>NC_045596.1:28743191-29063575 GCF_009762305.2 Zalophus californianus
AAGAGCTTGGATGGCTCAAAGACATGCTAAAGTTAACCTATACAGAAAATAATCCATCAACACTTTCCCAGAGTCATTTTTCCTTTCATATCCTCAATTTTTGTGCCATAATCCTATGTGTCATCCTTGACTGTTTGCTCTAAATCTGCTCACAGTAGATGCAAAACTGGAACAAATCTACAGCTGACTCTTGAATAGCAGGTTTGAACTGCTCAGATCCACTTAGATGCAGATTTTTTTTTTCAATAAATACAGGACAGTATTACAAATGCATTTTTCTTATAATTTTCTTATCATTTTCTTTTGTCTAGCTTACTTTACTGTAAGAAAACAGTATACAAAGCAAACAAAATATGAGTTAATCGGCTGTTTATGTTATCAGTAGGCTATCAGTGGTTAAGATTTTGGAGAGTCAAAGTTATATGAAGATTGCTGACTGTGTGAGGGTTCGGTGCCCCTACTAAGAGCTTTGGAATCTTCCTTCACTTGCATTGCCCCATCCCAGTTCCCACCAGTATCTTCTTTGGCCTAGATTATTGTGACAGGATTTTAATCGATTTTCTATTTTCTAGTCTAAACTCCAGTATTCCAATCTCCATACAGCAGCTAGGGTCGTTTTCATACAGACAAAATTGGATGTCCGTCCCCTCCTTAAACTCCTTCTTAAAGCTTAACTTACTGTTTACATTTTAAACTAGTTGCCCCTAAGGTTATAAATCTTCCAGTTTCTAAGCCTCTGCCCTACATTTACTTCTCTGTATCATCTCTTGCTACCAGCACCATTTTCTTCTCTATCAAACCATATATACACAACACCTTAAGTTTCAGCCCTCATTCCACCACGTTAGAATTTATAATTATGTAGTGAAATATGTGGTTGCTAAGAAACTTACTCTAATCACTGGATCTTACTTAAGAGGTTGCTCCTGCTGCCTAGAACCCTTTTCCCACCCAGTCCCCTTCTCACCCCCTCCCCAAATCATCTTTGTCCTTCCCTACTCTGCTTATATGACTTTTTTTCAACCCCCGTACCCAGTCTGTATAGGTCCCCCTCACTTCCCATGACATAGTGTTAACAACTACTGCAGTATTTCCAAACTTCACTGTTGAGACTTTATTTTTTTATTTAAAGATTTTATTTATTTATTTGAGAGGAGGAGCAAGAGAGAGTGCATGCACAGAGGGAGAGGGAGGAGCAGACTCCCTGCTGAGCAGGACCCTGAGATCCTGACCTGAGCTGAAGACAGATGCTTAACTGACTGAGCCACCCAGGCACCCCTGTTGACTATCTTTTTACTTGTCTTCATCTCTTACTCATACAATTTTCTATTAGCATTGCACATTAAATGATTTTTAAGATGATTTTTTAACCATTCGTGTCATCACATATCATATTCTTTTGGCTATCCATCAATTTCTGTATTTATACCACAAGTCATCATGGAGATGTATAGGCAGAGAGATATGTTTAATATGTCATAAATTAAGTATATATTCCGTGAGACCTCTTATTGGTTAATTTCCTATTTCTAAAATAGTAGATTAGATAGTCATAGTAAATTATTATAAAATTTATCAGTAATTTGTTTATGGAGACAAAGACCTTAAGTATTTATATGATTTTGGAATGTACTTCTCAAAGTGCTTTCCAAAACAATATACCAATTTAGATTATCAACTATAACATATATAAGTGCTCAATTCACTGTTCTCCCAATAGGAAGGATTGCACTTATTTTTAATAGAGTGGTTAATTGGGTACTGTAAAATATTATAGAATTTTTAACTTTTATTTCTCAATTTATTGGTATAAGAACATATTCACTTGTTCTCCCCCATTTGTATTTTATCCTTTGTCACCTATTACCTCACTTACCCATTCATCCAATGGACTGTGGAGTAATATAATCAATTTTTATAACTATGTTATAACAAGTGTTATAACAAATTTATTATAACAAGTAATTTTCATGTTCTGTGCACTTAAAATTCTCTTGAATATTTTCTTTGCATTTAATTCTTTAGTTTACATTTCTGTGAAGTCTGAGCATAGTATACATGTTCATATTCAAATCTATTCATTGTATCACTTAACTAAGTTAAAGAAAATTTTACCCATTTTAAGTTAGTAAACTATTCCCCAATCTAGAATTTGAAAATAACAGTATGGTTATCTTCCATTTTTAACTGAATTTTTCACTTAATTATTTAATCCATTTAAGTAAAATATTTGAAGTTTATTTTCTTCTATAATGTGGGATTAGGATCTATTTTTTTCAAAATAATCTGTTATCCTCATTACTTTTTATTATTTCCAGTGGTATCTTTATGCTTTAATAAATGTTTAATATATAAAAAGGTCTCTTCCTGAACAATATCTGCTTTTCCACTGGTAATCCTATTTATTTCTAACCTGTTACCACATGGCACTATTAATTTTTATATGTTACAGGGCAAGTACACAATCTTCCCCTTTTCTTTTTGAAATGAATTCTTAAAGATAATAGATTTTCTTAAAGATCTATATAATCTTTAACATAATTTCTTAAGATCCTCTCAAAAAAGTAATTTTGATTGAACTTGTATTATCCCTTCAAATGCATAAGTGCAATTCCAAAATTGTTCCTTTAAGGAATTTAGTCTCTCTCAATTATTGTGTATATTTTCTATTTGGTAGTCAGGAAGGTGATCAGTCTTGTAAATAACTACCTTTACTGTGTATATTTATTAGTTTAGATTAAGATGATTTAATTGGGGTTAATAAGTATTATTATAAAAAAGGCACTCTCCCTTTTTAATCTGATGTAAATCTATTGAGTTTGCAATTTTTGTCAGTAGAGCATCCAAAAAGTTTAATGACATATACAAAAATATTTCCAGATTATTTTTCTTAAAGATGTATTTATTTATTGGAGAGAGAGAAAAGAGTGCACAGGAGGAGGGGCAGAGGAAGAGGAAGAGGGAAAGAAAAACTCAAGCAGATTCTGTGCTGAGCACAGAGCCCACACGTAGCTCGATCTCAAGACCCTGAGATCAGACCTGACCTGAAACAAGAGTCAGAATCTTAACCAACTGCACCCTCCAGGTGCCCTCAGGTTATCTCTGAAGTAAAGGAGATTTTCCTGAAATTTTGGTCAAAGATAAATAGCTAGTCACTGAACTCCTAACCTGAATATTAATGATGAGATGCGAAGGTGCTGCAATTAAATTCTTAAAGGTAGACTAATTAAAGATACAGTGTAATACTGATGAAGAATACAGGCTCTGGAGCCAGACTTCCAGAACAGATTCTTTTCTTCATCTATACCTACTGTTCCCAAAGTGTGATCCACAGACCTTGGGGACGCCTAATAACCTTTCAATCCTTGACAACTTTCTCATCCTTGAGCACATGTCTTTAATATTCTGTGTGACAAAATGGGAAGTGTACATTAAGAAATTTCTTGTATACACCAAAGAAAACCATTTTTCAAAGAAAACCATTTTTACTTGGAAAAATGATGTAACAGATAATCTATGAATACTTACACTAGACTGCTGAGCAAACAGATTCTCAGATTCAATGAAGTGGCTCTGTGTCTTCAAGTAAAACAAGAGAAAACTAGTTGTTGTCAATGGTAAAATCTGAGCTTTCTCATAAAAATTAGAATTTTGGAAAACTTTTATATGCCACTATGCACTTGACAGCTTTCCAACATTTGAAGATTTACTGATGAGATTGGTGGTGATATTAACAAAATCGGTCTATAAAAAAAAAAACATAACAAAAGAAGTTGAGTATTGGAAGATCTATATAACTTAGTGATTCAATATTTTTCAAATGACCAAAGCATAGGATACAATACCAGACATGGGTAAAAGATTCACTGAAAGTACAAAACATGGATTTTAAAATAAAGTAGTATAGAAATTTCATTGATATGCTTTATCTTCTACATTGCAACTAACCAGCATTTTAGAAACTAGCATTTGCTGAGTTCTACCACAGTATCAAAGAAGAATATACAAAACTATCTTGAAAAGCTAACAATACACTTGTCCCTTTTAATTTTTTATTTATTTTTTTATTTTTTTAAAAGATTTTATTTATTTATTTGACAGAGAGACACAGTGAGAGAGGGAAAACAAGCAGGGGGAGTGGGAGAGGGAGAAGCAGGCTTCCTGCAGATCAGGGAGCCCGATGCGGGGCTCGATCCCAGGACCGTGGGATCATGACCTGAGCTGAAGGCAGACGCTTAATGACTGAGCCACCCAGGCACCCCACACTTGTCCCTTCTTTTTTTTTTTTTTTTGGAGTTTATAAAAGGTTTTTTTTTTAATTTTTTATTGTTATGTTAATCACCATATATTACATCATTAGTTTTTGGTGCAGTGTTCCATGATTCATTGTTTGTTCATAACACCCAGTGCTCCATGCAGAACGTGCCCTCCTCAATACCCATCACCAGGCTAAGCCATCCCCCTAACCCCCTCCCCTCTAGAACCCTCAGTTTCTTTTTCAGTGTCCATCATCTCTCATGGTTCGTCTCCCCCTCTGACATACTCCCCTTTTCTTCCTCTCCTGTTATCTTCTTCTTTTTCTTTTTTCTTAAAATATGTTGCATTATTTGTTTCAGAAGTACAGATCTGTGATTCAACAGTCTTGCACAATTCACCACGCTCACTGTAGCACCTACCCTCCCCAATGTCTATCACCCAGCCACCCCATCCCTCCCACCCCCAACCACTCCAGTAACACTCAGTTTGTTTCCTGAGATTAAGAATTCCTCATATCAGTGAGGTCATGTGATACATGTCTTTCTCTGATTGACTTATTTCACTCAGCATAACACCCTCCAGTTCCATCCACGTCATTGCAAATGGCAAGATCTCATTCCTTTTGATGGCTGCATAATATTCCATTGTGTATATATACCACCTCTTCTTTATCCATTCATCTGTCGATGGGCATCTTGGCTCTTTCCACAGTTTGGCTATTGTGGACATTGTTGCTATAAACATTGGGGTGCACGTACCCCTTCGGGACCCTACATTTGTATCTTTGTGGTAAATACCCAGTAGTGCAATTGCTGGATCTTATGGTAGCTCTATTTTCAACTGTTTGAGGAACCTCCATACTGTTTTCCAGAGTGGTTGCACCAGCTTGCATTCCCACCAACAGTGTAGGAGGATTCCGCTTTCTCCACATCCCCGCCAACATCTGTCGTTCCCTGACTTGTTAATTTTAGCCATTCTGACGGGTGTGAGGTGGTATCTCATTGAGGTTTTGATTTGGATTTCCCCGATGCCGAGTGATGTTGAGCACTTTTTCATGTGCCTGTTGGCCATTTGGATGTCTTCTTTGGAGAAATGTCTGTTCATGTCTTCTGCCCATTTCCTGATTGGATTATTTGTTCTTTGGGTGTTGAGTTTGAGAAGTTCTTTATAGATTTTGGATACTAGCCCTTTATCTGATATGTCATTTGTAAATATTTTCTCCCATTCTGTCGGTTGTCTTTTGGTTTTGTGGACTGTTTCTTTTGCTGTGCAAAAGCTTTTTATCTTGATGAAATCCCAATAGTTCATTTTTGCCCTGGCTTCCCGTGCCTTTGGCGATGTTTCTAGGAAGAAGTTGCTGCGGCTAAGGTCGAAAAGGTTGCTACCTGTGTTCTCCTTTAGGATTTGGATGGACTCCTGTCTCACGTTTAGGTCTTTCAACCATTTGGAGTCTATTTTTGTGTGTGGTGTAAGGAAATGGTCCAGTTTCATTCTTCTGCATGTGGCTGTCCAATTTTCCCAACACCATTTGTTGAAGAGACTGTCTTTTTGCCATTGGACATTCTTTCCTGCTTTGTCAAAAATAAGTTGACCATAGAGTTGAGGGTCCATTTCTGGGCTCTCGATTCTGTTCCATTGATCTATGTGTCTGTTTTTGTGCCAGTACCATACTGTCTTGATGATGACAGCTTTGTAATAGAGCTGGAAGTCCGGAATTGTGATGCCGCCAGCTTTGCTTTTCTTTTTCAGTATTCCTCTGGCTATTCTGGGTCTCTTCTGGTTCCATACAAATTTTAGGATTATTTGTTCCATTTCTTTGAAAAAAGTGGATGGTATTTTGATGGGGATTGCATTGAATGTGTAGATTGCTCTAGGTAGCATTGACATCTTCACAATGTTGATTCTCCCAATCCATGAGCATGGAACGTTTTTCCATTTCTTTGTGTCTTCTTCAATTTCTTTCCTGAGTATTTTATAGTTTTCTGAGCACAGATCCTTTGCCTCTTTGGTTAGATTTATTCCTAGGTATCTTATGGTTTTGGGTGCAATTGTAAATGGGATCGACTCCTTGATTTGTCTCTCTTCTGTCTTGTTGGTGGTGTATAGGAATGCCACTGATTTCTGTGCATTGATTTTATATCCTGCCACTTTACTGAATTCCTGTATGAGTTCTAGCAGTTTTGGGGTGGAGTCTTTTGGGTTTTCCACATACAGTATCATATCATCTGCAAAGAGTGAGAGTTTGACTTCCTCTTTGCCGATTTGGATGCCTTTGATTTCTTTTTGTTGTCTGATTGCTGTGGCTAGGACTTCTAATACTATGTTGAATAGCAGTGGTGAGAGTGGACATCCCTGCCGCGTTCCTGACCTTAGGGGAAAAGCTCTCAGCCTTTCCCCATTGAGAATGATATTCGCTGTAGGTTTTTCATAGATGGCTTTTATGATATTGAGGTATGTACCCTCTATCCCTATACTCTGAAGAGTTTTGATCAAGAAAGGATGTTGTACTTTGTCAAATGCTTTTTCTGCATCTATTGAGAGGATCATATGATTCTTGCTCTTTCTTTTGTTAATGTATTGTATCACGTTGATTGATTTGCGGATGTTGAACCAGCCTTGCAGCCCAGGAATAAATCCCACTTGGTCATGGTGAATAATCATTTTAATGTACTGTTGGATCCTATTGGCTAGTATTTTGGTGAGAATTTTTGCATCCATGTTCATCAAGGATATTAGTCTGTAATTCTCTTTTTTGATGGGGTCTTTGTCTGGTTTTGGGATCAAGGTAATGCTGGCCTCGTAAAATGAGTTTGGAAGTTTCCCTTCCATTTCTATTTTTTGGAACAGTTTCAGGAGAATAGGTATTAATTCTTCTTGAAATGTCTGATAGAATTCCTCTGGGAAGCCATCTGGCCCTGGGCTTTTGTTTCTTGAGATATTTTTGATGACTGTTTCAATTTCCTTAGTGGTTATAGGTCTGTTCAGGTTTTCTATTTCTTCCTGGTTCAATTTTGGTAGTTGATACATCTCTAGGAATGCACCCATTTCTTCCAGGTTATCTAATTTGCTGGCATAGAGTTGCTCATAATATGTTCTTATAATTGTTTGTATTTCTTTGGTGTTGGTTGTGATCTCTCCTCTTTCATTCATGATTTTGTTGATTTGGGTCATTTCTCTTTTCTTTTTGATCAGTCTGGCCAGGGGTTTATCAATCTTGTTAATTCTTTCAAAGAACCAGCTCCTAGTTTCGTTGATCTGTTCTACTGTTCTTTTGGTTTCTAGTTCATTGATTTCTGCTCTGATCTTTATGATTTCTCTTCTCCTGCTGGGTTTAGGCTTTATTTGCTGTTCTTTCTCCAGCTCTTTTAGGTGTAGGGTTAGGTTGTGTATTTGAGACCTTTCTTGTTTCTTGAGAAAGGCTTGTATTGTTATATACTTTCCTCTCAGGACTGCCTTTGCTGTATCCCAAAGATTTTGAACAGTTGTGTTTTCATTTTCATTGGTTTCCATGAATTTTTTTAATTCTTCTTTAATTTCCTGGTGGACCCATTCATTCTTTAGTAGGATGTTCTTTGGCCTCCATGTATTTGAGTTCTTTCCGACTTTCCTCTTGTGGTTGAGTTCTAGTTTCAAAGCATTGTGGTCTGAAAATATGCAGGGAATGATCCCAATCTTTTGGTACCGATTGAGACCTGATTTGTGACCTAGGATGTGATCAATTCTGGAGAATGTTCCATGGGCACTAGAGAAGAATGTGTATTCCGTTGCTTTGGGATGGAATGTTCTGAATATGTCTGTGAAGTCCATTTGGTCCAGTGTGTCATTTAAAGTCTTTATTTCCTTGTTGATCTTTTGCTTAGATGATCTGTCCATTTCAGTCAGGGGGGTGTTAAAGTCCCCCACTATTATTGTATTGTTTTCAATGTGTTTCTTTGCTTTTGTTATTAATTGCCTTATATAATTGGCTGCTCCCATGTTCGGGGCATAGATATTTACAATTGTTAGATCTTCTTGTTGGATAGACCCTTTAAGTAGGATATAGTGTCCTTCCTCATCTCTTATTACAGACTTTGTTTTAAAATCTAGTTTGTCTGATATAAGGATTGCCACCCCAGCTTTCTTTTGGTGTCCATTAGCATGGTAAATGGTTTTCCACCCCCTCACTTTCAATCTGGGGGTGTCTTTGGGTCTAAAATGAGTCTCTTGCAGACAGCATATTGATGGGTCTTGTTTTTTAATCCAATCTGATAGCCTGTGTCTTTTGATTGGGGCATTGAGCCCATTTACATTCAGGGTAACCATTGAAAGGTATGAATTTAGTGCCATTGTATTACCTGTAAGGTGACTGTTAACTGTCTGTTGTCTGTGTTCGTTTCTGCTCTTTGCTGCTTTTAGGTTCTCTGTTTGCTTAGAGGACCCCTCTCAATATTTCTTGGAGGGCTGGTTTCGTGTTTGCAAATTCCTTTAGTTTTTGTTTGTTCTGGAAGCTTTTAATCTCTCCTTCTATTTTCAATGATAGCCTAGCTGGATATAGTATTCTTGGCTGCATATTTTTCTCGTTTAGTGCTCTGAAGATATCTTGCCAGTCCTTTCTGGCCTGCCAGGTCTCTGTGGATAGGTCTGTTGCCAATCTAATGTTTCTACCATTGTAGGTTACATATCTCTTCTCCCGAGCTGCTTTCAGGATTTTCTCTTTGTCTGTGAGACTCGTAAGTTTTACTATTAGATGTCAGGGTGTTGACCTATTATTATTGATTTTGAGAGGGGTTCTCTGTGCCTCCTGGATTTTAATGCCTGTTTCCTTCCTCACATTAGGGAAGTTCTCTGCTATTATTTGCTCCAATATACCTTCTGCCCCTCTCTCTCTCTCTTCTTCTTCTGGGATCCCAATTATTCTAATGTTGTTTCGTCTTATGGTATCACTTATCTCTCGAATTCTGCCCTCGTGATCCTGTAGTTGTTTCTCTCTCTTTTTCTCAGCTTCTTTATTTTCCATCATTTGGTCTTCTATATCGCTGATTCTCTCTTCTGCCTCATTTATCCTAGAATTTAGTGCCCCCATTTTTGATTGCACCTCATCAATAGCCTTTTGGATTTCGATTTGGTTAGATTTTAGTTCTTTTATTTCTCCAGAAAGGGTTTCTCTAATAACTTCCACGCTTTTTTCAAGCCCAGCTAGTATCTTTAAAGTCATGATTCTGAACTCTAGGTCCGACATCGTACTAATGTCCATACTGAGTAGGTCCCTGGCTGACGGTACTACCTCTTGTTCTTTTTGTTGAGGTGATTTCTTTCGTCTTGTCATTTTGTCCAGAGGAGAATAGATGAATGAGAGAACAAAATGCTAACAGGTTTACAACGTCCCAGAAAATATACTCTAAACAAATCAGAAAAGACCTGAAACCAGGGGAAAAGAAAGGGAAAGAAAGAAAAAAGAAAGAGAAAAAGAAAAAAAAAAAGAAAAAAAGCTAAAAACAAAAACAAAACAATACAAAAAAAGCAGAATATGATCAAATATGATCAGGCTAGTGCATAGATCAGTGCCACACACTAGATTTTGGGCGTATTTTGGTCTGTTAGAAAAAAGTGCCTCCTAAAATTTTAAAGGAAGAAAGACATATATGTACAAAATAAAGGTTGATACAATGAAGGGATGGAAGATGACTGTAAAGATGAAAATTATAAAAGATTTTATAAAAGGACTTGGTAAGATAAGTTGTTTGAAAAAAGAAAGAAGATTTACGAAAAAAAAAAAGGAAAAGGGAGAGAATGTGATCAGGCAGGAGACTAGAACAAAGCCATACACTAGTGATTTAGGGTATATTTTGATCTGTTAGAAGAAACTGTACCTCAAAATTTTAAAGAGAGAACAACTTATATATATATGCCAAAAATAAGGGTAACTACTATGAAGGGATAAAATATGACTCTAAAAATGAAAAATAAAAAATGATTTGTTTTTTTTTTAAAAAAAAGGGATTGATAAGATGTTGGTTGAAAAAGGGAAAAAGAAAAATAAAAAAAAAACAGTCAACAAAAATTAACTTTGATGAAATAATGGATCATGGTAAAAGAAAAAAAAAAAAAAGCCATGAATCTATGTGCAGTATTCCCCTAGCGCTGGAGTTCTCCCATTCTCCTTGATCGATCAACTTGGTCTTGGCTTGCTGGCTGTTTGTGCTGATCTTCTGGGGGAGGGGCCTGTTGCTGTGGTTTCCAAATGTCTTTGCCGGAGGCGGAATTGCCCCGCCCTTGTTGGTCCGGGCTAAGGAAGCTGCTCCGGTTTGCTCTCAGGAGCTTTTGTTCCCTGCAAGCTCTCGGTACAGCTTTGGAGGACCAGGGCAGAAATGGTGGCCTCCCAATCTCCACCCGGAGGAGCTGAGAACTCGGGGCCCCGCTCCTCAGTGCGCCCCCAGAGAAAAGCAGTCACTCCCATGTCCCTGGTCTCCGGCCGCACTCCGTGCTCACCCGGCCTGTGATCGAGCGTTGCTATCTCTGGCACCCGACCCCGCACGGAGTCTCCAAACCCAGCAGATCCCTGCAGTGCGTTCCCGCACCGCTCCTCCCCGGGAAGGAAGGGGAGTCTCCCCGGATCTGCTGCTTGTTGGGTCCCTGCTGGGGGAGCCATGCTCCGACTGGGCCGCAGATCACAGTTTATGGCAACCCCGAGCTGAGAGCCCGCGACTCTGCTCCGTCTCTGCAGCCGGCTTCCCCGCTCCGATACCTGGGAGCTCTGGCGCACTCAGGCACCCCCGGTCTCTCTGTGACCCCAAGGGTCCTGAGACCACACTGTCCCGGGAGGATTCCACCCCCTGCTTAGCCACTGCAGCGACGTCCCTCCACCGAGCCAACTTCTAAAAGGTCCGATTTTGTGCTCCGCGGCTCTAGCACTTGCCAGAAGCTGCCGGCGGAGGCCCTTCCCCCGCCGTCTATCCTCCTGAATATCGCCTCGGATTCACTTCTCCGCACGCCCTACCTTCCAGTAAGTGGTCGCTTCTCTGTTCAGAGAGTTGTTGCTACTCTCCTGTTCGATCTCCTGTTGAGTTCGTAGGTGTTCAGAATGGTTTGATCCCTATTCAGCTGAATTCCTGAGACCAGACGAAATCTAGGTCTCCTACTCCTCCGCCATCTTGCTCCGCCCCCACACTTGTCCCTTTTTAACCTCATCTGTATCATGAGGTCATTTTTCTTCATGTACTCAACAAAAACTACCTATAACAGATTGAATGATGAAGCAGATAGAAGAATACATCTATCTTCTTTTTTAGCCAGATATTTTTTTTTTCTCTAAAGCTTACAGCACCCAGTATTTCCAGGTGGTCTTCCATCCAAGTATTAACCAGGCTTGACCCTGTATAGTTTTCCAGGTCAGAAGAGCTCAGACCTGTTCAGGGTGGTATGGCCATAGACCTAAACCAGATATTAAAGAGATTTGAAAATGTCAAAACAATGCCACTCTTTTCAATATTGTTTTTGCTTTGTAAAAAATATATTTTGCCTAAACATAATTTGTGTTTTAAGCTACTGTTTAATAAGTATTATGAAAATTTATCAATTTTAGCTTTTAATAGATTAAGCATAAATTGATGAGCAAACATAAACAAACTTTTTTGGGGTCCTTAAGAGTATAAAGAATTACTGAAGGAAAAAGAAAAAAGTCTAAGAGCCACTGATGTAAACCATTTGATCTATATATAGAGCTAACAATAGTATCTATATCATGTAAGGATTGATGGGTAGATAAATGTAATACTTTAAGTGGATTAACCAAAGTATAGGAGGCTAGATGCAACCTTGAGGAACCTAATAGAATAAATTGCATAAACAATTGTTAAAATATTAAAAGTTGCTTTTTGTAGACAGACCCTATCAGATATCAATACTTATTATAAAACTATTATTATTCATACAGCATAAAATTAAAGCAAGTAGAACAACTATGTCAATATAACAGAAGAGACAGTCCACAAAGAAACACACACATAAAGAGTCTTACATGACAAAGATAACACTTCATTGCAGCAAGAGATAGATAAATTTTTCAATATATGGTGCCAGATCAACTGGATCAAAAAGGATCAAAAAGGGGCACGTGGGTGGGCTCAGATGGTTAAGTGTCTGCCTTCGGCTCAGGTCATGATCCCAGGGTCCTGGGATCGAGTCCTGCATCGGGCTCTCTGCTCCCTGGGAGCCTGCTTCTCCCTCTGCCTCTCTCTCTCTCTCTCTCTGTCTCTCATGAATAAATAAAATAGAATTTTAAAAAAAGGATCAAAAGGAATTCTTGTCCCTATGTCACACTCTAGCAAAAATAAATTTCATATGGATTATAGAGCTAACTGTGTATGATTAAAAAATAAAGTTTAAAAAATAAATGAATTATAATCTTATGATTTGATCATGTAAGTTTATTACTTCTAAACAGGATGGAAAATCTCTAAAAATGAGAAAATTGGATTCTATTAAAAGTTAATTATTTTTATCAATAACACAATAAAATGGATTATTCTCACAAATATAAGAAGTAAAAGAAATCTGATGCAAAAGACACATTTTATGTGATTTTACTCATACAGTGTTCAAAAAAGTCAAAACTGGAACACCTGGGTGGCTCAGTCAAGCCGCCAACTCTTGGTTTCAGCTCAGGCTGAGACCTCAGTTGGTAAGAAGGAGACCTGCCTCAGGCTCTGTTCTTAGTAGGGAGTCTGCTTGAGCTTCTTTCCCCTTCCATGTTCCTCCCCTTCTGCTCTCCCCACACACACACACTCACTCTCTCTCTCCCTAAAATAAATTTAAAAAACTAAAAAACAAAAGTCAAAACTAATGCATGATTCTGGAACTCAAGATTGTGACTACCTTTGGTAAGTGTTGTCTAGAAGAAAGGGTATGGCGGCATTCTGGGGTTATGGTATTGTTTTGTTTCTTGATCTGGTTGCTAGTCACATAGGCATGCTCAGTTTTTGAAAATGAATCATATATGCTTTTGATTTGTGAATTTTTCTTATTAAATATACTTTAATAATTTTAATAAACTGATACCCTAAAATATTCATTTTTAAGAGAACATAGGAAATTAATAAAGAATATGTGGCATTACTTTACAAATATCTGAATTTATATATATAAATACATAAAGAATAAATGAAAATAAGAAATCACAACATGATGTTGGTTTCAACTTAGATATTCAAGATATTTGAGTATAAAACTACTAAGAGGTTTGTTTTTGACACAGTGCTTATGTTCTGGATAACAAGAAAGAGTTTCCAGAATCTTAATTTTATATAGTACATGATTAAGGTGTTTTAAGAATTTTTCAAATGCTGATAATGTGCTTATAGTAATTTTGTTCTGCTATTAAAATAGCTAATAACAAATAGCTTTAGAGAATTTTAAATTTTGATTTATGGATAGGTGTTATGACAACATTACTGATTAAAATATCTAGAGGGCGCCTGGAGGCTGAGTCATTAAGTGTCTGCCTTCAGCTCGGGTCATGATCCCAGAGTCCTGGGATCAAGTCCCGCATCGGGCTCCCTGCTCAGTGGGAAGCCTGCTTCTCCCTCTCCCACTCCCTCTGCTTGCGTTCCCTCTCTCGCTTGTGTCTCTCTCTGTCAAATAAATAAAATCTTTATAAAAAAATAAATAAATAATTGACTTTTTGTTTGTTTAATTTACTTTTATGTTTTCTGGCTGATTTGATGTAATCTGCATTGCTCTTCCAGCTTCAAATTGAATCTAATATAGGGTAAATATACAGGTAAATTCCACTAAGAGATCATTTGTTTTTTCAATTCTTCATTCAGCCCACAGATATTTAGGTGGCCAGACAATATACTAGAGAAACAGTTGTGAACACGGCAAATGCAGTGCCTGTCTCTCAACCCTGGCTGCACATTAAAATTGAACAATCCTGTTTCAGAGCAACTGAAACGAACCCTTGAGGTTGATGTCTGGGCACCTATATTTTTTAAAGGTTACTAAGCAATACTGCTCCACTGAGGGTTGCTCAAAGAAATGTTTTAGATTTAGTGACTATACTTAACCTGTAAAAACAGTATTTTGGAGAAAACTAGTGTGCTCTCCGACGACCTTATCCTACCTCACTCAGTTAAGTGAATAACTTACCTTCAGTGCTTACCTTAACATATTGTTTCTTAAAATAACCAATATATATATTTTGTGTACTTTTTTATTGTGGTAAAATATACATAAAATTTACCATTCTAACCATTTAGTTGTAAATAAGTAACTGGTATGTTTTTAAAGGAAGAAGAAATTTGTGAACTACCGATAACTATATACTAGTTTCTGTTTGTGGTAATGACATCGAACAAAAAGTTAGTAGTCTCCAAAAAAATCCACTGGTCAAGTTTTTGCTTGTTTGTTTTGTTTTGGTCAATTGCTTTTGGCGGGGGGGGCAAGGGTAAGGGGCAGTATATGTACCTTGCTCTCTGTTCACTAATAACTAAATTACATAAAATCATACTGATACTATAAATTGTATTAGTATAAAGCAAAGAAGTGTATTACCTTTAGATTTTGATGAAGTACGTTGGTAACTAAACAACCACAACTTATAAAAATCATGGACCAAACATTCACCATCTCTCGGGTCTCTAATTTGCAAGGGTCCCTATGGCTCATCTTCCTGAAATCATCCCTTCTGTTGGTTTATTGTTTATAAATAAGCACACTTAAGCCCAGAGAGATAAGATGAAACAGAGGTCTCAGCTACATAACAGAACCAAGACTAATTTAGAGGTTTGTGAATCCTGCATTCTTTCCTCTGCTTACATAAGTCCTTAATAAAATCCCTTTATACGTCTGCAAATAAATGCAAGACCAATAGAATTAGGTCGTTTCAGCTAAGCTATTCATTCATTTTTCACCCATTCTGTTGTCATTCCCTCTCTACTTGCTTTCCCTTTTGTCTTCTCACTTTCTTTCTCTTCCTCTTTTCTTTCCTCACTATGTAACAATTCTGTATTTGGTTTTCTTTATTTGCACAGCAAGACTGCCTTTGGCTGCCTGCCAACCTTTACTTTCTGTGAGCGAGACAAGTGCTGTTTGTTATGTGTAATGTTGCTGTTTTCTGTTCTTGAAAAAGTCAAACGGAGGGTATATTCAGCCAGCACTTTTTCCAGCTCATTTGGACAGAGATGTTTCTTCCTCAGATTTCCTTCAGAAAGTGACTTCAAGCAAGCTCAGCCTCTGGCTCTCAACTGGACTTTGAATGTTATGATTGAATCTGGCTTTCCAGTTCAGACATGTACTAATGTAATCTGCTGACCTTTCGCTTTCCTGCCTCATTTTCTACAAACACTTAACCGTGGGCAGCCATTTATCTTCCAGTCCCCTGTGGCATGTTACCCGCATAGAATACATCCAAACAAAACCAAATGAATATGATCAAATAATGCTTATAGAATCTATGGGGATTTTACCAACAAATTAATATTTGGAAAATATAAGTTATAATTAATGGCAATGGTCTGATGGCCACTGACTTCACAGTAATTTAATGGAAAGACAGAAGTTGTTTTGCTTTTTAAACCTACTGTTTTGAGTAACTAACAATGAAAATGGTACCTATAACTTCCTGTAAAACAAAAGTAAAAACCTATAATAATAAACATAAGATGAATGCAGCAAAGCATAGGATTTCTGTTAATGACTTGCTCGGATATTTGTATATATACAATAAACATTAACAAAATGTATATATAAAACACACTAATTATATATATATTATAATTGTGTATATATATGTATATATAATATATATTAATGGGTACATACACACACATGCACATACATTGTCTTTCAGTTAAAAGGGTTATAATTTATGCTTTTCCCATAGTTTTTTTTACCCTCTACAAAGAGGCCCAACTAAGCATTTTCTCAAAACTGCACCTAATACTATAACTCTACAACATTTATGTGTATTCAGCATATCTGAACTATTCTTTCAATGTCCCCTAAGATTTTGTGTTTCTGCCTCCTAGCCACATTTTTATCTCCAGTGTTCTTTGAGATGGCTAAGAGTATTTCCTAATATTTTATTTTAATATTAAATTTAAATTTCTGCTCCTGGTTTGTTTGATAATGGAAAATTATGTGTTTTACTCTATATCCTCTTAGATATGAAACTGATATTTTTCTAGGTTTTCACATAAGATGTTGTCCAGATATATACTTAACTTTTCTTCCTGACTTTAAAAAGTATGTTTGTATAAACTTTAATTTTGATATATTAGAAGAGGTCAACTTTAAATGTAAATTAGTTGGATTAAATGCTGGATGTTTGCATAGAAGGGATTTGCTCTTCCAAAACCTGAGGCACAAATTAATTCAGAGTGTTAGCTTACCTTTGAGCATAAGTGAGCTACAATTGAATATAAAATCCCTAATTCAATTTTCACCTGGGTGTTTTAGACCCAAATCCATTTTCTCACTGCACTTGAAAGTACACTGAAGAAGATTTGAAAACGGAATCAAAGTCAAGTGCAAATTCTTTCTGAAAAGAAACATCTTATTTCCATAATTAACTTGATTGTTTACAAAAATTTATATAAACACAGAGGGAGAGTTTTCAGAGCCTTTGAAATTTGAGCCTGTATGAGTAGGTAGGTAAATGGCTAGAAGAGTGGAATATTGATGGAATTCTTAGTTGATTTTTTTAAATCACCTAAAACATGACCTTATTTTTTCTATATACTTTTGTTTTAAACTTTTTCACTCAATTGTACAGATTAGGTATTAGAAAGTTTTAGATGGGGCACCTCGGTGGATCAGTCGTTTAAGTGACCAACTCTTGATTTTGTCTCAGGTCATGATCTCAGGGTCCTGGGATTGAGCCCCACGTCAGGGCTCTGAGTTCAGCGGGGAGTCTGCTTCTCTCCATCTCCCTCTGCTCCACCCCCCCAACATGAGCTCCCAATCTCTCTAAAATAAATAAATATTTTTAAAAAAGGTTTAGATATTTTTTTTTTAATTTAGTGACCAGGATATAAAAACAATCTCTTATGGGATTTGTTTCTAGAACTTAAAAATTTGAACAAATGGATGAATTCAACTTAAGCATCTGCCCATATGGATTTCTTCAATACACGTAAGCATTAAAAAAAGTCACATTTTGTTATATTTATAAACTAAATTTGATCTAATCAATGGCTACCTGCTAATATTAATAAGCTATATAACCTCATCCATTGTGACATAGGAGGTTCTTCTCCATGACAAGAAGAAGAAAAAGAAAGGTAGGGGAGAGGAGGAGAGGGGATGGAGAAAATAAAAGAATAAACAAACCAAGGGAATTGGGTAAAGAACTTTGATCTCCATTTTACTATGGACAATTTTAAGACATTGTCCAACAGTGGCTTTATTGAAATGTGGCTTGATTGGATTTTAGTCTCCCCAAAATCCCTATAACCACCCCAAAAAACAACCTAAAACATATTTTTGTTTGTTCACTACACAAAATCAGTTTCAAGAAAATTAAATCTCTTAACTTCTCTTTCCAACTTCATTACCAGTGGTAAATATCTCCAGGGAAAAATTAAAATGTTGCTGCTCTTGCCTAAATTTTATGATCTACTTGAAACTGGTGGTTCTTTAGCCCATGACAGTTATGACCTCCATGCCAAGTCACTAAACAATTACTAGCGTTTCCAAGACCAAAGTGCTTATTTGCTCCCATCAGGGGTCCTCTAAACTTGAGAAATTCTGTGGGAGGAAGCAGAGGAATCTGACACTCTTGTAACCTGCTAACCCTCCATTTATCTAATTTTGGAGAACTAAACTCTCCTGTTATATTGAAACATTCACCTCACCTTGACCTTGCTCAGGTTCCATAGTTAAGAACTGAGATTCTAGGAGTGTTGACTAAACAAACCAACTAGCCAGTTAAAAGCCAGGGAACTTTGTAAGAGAAAAAGTAGTTAGTTCTAAGAATGCAGGTCTTTGTCCATGGATAGTTATTAACTTCAGCACAATACATGCTACAGAGACATTACTCTCTTTCTATCATTTCTTGTGGTTTTTCTATAGAGCTAAGGAGAGCACTTACTCCTGAAAAGAAATAGGTCCTATAAGAAATCTATATCACTGGGTGTAATTCTTTCTTTCAATAGTGAGAATAGAAGTCTTTTTTATACGTTTCAATGTATTGAATAGAAGGTAAGCTAACCAAACATCATTACCTTCAGTAGAAGGAGAGGACACTGCAGTGATATATAAAGTCTATAATTCTTAATAAATGGCCATTTATTTACTTTTTATTGGCCATCATTAAAAAGAGATATGAACACCCATTTCTTCTATATTTTTCAAAATTTGGTTATATATGAAAGTAAAATATATTTTAGACATTTAAGAAGTATTTAATGAAATACTGTAACTCTTTTCTTAGTAAATTCACCAATAGCTCTTAGGATAAATAATCTGGCCAAGACTCTTTTTATGGAAGCAAGAAAATAAATTGTAAATTTATAAGACTATGTCACTTTGATCAAAGTTCCAAATATCCATAGTCATTCACTTAATTCATTGAACTTGGCCTTAGATTAGTTTTGTCTGCTAAAAAACAAACAAACAAAAATCTACAAAAATTCAAATATACTTCGAAGATCAATCTTTCTAAAAATGGAGATATTCTTAACAATTCTCATTAATTAAAAAAAAAAAAAACTAAGAAAATTCCACAATGTGTCAGATACTTTGAGGGTAATTTGGGAAGATTTTTCCCCCAAATAAGAAATTTCAAATCTACTTTGTGTTTTACTATCAAATGAGCAGATATTTAATCTCCCAGAGAGATCGCACTGATGAGTACAAATTTAACTTGGATGCTTAAATTTTAGCCTACTTTGTAACCAGGGAATCAATGAAAAACACTTCCATTTATCCCAGATTTAAATAGCCATAGTATCCAAATTCTAAAACAGATTACTTAATTGAATGAGAGGGTTACTAACTTTTCTGTTGGGGAGAACCTTTGCCTTTATGATGAAAAAATTTTGCTAAAATCTGATCCTATGATCAATAAGAAATTAAATTACCCATATAATATTTTGCATTGTCTTAGCAAGCAAAGATTTTAAAGTTAATCTTTCATGAAAGCATATACTGTTCTGTCAAGTCTCTCTGAGAATTTCTTTTAGTTCCCAAAATGATTTTGATAAGTTAGACTTGAAATGTCTTCTCCTCATTAGATGGGACCTTATTTCAGTTTTCAGTACTATACTATTGAATCGTCTTCTCATGAGAATGTTTCTTAGTGAAATTTTACTTTTAGTTTTACAGATATGTGAATGTAGTATGAAATCTAGAATTAAATTTGCTCACATTTGTGAGTTTGTTATTGTTTAAAAATTTTATCAGATGAACATTATAGGGCAAAAGTTTTTTTTATTTGCTTAGGTGAGAACATAAATCTATTCATAATTAAAGTATAACATATGTACATTAATATAAGGCAGGACATCCCCCCAAAATCATCTCTGAAAAAAAAAAGTCATCCTTTAATTCCTTACAAAGTCTTTCATGTTAACAGCATGTTCTCAGTTTATTTTAGATAAATTGTGTGAAAGGTGCATTCATTTGAACTTATTTCGATCAAAGCTAATATTGGGTGCTACAATGGAATTCCGTTGAAATTCCATTAAAAGAAAAGATGAACAAGACTATCCCACCATCATTACTGCTGGGCATGATATAGCAACTTTCAGTACATATTGTCACTGCAAGTCAGTCTATATTAAAAATGTATTTAAGGGAAATAGAGTTTAGTTCTTATGGAGTAGCTTGCAATAAGCCACAACAATCACAATTGGAAAAGTTAGAAAACCAACCAATCAAACAAAATACAGAGTTAAAGGAATTGGAGAACTGTTGAGTAAAACAAATCCAGAGGCCATATCCTAGAGAGTAAGTAAGGAAGCGTGCAGAGGTGTGAAGACCCTCTATCTCTCTTCCTCCCTAAAGATGTATGTTTATTCTTAGTGCTAATCCCCGTAGAGGAGAGAAGAGTGGAGTCCAATATTCTATAATGGGAATATGATAGAAACAAAACTTGAAGGGGGCAATCTGGCTGTGATCACATGCTTTTGGCTGCTACGCTACACTAGCTGCTGATTAAAAAAAAAACAAAAAACTAAGACCAGCGTGAAGGAAACAAAAATATACTTCTGGCTAAGAGAAATAAATTCAGGCAAAAGAAAATGCATACCATTTTCAGTTTCATAAAGATGTTAGTTTTCTCTCAATTAAATTTTAGTTTTAATGTCCTACTAACAGGCTTTTGTTTTCTGTTTTGAACTGGACACAGTTTATCTAAGTTTATGTGGGGAAAACAAAAATCAATAATAATCAGGAAATGTCTTAAAAATAAGAACTACAGTATTAACTAAAATTAACAGGAATATATACAGAGTAAAGTTTAATTTCAAGTTCTAAAACATTGTGGTACTGTAATTATACAGAAGTCTAGACACAGAACCAAATATATGTTGTAATTCAGTATTGATAAAGGTTACATCTCAAACCACTGTGTAACATCTAAATTATTCAATAAATTGTGACAATTCGGAAGACTCTCGGAAAAAGTAGATTACTCATACCAAATTCCATGACTAACTCAAGATGAATTATGTTTAAACAAAATGTAAATAATGACTATTTTTTTATAGCTGGGGAGAAAATCTTTCTAGTAATAGAAGGTATAAAAGATAAGTTTACTTTTAATACTAAAAATATTCCATTGCAAAAGAATGAGAAGTGTGTATAATATGTGATATGTTTAATTTTTAAACTTTCATATACTATTAAAAACTATAAATTAAGATTCACAGTTTATATATTTGGAAAAGGGTAAAACCCTACACTCTTAGAAATTAATAAAGAAAAAAGAGTAGAAGGATGATTGGAGAATATGAACATATAGAAAAAGATACTGAAATGACTTAAAAGCTATGAAAAAACAGCTTATAATAGAAAAATGCAATTTAATATTCTCCTATGACATCTTTTGCACTTATCACATGGACAAATTTTCGTAGCACATTTCATTCATAAAATTAAGGGGGAAACAGGCCATCTTATGATTATTCATTAACATGTAACTAATGTGATTTACATTGAGAAGTGGGCAGATCCATTTAGATTTTTTATAACGTATACCCTTTGACTCAGTAGTTTTACTTCCCAGAACTTGTAGAACGGAATCTGACACACATACACAACTATTAATTGGATCATGGTTTCTAATAATATTGAAAACAACTTTAATATTAATCCACAGAGTACTAGTATAATAAATTAAGATCCATCCACATAGCTGAATGTTTAATACTTTGTAATAGGAAAAATTATAATAGAAAAAACAGTGTATTTTAAAACGTAATCTTGGGTGCCTGGGTGGCTCAGTTGGTTAAGCGACTGCCTTCCTCTCAGGTCATGATCCTGGAGTCCTAAGATTGAGTCCCACATCCGGCTCCCTGATGAGCAGGAAGTCTGCTTCTCCCTCTGACCCTCCCCCCTCTCATGCTCTCGCTATCTCATTCTCTGGCTTAAATAAATAAATAAATAAATAAATAAATAAATAAATAAAATATTTTTAAAAATGTAATCTTAAGAGATTATATAAAATTATCACAGAAAATTAATCAAAATTATTAATCAACCATTATTTAGCAACATAAAAGGTCCTACAAAGAGGTAGAGATAAAAATTTCTTATGAATGGGTAGAATCATTAATAAACCACTACTATCTTCATATCAATCCTAAAAGCAGAATATCCCACTTTCTTTTATAAAAAGGGCAAAAACCACACGTGGCTGGCATCTTCTCTCAATCAATATCTGAAAGTTCTATCAAACAGAGAGATGGATATATCTGAAATGTTTAACATTTTAAGGTTCCAAAAAGAATCACTGACAGACTAAGTGGTTATATGGTGGTTGTTGTTGATAAATGCCACTCAGAGCTGCACAAGCATGGACTATTTGGATGAAGGAAATACCTATGAAGAGAAAGAAGAAACTATGTTGCACCATACCTGGCACTCACCATGACTGTCAATTTCTCCTGTGAGAAGCAATTTTGTGTTTCAGAATTCTGTTACTTAAGCAATTTTGTATTTCAGAATTCTGTCACTTGCAGTGTTAACATTTAAAGTCCCATTTTGTAAAGACCTATATTTTTAAATTAAGATTGAAAGAAGATTTTCACTTCTGGGAAGTCGGAATAGGAAATAAATGAATGGGCTAATTGCCGCTAAAACAGCTGAGCACAATAAGAGAATGTTAAGTCATTTTAAGAACTATCGTTATTGCCATAACCAAAGTGTGTAATATCACAGTCTAGATGACAGAAAGCCTAGTAAATCATGAATACAGAACTATTTAATTTTCATTTATCATGGAACCCATCACAAATTATAGATAATTCACACAAATATAAATCGTAATACTATTCTTTTTTTAAAAAGATTTTATTTATTTATTTGAGAGAGAAAGAATGAGAGAGAGAGCACGAGAGGGAAGAGGGTCAAAGGGAGAAGCAGACTCCCTGACGAGCAGGGAGCCTGATGTGGGACTCGATCCCGGGACTCCAGGATCATGACCTGAGCCGAAGGCAGTCGCTTAACCGACTGAGCCACCCAGGCGCCCTGTAATGCTATTCTTAAACAAGAATTATTATTTAGGTAGAAGTGCTTAACTCAACATTTGATATTATGTACAACTAGCAAAAAAGGAACAGAAAAATATAGATTATGATAAATTATTCAAGTTATGGAAATATATGCAAATCAATGAAGTTTGAAAACTGAATTCTATAAAAGTAGCACATAAGTTATAAAACAATATAGTCCTCAGCAGAAATGAAACATTAGATAATTAAAAATGCAAATAGGTGAAAATCTAGTCTTTATTAATGTTTACAGGCACTATAGTGATTAAAAATGAGAACACTTTACATTTTACTCAATTTTAAGCAAAAATCCAAAATGACAATGCATTTTGGAATAAAATCTTTCATTATTCTGTCTTGAATGGATGCTGAATCGTAAGATAGGGAAAAACTATAGTGTTAACTGAAGAGATGCATTTATCCAATTATAAATTCCTTAAAAATGTAATACATTTGTTATTTAGTAGAAGAACAGTCTAAATTATGCAGTGGCATTTTATTCAATTAAAGTTGTGGATCTAAGTAAGCTAAAGTCAAATGACCAAATCAAATTGACAATTTCAAGGCTTTCCATTACTATGTTTTTTGTTTATTTGAGAGAGAGAAAGAGAGAGAGCACACAGGAGCAGGGTTAAGGGCAGAAAGAGGGAAAGAGACAAGCAGACTCTCTGCTGAGTGGGCAGCCCATCTCAAGAGGCTGGATCCAAGGACCCTGAAATCATGACCTGAGCCAAGTCAGATACTTAACATACTGAACCACCCAGGCACCCCCTATATTTTTATTTTAATTTTTTAGAGAGCAATAAGGAGGAAGCTAGGGCCTTTTCTAACATTTATCATCTTAAGTGCCAAATATTAGGATAATTGGAATTACTAGTTATCTTAATCTGTCTGGGATGCAATAACAAAACACCACAGATTGAGTAGCTTTCAAACAACAGAAATGTATTTCTCACAGGTTCTGGGGGCTGAGAAATCTGACATCCGTGTGCTAGCATGGTCAGGTGAGGGCCCTCTCCCATGCTGCAGACTTTTTATATCCTTAACATGGCGGAAAAGCCTAGGGAGCTCTGTGGGATCTCTTTTACAAGACCACTAAAATTCATAAGGGCTCTACACTCTTGGCCTAATCATCTCCCAAAGGCCCCATCTACTAATGCCATCACCTCTGGAGGCTAGGATTTCAACCTGAATCTTGTGGGGGACACCACCCCCACTATGGTACTATGACACCATAGTACCAATCTAAACCAACAATAAATTGTCCATATTTTCAAAAATCACATCATTGATATGATAAAGAATTTGATAATTTCAGTAATGTCACAAGTAACACATTATTCAAGATATTTTATTCATTCTAATAAAAGAAGTTCTTTATATTTAACTTAAAATGTTTTCTAAAGAATTTAGGGTCAATGAAGTGGAAACAGAATATTTCAGATTAACACATTTTTATCCCAGAAAAAAGAAAACATAAAAGAGCATGACAAATAGGGACAAAAGACCAGTGATGTTAAAGAGGCCAAAAGAAGCTCTGACTTCAGTACTTGAATATAAAAATAGAGGGTTTTTTTTTTTGATGACTCAAAGAGGAATTGATATTTTTGTAATTATGTATTCTCTTAAGGTTTTTCCATTCAATCCTCAGAGCAATGCAAGGTAAGTATTATTATATATCGAAGCTTCTTCACTCAAAATAAAATTTTTTGACCACTCTGAATTAGGTAAATATTCGTATCTGCCTTGAACTGATTCTTTTGGTTTCATAGCTATATTCTCTCTTTTAATTCACCATAGCCCTTGGTGAAAGATGTGTCCAGCTGAGACAATAATTTATTCAATAATATTTGCAGATGGTGTATTCTGAGCCAGATGTAGTGTTATAATTTGAGAATTTGAGGGGAAAAAAAAAAGGCAGGCATATTTTTGCCCTTATCAGTTTGAGTATCAGTCAACCCCCTTGCTTATCTTGTGTCAAAGTTGCCACCATGGTATTATAACTCAGATGTTGACTTTTTCTATGGTCAACCCCATTATGTTCTTCAGTTCTTTTAAAATATGGACTCAGCAAGATTTTCATTGTAAACCTGTTGCTGGAACAGTGCTTTAGCTCCATAATTAATGCCCTTCCTCCTTTCATACAACCTGATTTTCATGTCTGAGGCATAGCATTTCTTGCAATGCTTGAATTCATAGTTTATCCATGTTCTGAGAGGCTGGCTTGTATTTCCTCCAAACTATTAAAAAATTCCCTTATAAATCTGAATCACAGTCTTCTGATTGATGAAATTATACATTTATTAATATTTATGTGATACAAAATATATCAATATAAATTATTTGTAATTCAGCAAATTAATTACTTATAAAATATCTCTATGTAAATATATATTTATATAGTCTGAAATAATTTCTTCTGGAGAATATGTCATAATGCTTCGGTCAATTTTCTAGTTGCTTGTTTTGTTTTTTTTCTGTTGTGTGACAAGCTCAATATCCCTGCCTCAAATTTCTCTTGTTACCTGTAACTGGGGCAGGCCCCCTGACACCTGGCCCTTTTCAGAAGCAAGGAAAGTTTCTCAGTCCTTGTCTGTCCACGTCTGTCAAACCACTGTCTTTTTTTATTACTCCTGGTATAGAGGACCCTACTGAGTCAGACTGTGATGAAATTAAGAAGAGATATCATTGAGTCAATATCAGGGTAGTAGGCCCTGCCTCATTATTAAACTCATCATTTACCTTTCCAAATAAAATAGAAACAAATGAAATTTAAGAGTTCAGAGCATGACCCTTATGGACAGCTTGTTTCATTTTCAAAGGGTCATTCATTAGTTATGTAATACTGAGAACTTTACCTCTTAATAACCTTAGTTTTCCCATGTGTAAAATGGGGATCATTAATTATACCTGCCACACATTATTTCTGTAAGGATGCAATTAAGCAGTATGCTTAATATGGTTAACATAGTGACTAGAATTCAATAAAAGTCAACCATTTCTCATGCTATTATACAGATTTTGTATCAAATTCATGCTCAAAATGTGTCAATTCAAAAATGTCAAATTTTACAATTAGTTGCAAAATAATAAAGATAAAAGTATTTTAAAACATGGAGGGTTGGTGCATATCCTTGAACTTAAAAGTTGTCATTTTCAACTTAGTGAAATCATCAAGACACATCATAGAATTCACTAGTATGACACCTGTCATGCTTCATTAGAAGCACATTCACTTTAAAAGTCCCATTTTAAATTTCAGATGATAAAAAGGACATTATGTGACTATGAAAGCACTGAGTCTGAAATAAGTATCAAGTGTCATCTTTTCTTTTAGAGTATTAAAAAATAAACTGTTTTTTTTTTAAGTGATTCTCCTTATACTACCCCACTGTTCTTTCAGTTCCTTGTCTCCTCTCCTAGGTGACAGTGTGAGAGTCTTCACAAATACTAGTGAGGGTATTTTATTCAAACCCTTGGGAGAGATATTTGGGCAAAGAGTTTCATCTGAACAATCCAACCTAGGCCTATTTTTGAAGAGTATCTGCTAACTTAATTTCCCATGGGCACCAGTGAGAAAGTCTATCATGCAATGAGGCTTTTCCAACTAGAATTAGGGTAGTTATTACCTGACCGTTGACTTAAAAGCTTTCTGTTCGTATTGAAAACCATTGAAATAAAATTAGAAAATATAGTAATTTTGTGGTTTACATTGGTGAGGATTAAGCCATTTTATTTTACTTTTTAAAAAGATTTATTTATTTTTATTTGGGTTGGGGGGAGGGGCCAAGGGACAGTCTTTTAAGCAGATTCTGCACTGAGCTTGGAGCCCAATGCTGGGCCGATCCCATGATCTTGACACCTGCACAGAAACCAAGAATCAGCTGCCCAACCACTTGTGCCAGTCAGGCACACCAAGCCATTTTATCTTTATGTTGGCTTAAAAAGTAATAAAAAATGTGGCAAAATAAAATACCATAAGTAAATGACAAATGACAAACCAGAAAAATAATTTCAACTTATTTCACAAAAGGTTAATACCCATAAAAATATAAACATTTTCAAAACTAAAGGGGGAAAGACCAATTGAATGATATAAAATTAACCTAGATAATTCATAGGACAAAAGCAATATCAATAAGCCCTAGAAAAAATGTTCATGCCCTCTCATAATAAGAACATTGCAAATTAAAACTACACTGAAGGTCTGTGTGTGTCCCCCCAAATTCATATGTTGAAACATGATCCTTCATGAGATTCCCACCTATATTAGTAGGTGGGCCTTTGGGAGGTAATTAGGGTTAGATTACGTCATGAGAGTGGATCTTCTTGATGGGATTAATGTCTTTATAAAAAAGAGGATGAGAAAGACTTTCCTATTTCCACTAGGTGAGGATGCAGGAGGTATCCCTCTGCAAAGCAGGAAGAGAGGCTCTCACGAGCAACCCAATGGCCTGATACCTTGATCTTAGATTTCTCAATCTCTGGAACTATGAGAGAAGTTTGTTGTTCTTTTGTTTAAGCCACCCAGTCTATTGTACTCTGTTATATCAGCCAAAATCACTAGGATACAAATTACCATTTTTTCCTCTATCAATACAATACAATTATGTGAAAGTATACTCTACCGACAAGGCCTTTGGGGATCCGGCCATGTTATACATTGCTGATGAGAATGAAAAGTGTTACAAACCTATGGAGGGAGATTTTGCAATATCTATCCAAAATTACATGAATTACACCATGTGATCCACAAATGTTACCTCCAGGCCTCTGTCCCAAAGAAATACTGGTAAATCTACAAAGGAAGACGTTCAAGGAAATCTTGTTTTGTAGACTGGAGTTTAGAACCATGTAAATTTTTATAATTATACAAATTAAATATCAAAGCAATCTCTAAAAACAAAATATAAAAAAAATCTGTGTGGTTAGTTGGTGGCATAATCATATGGAGAGAAAGTAGCGTGATTTCAAAATATAGTAATTTGGTTGCATATCTTTTTGGTATATACCATAAGAAAGAACTACAAAAATATTGTTAGCAGTTAATATCATTAATAATGATATTAACATTCAGTCTTTTTTTTTATTCTTGTATTTCAGGATATAGCAAATGAATAATTGTGTTGGTATACCTATTTTACAAACAAATTTTAATTAATTTGTTATTTATAACAAATTTTTTATTATTAATTTATAATAATAAAGCAAAATTCTTTTATTTTTACCTCATGTACAATTTCATCTACCCAGTAGCAACAGTATTTAAACTATAAGGCATTTCTTATTCTTCAGATTTCAGGGAAAACCAGTAATGTAAACCCTGGTATCTCATCATATGGAAACAAACAAACAAACAAAAACTGGTCCGGTATTACTTATTTTGAACAGGGAAGAAGAATTAGCATGAATTTCAGTTTGCTATATGGATAGTTGTCAAAACCCTCTAAAAGTCAAATTCTCTAAATGAATAACTCTTAGATCCATAATTTATTACACTGAATGCTGAATGCCAAGGTGACTAAAATATTAGACTTGTTAAATTAATTAAACCAGGAGACTAATTAGACTAAAGTGGGTTTCCTGTCATGGTAGCCTATGTAAGCAAACTAAATCTAAGTCTATATACCTCAAGTCTTATATGCCTCAAGGTTATGAAATCAAAACACTAAGGACAACCAATCACAAATAACAAATTAGGCTTTAAGCCAGTCAGTCAAAAATGTCTTTCTTTGATTTGGCATTTTCTCTCTATACGTCTTCCCCTTAACTCCTATTGATGGAGTGCTCCCAACCTGAAACTTCAGGTTTCAAACCACTGCCCAGTTATAGTTTTTTTTCCAAATAAATTCTTAAAAAATTTTATATGCCACAATTTATCTTTCAACAGACTACTTTTTTAAATAAAGATTTTATTTATCTATTTGACAGAGAGAGAGAGAGAGAGAGAGAGAGAGAGAGAGCGAGCACGCACAAGCAGGGGGAGTGGCAGGCAGAGGGGAGGGAGAAAAAGGCTCCGAATTAGGGCTTGGTCCTAGCAGGACCCTGGGATCCTGACCTGAGCCAAAGGCAGACGCTCAACCAACTGAGCCACCTAGGCGCCCCCAGATTACTTTTTTTTTTTTAAGATTTTATTTATTTATTTGACAGAGAGAGACACAGCGAGAGAGGGAACACAAGCAGGGGGAGTGGGAGAGGGAGAAGCAGGCTTCCCGCCGAGCAGGGAGCCCGATGTGGGGCTCGATCCCAGGACCCTGGGATCATGACCTGAGCTGAAGGCAGACGCTTAAAGACTGAGCCACCCAGGCGCCCCCCCATTACATTTTTAATAAAGAAGCTAATACAGAGAAAAGCCAATACTGTACCTGAAATATAGTAATTTAATAAACTTTCCTTTCATTTTATGAACAAAATAGTCCTACTAGAATTTGAGGAGAAAATGCTATATGCCTTATATTATAAACATTGTCTAAATTATAAACAGTTGACACTTCAAAATAATAATTAAGATCTGGAAAATATTGGGGGAGGGTATGTGCTCCAGTGAGCGCTGTGAATTGTGTAAGACTGTTGAATCACAGATCTGTACTTCTGAAACAAATAACGCAACATATTTTAAGAAAAAAGAAAAAGAAGATAGCAGGAGAGGAAGAATGAAGGGGAGTAAGTCAGAGGGGGAGACGAACCAGGAGAGATGATGGACTCTGAAAAACAAACTGAGATTTCTAGAGGGGAGGAGGGTAGGGGGATGGGTTAGCCTGGTGCTGGGTATTAAAGAGGGCACATTCTGCATGGAGCACTGGGTGTTATGAACAAACAATGAATCATGGAACACTACACCAAAACAAATGATGTAATATATGGTGATTAACATAACAATAAAAAAATAAAAAAAAAGATCTGGAAAATATTGGAAGATAAACTTTAGCTTAATTTCCCAAATAAAACTAAATTCATTAACTAATTTGGTTGATGTTCTGTTCAAACACATATTCATACAGTTAAAGTACATGAACCTGTCTGTATTAGGTCATCAAGTCTGTTTTAGTACAGAAACTATACCATTTCTAAGAAAGGGATGGTTTTGCTTAGATCCTCCAATAGTAGACTGTACAAATGAGAAACCCTGGAGATTCAAAAATCTTCCAGTTTTTGCTACATTCACTTATCTAATACATTTGGATTCATGATTTCATCCATAGGTAATGGAAAGTACATTAAGGTTATTTCTATACAGTAAAAAAAAATCAGATGAAAATGATATCAATGACTTAGATTTCACATGTTCTAAAATATTGCTTATATAACAGTCAGTCATTTGAAGCAGTAAAAATCCTCCAAAATCACTGGAAAATTACTGTTTCTTAGCATTCTCATATTCCCCAGATTCACAGTGAAATTTGAGGAAGCAATTTTGCACTTTTTAGTAGTTATTATTTTTTTTATAAATCTAACTCAATTTTCAAAATTAGTATTCACCTACTTTTGAAAATTAGATGAATACTACTTAAGTATTTTTCTTTGTATTATTATTATTAAATGCTTCTCTATTTCACTTTGTCCCCTCAACCACTGGTATTTCATAGTACTCTGAACATTAATACTAATATTAATGAATACCTAATTTTATTTCAACATATGGATTTGTCAGAGAATATGTCCTTGCTGCTTTGTTAATCTGTATTTTTCAGTTCCTAGAACCTAATAGCAACTCCTATAAATAATAACTCAAGTATATTTTATATACATAAAGGGACATATTCACTATTTTTTTTTTTTTTTAGTAACCTGTGACTAATGAGACATGAAAAATAAATTCAACATGCTATCCTTGATTGAATCCTTTTTGCCTAAAGGACTTTATTGGGACAGTCAGCAAAACTTGATGAAGTTTAAGTATTTGATATTAATTTAGTTATGAATGTTATTTTTCATTACTTTAGCTGGCCATAGGTCAGCAACTTATTCCCAAATGGTTAAGGAAAATAAAAACTTACTTTTATGGGCACCTGGGTGGCTCAGTCAGTTAAGCATCTGCCTTCAGCTCAGGTCATGATGTCAGAGTCCTGGGATTCAGCCCTGGATCTGGTTCCCTGCTCAATAGCAAGTCTGCTTCTTCCTCTCCGTCTCCTCTGTGATCTCTCTTGCTCTCATTCTTTCTCAAATAAATAAATTAAAATCTTAAAAATAAATGTTCCTTTTAAAATTCTCACTATCCTGTAAGCTTGAAGTTATTTCAAACTACAAAGAAAATACACAAACACATTAACCTACAAATATAGAGTTAATTTAAAAAACTAACAAAATATCATCTCCATTTTAAATATATATAATTTATATTCTATATTTACATAATATAGAATATATTATATATCTTAATTATATATTATAAATATATATAAAGTATATGTTTAATTTATACATATATTTATTTATATTATATATTTTATTTTAATACATAAATTATATTTTATATTTTATTATTTTTATAATTTATATATAAACTTATTTTATCCTTAAATCTATTTACATGGTTAAATCAATTATATTCTGTTACAAATACAGTTTAAATGCCCACAAAAGATTTGATACCTATTTAAAAAAGCATTTCTAAGTATCTTTAATAATAATCAACCTGAATTAGTTCATTTAATCTTATAAGAAATGAATAAAATCAATTTGAATGTCTATATCACAAGGAAGGTAAAACAGTTCTAGCAATATCTCAGTACATGGCACACATTATTCTAAATACCATATGTAATTATTTCATTTTCATTAAAGCCCTAAAAGAGCTATTAATCCCTATTTTGCAAATAAGGAAGTCCTAAAGCAGTAAGCAGAGGATCTATGACTTCTAAAACAGGTCAATGTCCTTTAAAGTGGACCAAATATGGGCTTAGAAACAGAAAAGGATGGGGAGCATATCCTGACATCTGCCAGTTTCTTGTTCCTCTTAGTCCATATTTGAATCAGTTCAGTAAGTTCAAGAAGACTATTGGTTATCCATCAACATCTACTCAGCATTCTTTTATATCCATTGTATTTATTTTAAACAATCTTTTATTACATTGCATTTATTTTAAATAATATTTTATTACATTTGTATTACAAGCATTATAGTTATATTAATGAATTAGTACAGAATTTAAATTTGTTGAGGATAAGAAAATACTGTGCCCATCTTAGAATATCTTTGGTTATTTAGCAGGTCAAATTATTTCAGTAATGAAGAAAATAGGAATACTAATATATTTATTGTGATTTTGTCTGTCAAACACTTCTTTCCCACCAAAATCTTATGTGAAACATCTCATTTTAATCCCCTTTAGGAGATTTGATTGCTGGCAGTCAATCTTTATAGTTTGATATAAATGTATTAAATATTTTATTCCTAAGTTGAATGGAATACATTTTCATTGTTAAAGAAATATTTTATGTAAAATCATCTCACACACACACACACACACAAAAGAGAAAGTGTCATTCCCTCACTTTGCATAGAAGATTATACTTCATGACTATCATAGAGGTTTGCACTTAGCAGTTAAAATGATAGATAGATAGTGCCCCTCAGAAAAGCACTACTCTTCGGAAACAACAGTGCCTACCAGGACAGCAAAACCTAGGAGAAATACTAGTGATACCCCGTAAGTGCAAGTGTGAGTAAGAGCAAGAGAAGAATAGGGAATTTTAAGCACAATCTCGTGACTGACTGGAGTTCTTCATGAACATATGTAAGACATCTGTTAATCACTCCCAAAATTCTTGGGAGTCTTCCGATCTGGACATTTCCCCTCTACTCCAAACAGGTACTTTCATCTGACTATTTCCACTTGGATATTTTATAGTTATCTAAACCTAACTTGTGCAAAATAAAGCATCTGATGTTCCTATCCAGACCTGATAGATCCATATCTCTCACACTGGAATCTTCCGATCTGGACATTTCCCTTCTACTCCAAACAGGTACTTTCATCTGACTATTTCCACTTGGATATTTTATAGTTATCTAAACCTAACTTGTGCAAAATAAAGCATCTGATGTTCCTATCCAGACCTGATAGATCCATATCTCTCACACTGGCATCCAATCCATAGGAATTCTTGAATTCAACATGTATCCAGAACCTGGTCACTTCTCACCACTTTGTCGAACTTCTCATCTTCCTTCACTGGAGTACTAAATTGCTTCTTAACTGGTCTTGGTGCTAATACTCTTACCTCCATCTATTCTCAACATAGAGACACTTTCACATTAAATTTGAATTGTATCACTTCTTTGCTGCCATCCTCCAAGGACTCTCCATTTTATTTTTTTTAAAATTATAGCCTTTATAATGATCTACAAAGAACTACCTGTTCTGCCCACTACCACCAATACTTCTGACCTCTCTTCTTTCCCTCTCGTTGCTCTGAGTAGGTAAGTATTAGTATGACTATTTTTAAGAACTACTTTCTGCCCTTTCTCCCACATCTACTCCCTCTCCCCATTCTTTTTTTTTTTAAGATTTTATTTATTTATTTGACAGAGAGAGAGAGAGCACAAGTAGGCAGAGTGGCAGGCAGAGGGAGAGGGAGTAGCAGACTCCCCGCTGAGCAAGGAGCCTGATGCGGGGCTTGATCTGAGGACTCCAGGATCATGACCTGAGCCGAAGGCAGCCGCTTAACTGACTGAGCCACCCAGGCGCCCCTCCCTCACCATTCTAACATTGTAGCATTTATGACTTAACAACACACTATAAAAACTAATCATTATGTACCTCCCTTTTCTAATATGCTTGTTCACAAGGGAAGAATATTTTGCCATATATATAATATTTTTAGTAATAAATAATAAATATCTGTTGAATGAATGAGTAGATAACTAGACTAAAGGGAACTGGGCATACAGCATGAATAGAGTTCAAAGGTATATCTGAAAATTTTCAGTGAGAAAATAATCAACCAGACTTTTCTCTCACTTTGCCTTAAATTACCACAAAGAGCAAACTGCGCATTTGGGTTAAGGAATTTCCAGTTCAAGATGGCTGTGTAGGAAGATCCTGAACTCATCTCCTTCTGTAATGAGTCTATAGCTATGTATAGCTAAATATTGAACAGTTTCCTCTTTAAAAAACCTGAAGAGTGGCTGAATGACTACTCTACATCAGGTAAATGAGAAGAAAACTATGTCAAAGTAGGTAGGAGGGGTGGTGAGACAATCTTGCCATAAACCCAATGACTGGCAGTTAACTCAAAACCATGAGTTTCACTCTAGAACAAAGAGTTTGAATCCCAACATCTAACTTTGAAAACCAATGAGGCTCACAACCTGAGACCCACCAGACTGTAGCAATGTAAGAAACTGCTTTTAAAAGGCTCACACGCTTGAACTCACCCACCCCATGGTCCAGCTTGGAGGCAACCATTTACACCCAGACTTAAAGTGAAAGAAACTCACCTGCTTACATTAAAGCATTGGTCTGAGTAGCAGGCATCTAATTTAACAGACACATCTCAGAGCCTGCTGGAACAATCCCCCAGGACAAAGACTGGCAGGCACCATCTTCATGCTCTCCCTTTGCCATGCTCCAGAGCACCAGTAGCTCCTGGAGGGAGCTTTTACACTCATTGGATGCCCTGACTTTTGTGGCACCAAAAGGTGATCAAGAGGAGTCCTCTTGGTTCCAATGGTCAAGTGAGCTAGCATTCCTGGTTTCATGAGACTGTGATAATCCGTGTCACCCAGGAAGGAGCTCAGACCACTGCCTGAGTTTTGCACTGCCAAGTTTTGCAACTGCTGCCAGGAGACACCTCTACATTGCCTGCCTCTGGTGGCAGTGGGGCTTATGCAAGTGGGTCCCACAGGACTGTAACAATGGAGAAAGAGTTCTTAAATAACTACCACCCTCAGGGCACAACAAGAGGCAACAGGCCCAGGTGCTCAATCTTTCTGTAGAAAAGGCCTATTAGCCTTTTGACTGAATCATGATTGCAGCCTAAGGGGCAGACTATAATCCTTTCCAGAGAACTTGGAAGTCAGGCATTATCCACATGCTCACTCTCTGCTATGTTCCAGAGTGCCAGTGTCTCTAGGACGGAGCATTACATACCTTCAGTGCCCTGGTTTCGGTAGCTGCTACCCATGGGACACCCCCTGATCTCCTGGAACTGTAGCCAGGGAGGCTTGCATTCCTGGGTCCCCAACGGACTGCGGTGATGGCAAGTAGAATTCTTAGCATGTTATCACCCTAAGGGCACTGTACAGAGAATAGACTGGCATGCTCCCAAGACTTTCTATGAAAGAGACCTCTTTGCTTGTCCTTGAGCTTTGGCCTGATAGGTAAGCTTCAGGTTTGGCACACATTTAATGGCCCATAGAGCCACTCTCAAGGAGCAAAGGCTAAAGATGCTGCCTTAGCACTCTCCCTCTGCCTTGTTCTTCCTCAACAATATCACCCAGAAAAGAACTTATACACTCATCTAGAGCCCAGATTTTTGTTACCACCACCCAGGCAGGAACCTCCAGATTGCCTGGCATTGGTGGCCAAAGGGACTTACACTTGCACTCCCTGTATATATTTGCATACTTTTGAAAAGCTGATGCCTGAAGGTCTGGCTTCCAGTCAGCTTGAATCTAGGGGCTGAATGAGATTCCTCCCCTTGGATCACTAACAGGTCTTGGCATATTCTCAACAATGGGGACACATCAAGGAAAAATAAGGCAATTTAGGCAGAAAGAAAGATTTGAAAGAAAACCAAGAGCTAGGGCAAGTTTGAATGAGAAAGATAATCACCTTGGAAATAAAAGAGATCAAGAGTACATTTATCTTGATGAGCACTGAGAAATGTAGAGAATTGTTGAATCATTATATTGTAAACATGAAACTAATATAACACTGTAGGTTAATTATACTTCAGTTAAAAAAATTGAACTACCAAATGATCCAATTAATTCCACTTCTGGGTATTTACACAAAGAAAATGAAAACACTAATTAGAAAAGATATATGTACCTCTCTGTTCATTGCAGCACTATTTACAATACCATGATATGTAAACAACCTTAGTATCCATCAATGGATGGATTATAAAATCATGGTGTGTTTACATACACATGTGTATGTAAACACACCATGATTTTATATGATATATATACACACACACAGTATATATACATATACATGGTGCATATATACACACAGTTCATAAATATACACATGGTTCATATACACATGGTGCATACACATACTCAGGATATATATACACACACACACACATATGCGTATGTGATATATACACAAACACAAGGGAATATAATTCAGCCACTGAAAAAGAATACATCTTGCAGTTTGCAACAACATGAATGCACCTTGAGGCCATGAGGTCATTATGGTAAGTGAAATAAATCAGAGTAACTCTAATACTATATGACCTCTCTTATATGTGGAATCTAAAAAACGAAGCACCAAGCTCATAGATAGAACAGATTGGTGGTTGGGAGGTTGCCAGAGGTAGAGGGTGCAGGATGGGAAAAATGGGTAAACTGTGTGTTTCAATTTTGAATAGTTTTTTTAAACTTTCCCTTTTCATATTTTTTAATGCAAGCTAAGTCATTAGAACCATCAGAGCCCTATGCTCTTCCTTAAAGATAAATTAGGCAATTTGGGTGGAACCATTATTTTTCTCATATGGTATTTTCAATATTTATTATATGTATTTATTATACATTGTAGATTGTTTTAAAAAAGGTAGCACTGTTGGCACGCCTGGCTCAGTCAGTTAAGCATCTACCTTCAACTCAGGTCATGATCCCGGGGTCCTGAGATCGAGTCCTGCATTGGTCTCCTTGCTCAGAAGGCAGCTTGCTTCTCTCTCAGCCTGCTGCTCCCCCTGGTTGTGCTCTCTGACAAATAAATAAATAAAATCTTTAAAAAATTAAATTAATTAAAAAATAAAAAATAGCACTGTCTTAGATAACATTAGCATAACTTTGAGGTTTAATTTATGTTGTTGAATACTAATGAAATTTATATGTGCATTAAAGGTGAATAAAAAATCTTTATTGTAACAATAAGCACATACGACTTATGCCTTCTAAGACATAATAACAGAATTATATAAGATTGTCTATAAACCACATGACCTTTAAGTGTGAAAACAGGTCATCTTTATCTTCTATAGTCAATGTCTAGCATGATATTTGAGCATAGCTAATATTTGAGAGATATATAAGGATATATGTTGAGCCAGCATGGTTTTCAATAATGAGGCAAAACTAATTTGGCTTTACAAATTGGCATATAGAAAAAACAAAAAAAGAAAATTATCCAGGTTTTATTAACTTTTCTTTTTGGAATTGTTCAAAAATGGCTCAGCTGTTACATATTTATACATTTATTTACTGTTAACATATGGTTTATGAAAGTCCTGATTTTTCTCTATTTGTTAACTTTTTACATTTTATTCTTTTTTTAAGTTTTTATTTAAATTCCAGTTAGTTAACATACATTGTAATACTAGTTTCAGGTGTACAGTACAGTGATACAACAATTCCATACATCACCCTGTGCTCATCTCAAGTGTCCTCCTTAATCCCCATCACCTATTTAATCCATCCCCCCTCATCCTTCCCCTCTGGTAACCATCAGTTTGTTCTCTATAGTCAAGAGTCTGTTTCTTGGTTTGCCTCATTCTTTTTTTTTTCCTCTCTGTTCATTTTATTTCTTAAATTCCACATATGAGTGAAATCATATGGATATACCACCTCTTCTTTATCCATTCATCACTCCATGGATACTTGACCTGTTTTCATAATCTGGCTGTTGAAAATAATGCTGCTGTAAGCATCAGGGTGCATGTATCCCTTTAAATTAATATTTTTGTACTTTGGATAAATTCCCAGTAGTGTGACTGTTGGATTATAGGGTAATTCTATTTTTAAATTTTTGAGGATCCCCCATACTGTTTTGCATAGAGGCTGCACCAGTTTGCATTTTCACCAACAATGCAAGAGGGTTCTCCTTTCTCCACATCCTAGCCAAAAACTGTTTTTTTTTTTAATTTTATTATGTTATATTAGTCATCATACAATACATCATTAGTTTTTGATGTGGTGATCCACGATCCATTGTTTTCATATACACCCAGTGCTCCATGCAGTACATGCCCTCCTTAATACCCAACACTGGCTTAACCCATCTCCCCAACCCCCTCCTCTCTAAAACCTTCAGTTTGTTTCTCAGAGTCCATAGTCTCTCATGGTTCATCTCTCCCTCCGATTTCCCTCCCTTCATTTTTCCCTTCCTTCTCCTAATGTCCTCCATGCTATCCCTTATGTTCCACAGATAAGTGAAACCATATGATAATTGACTTTCTCTGCTTGACTTATTTCATTGAGCATAATCTCGTCCAGTCCCTACCATGTTGATGTAAAAGTTGGGTATTCATCCTTTCTGATGGCTGAGTAATATTCCATTGTGTATATGGACCACATCTTCTTTATCCATTTATCTGTTGAAGGGCATCTCAGCTCTTCCCACAGTTTGGCTATTGCGGACATTGCTGCTATGAACATTGGGGTGCATATGGCCCTTCTTTCACTACATCTGTGTCTTTGGGGTAAATACCCAGGAGTGCAATTGCTGGATCATAGTGTAGCTCTATTTTTAACTTTTTGAGGAAACTCCACACTGTTTTACAAAGTGGCCGTACCAACTTGCATTCCCACCAACAGTGTAAGAGGGTTCCCCTTTCTCCACAACCTCTCCAACATTTGTTGTTTCTTTCTCTGTCCATTTGTGCCATTCTAACTGAGGTAAGGTGTTATCTCAATGTGGTTTTGATTTGAATTTCCCTGATGGCTAACGATGATGAACATTTTTTCATGTATCTGTTAGCCATTTGTGTGTCTTCTTCAGAGAAGTGTCTTTTCATATCTTCTACCCACTTTTTGACTTGATTATTTGTTTTTTTGGGTGTTGAGTTTGAGAAGTTCTTTGTAGATCTTGGATACCAGCCCTTTATCTGTAGTGTCATTTGCAAATATCTTCTCCCATTCTGTGGATTGCATCTTTGTTTTGTTGACTGTTTCCTTTGCTGTGCAGAAGCTTTTTATCTTGATGAAGTCCCAAAAGTTCGTTTGGCTTTTGTTTCACTAGCTTTTGGAGATGTATCTTGAAAGAAGTTGCTGTGGGTGATGTCAAACAGGTTACTGCCTATGTTCCCCTCTAGGATTTTGGTGGATTCCTGTCACATTGAGATCTTTCATCCACTTTGAGTTTATCTTTGTGAATGATGTTAGAGAATGGTCGAGTTTCATTCTTCTGCATGTGGCTGTCCAATTTTCCCAGCACCATTTATTGAAGAAACTGTCTTTTTTCCATTGCATGTTTTTTCCTGCTTTGTCAAAGATTATTTGACCATAGAGTTGAGGGTCCATATCTGGAGTCTCTATTCTATTCCATTGGTCTATATGTCTGTTTTTGCACCAGTACCATGCTGTCTTGGTGATCACAGCTTTGTAATATAGCTTGAAATCGGGCAACGGATGCCCCCAGCTTTGTTTTTCTTTTTCAACATTTCCTTGGCGATTCGGGGTCTTTTCTGATTCCATACAAATTCTAGGATTGTTTGTTCCAGCACTTTGAAAAATGTCATTGGAATTTTGATCAGGATGAAATTAAAGGTAAAGATTGCTCTGGATAGCATAGACATTTTAACAATGTTTATTCTTCCGATCCATGAGCATGGAATATTTTTCCATCTTTTTGTGTCTTCTTCAATTTCTTTCATGAGTGTTCTGTAGTTCCTAGAGTATAGATCCTTTACCTCTTTGGTTAGGTTTATTCCAAGGTATTTTATGGTTTTTGGTGCTATTGTAAATGAAATCGTTTCTCTAATTTCTCTTTCTACAGTTGCGTTGTTAGTGTATAAGAAACCAACAGATTTCTGTGCATTGATTTTGTATCCTGCCACATTATTGAATTGCTGTATGAGTTCTAGTAATTTGGGGGTGGAGTCTTTTGGGTTTCCCACATAAAGTGTCATGTCATCTGCGAAAAGAGAGAGTTTGACTTCTTCTTTGCCAATTTGAATACATTTTATTTCTTTTTGTTGTCTGATTGCTGTTGCTAGGACTTCTAGGACTATGTTGAACAATAGTGGTGAGAGTGGGCATCCTTGACGTGTTCCTGATCTTAAGGAAAAGGCTCTCAGCTTTTCCCCATTGAGGATGATATCTGCTGTGGGTTTTTCATAGATGGATTTTATGAACTTGAGGAATGTTCCCTCTATCCCTATACTCTGCAGAGTTTTAATCAGGAAAGGATGTTGTATTTTGTCAAATACTTTTTCTGCATCAATTGAGAGGACCATATGGTTCTTCTCCCTCCTCTTATTAATGTGTTCTATCACATTGATTGATTTGCGAATGTTGAACCACCCTTGCATCCTGGGGATAAATCCCACTTGGTCGTGGTGGATGATCCTTTTAATGTATTGTTGGATCCTATTAGCTAGGATTTTGTTGAGGATTTTGGAATCCATATTCATCAGGGATATCGGTCTGAAATTCTCCTTGATGATGGGGTCTTTGCCTGGTTTGGGGATTAAGGTAATGCTGGCCTCATAGGATGAATTTGGAAGTTTTCCTTCTGTGTCAATTTTTTGAAACAGCTTCAGTAGAATAGGTATTATTTCTTCTTTGAATGTTTGGTAGAATTCCCCACGGAATCCATTAGGCCCTGGGCTCTTGTTTTTTGGGAGGTTTTGATCACTGCTTCAATCTCGTTACTGGTTATTGGCCTATTCAGATTGTCAATTTCTTCCTGTTTCAGTCTTGGCAGCTTATAGGTTTCCAGGAAGGCCTCCATTTCATCCATTTTGCTCAGTTTATTGGCATATAGTTGCTGATAATAATTTCTCATAATTGTTTCTATTCCCTTGGTGTTAGTCATGATCTCTCCCCTTGCATTCATAATTGTATTAATTTGGGTTCTTTCTCTTTTCTTTTGGATAAGTCTGGCCAGTGGTTTATCGATCTTATTAATTCTTTCAAAGAACCAACTTCTAGTTCTGTTGATCTGATCTACTGTGTTTCTGGTTTCTAATTCATTGATCTCTGCTCTAATTTTAATTATTTCTCTTCTAATGCATGGCTTAGGCATCATTTGTTGCTTTTTCTCTAGTTCTTTAAAGTGTAGAGTTAGTTGGTGAATTCGGGATTTTTCTATTTTTTTGAGTGAGGCTTGGATGGCTATGCATTTCCTCCGTAGGACCACCTTTGCAGTATCACATAGGTTTTGGGCGGATGTGTTCTCATTCTCATTGATTTCCATGAATTGTTTAAGTTCTTCTTTGATTTCCTGGTTGACCCAAACATTCTTGAGCAGAGTGGTCTTTAGCTTCCAAATGTTTGAATTTCTGCCTAATTTTTTCTTGTGATTGAGTTCCAGTTTTAAAGTATTGTGGTCTGAGAATATGCAGGGGATAATCTCAATCTTTTGGTATCTGTTGAGACCTGATTTGTGACCCAGTATGTGGTCTATTTTGGAGAAAGTTCCATGTGTGCTAAAGAAGAATGAGTATTCTGTTGTTTTAGGGTGGAATGTTCTGTAAATATCTATGAGGTCCATCTGGTCCAGTGTGTCATTCAAAGCTCTTGTTTCCTTGTTGATTTTCTTCTTAGATAATCTGTCCATTGCTGAGAGTGGAGGATTGAGGTCTCCTACAATTAACGTATTGTTATCAATATGACTCTTTATTTTTGGTTAACAGTCGGCTTACGTAGATGGCTGCTCCCATGTCGGGGGCATAGATATTTACAATTGTTAGATTTTGTTGGATAGACCCTTTAAGAATGATATAGTATCCTTCTGTGTCTCTAATTACAGACTTTAGTTTAAAATCTAATTTGTCTGATATAAGAATTGCTACCCCAGCTTTCTTTTGAGGTCCGCTGGCATGGAAGATGGATCTCCATCCCTTCACTTTCCGTCTGGATGTGTCTTTAGGTTCAAAATGAGTCTCTTGTAGGCAGCATATGGATGCGTCCTGTCTTTTTATCCAATCTGCAACCCTGTGCCATTTTATGGGAGCATTTAGGCCATTCATGTTGAGAGTGATTATTGAAAGATATGAATTAATTGTCATGTTGCTTGTGAAGACGTTTTTATAGATTGTCCTTGTAAATTTCTGTTGTATATCATTCTTGGGGTCTTTCTCCTTTTATAGAACCCCCCTTAATATTTCTTGGAGCGCCGGCTTAGTGGTCACATATTCTTTCAGTTTCTGCTGGTCGTGGAAGCTCTGCATCTCTCCAACCATTCTAAATGAAAGCCTTGCCAGATAAAGTATTCTTGGCTGCATGTTGTTCTCATTTAGTACCCTGAATATGTCTTGCCAGGCCTTTCTGGCTTGCCAGGTCTCTGTGGATAGGTCTGATGTTATTCTGATGTTCCTCCCTCTGTATGTAAGGAATCTCTTCCCCCTAACTGCCCTTAAGATGGTTTCCTTGGTTCTAAGATTTGCAAGTTTTACTATTACATGCCAGGGTGTTGGCCTGTTTTCCTTGATCTTGGGAGGGGTCCTCTCTGCCTCTAGGACACGGATGTTTGTTTCATTCCCCAGATTAGGGAAGTTCTCAGCTACGATTTGTTCAAATACATCTTCTAGTCCTCTCTCTTTCTCCACTCCCTCCGGGATTCTAATTATTCTGACATTGGAATGTTTCATGGTGTCACTTATTTCTCTGATTCTATTTTCATGGATTCTGAGTTGTTTTTCCCAGGCCTCCTCTTTTCCTTTTTTATCTATTATATTTTCTTCCAGGTCACTTATTTGTTCTTCTGCCTCAGGTACCCTAGCTGTTAGATTATCTAAATTGGATTGGATCTCATTTGATAGCATTTTTAAGTTCTGCCAATTCAGCTTTCATTGCTGCCCTTAGAGACTCTATGTTGCCATTAATTGATTTCTCCATTCTAGCCATTGTCTTCACAATTGCTAGCCTGAATTCCATCTCCAACATGTTGGTTATATCTACATCCATTTGTAAATCTGCAGCATAAGTCATAATCTCTGAGTCTTTTCTATTTTGGGGGCTCCTCCTCCTAGTCATTCTGTTGATGGGTGGTTGAGGGAATGTATAGAGTCCAAATTATTGACCAGAACCCAAGCAAGATGCACCTGTTTTCATGGGACCTTAGGGTTGCTGGCCTCTTGTTTTCCCAGCCTGTCTTCTGGGGGAGGGGCCTGCTGCGCTGTTGCTCAGGCAACCCTATTTGGGTGGAACTGCCCTGTCCCCCTGTGGCAGGGGATGGGCTCCACGGGAATCAGTTTTGGGGGCTTTTGTTCTCTGGCGGCTTTCCCTGGTGGCTTTCTGTGTCTCCTCCACGAGTCAGAGTAGAAGAGACCATTTCCAACCCTCTGCCTCAGAGCAGAGAGACCACAGTCTGTTCTTCATTGAACTCTCCAGGCCACACTGTCTGTTTCTGTCCGTGCTGCTATAAATTGCAGCAGCCTGGGTTGTGCACCCCTCCACAGTGCTCCCAGTCCTGCCTCCAGGTTGGGGAACGTCTCTGCCCTATGTGCTTCTAAAACTGCCAGCTGCCCCCAGATCGTACCTGTGAACCCGCCGATCCGGGTTTCTGCCCTGGGGGCTGCCCTAAAGTCCTTTCCCCGCCGCTACTGGTCTGCGAGTCTGTGCCCCGTCCCCAGCGTGCAAGGCTGTCGCTCACTGGTGGTGTAGGATCCCCACAGCCAGGCACCCTCCCGCTGCCGTTTATCCTCCAATATCTGCCCGCAGAATCAGGGCTCCCCACTTAGTACCTCGAAACCAACCTGCGATATTCTGTTTGTAGAGATCCAGATCTTCTTACATCTCAGACTGGTTTCGTGGGTGCTCAGAGTGGTCTGGTAGATATCCAGCTCAATTCCGGGGACCAGTTGAAATAGGGTCCTCTACTCCTCAGCCATCTTTCCTAGTCCCAACACCTCTTGTTTTTGTGTGTTGTTGATTTTAGCCATTCTGAAAGGTGTGAGGTGATATCTCTTTCTAGTTTTCATTTGCACTTCCCTGATGATTAGTGGTGTTAAGCATCTTTTCATGTGTCTGTTGGCCATCTGTATATATTCTTTGAAAAAATGTCTATTCATATCATCCACCCATTTTTTATTTGGATTATTCACTTTTTGGGTGTTGTTTTATAAGTTCTTCATATATTTTGGATACTAACCATTTATCAGACATGTCATTTGTGAATATCTTCTATCTGCGGTAGCTGCCTTTTAGTTTTATTGATTGTTTCCTTCTGCTGTGCAGAAGCTTTCTGTTTTGAAGTAGTCCCAATAATTTATTTTTTGCCTTTGTTTCCCTTGCCTCAGCAGACCTGTCTAAAAAGACAAGATGCTAAGGGAGGTCGATGTCAGAGGAATTACTGCTTGTGCTTTCTTCAAGGACTTATATGGTTTCACATCTCACATTTAGGTCTTTAATCTATTTTGAGTTTATTTTTATGCATGGTGAAAGAGAAATGGTCTCGTTTATTGCACTCTTCATCTCTGATTATTTTTTAACTTTTTTTTTTATCTCTGTGGTAAGGGTCTCACTGAGGTCTTCTATTTTTTTCTCAAGTCCAGAGAGTATCTTTATAATTGCTTTAAATTCTTCATCAGTCATGTTACTTATATCTGTTTTGCTTAGATCTCTGGCTGTGGTAATATCTTGTTCTCTAATTTGGGAAAATTCCTCTTTTTTCTCCTGTTTGTCTGTCTCTGCCTTCTGTATGTTAGAGAAGCCAGTTATATCTCTTCCTCCTGAATGTAATGACCTTATGAAAAAAACCTCCTGTAGTGCCCAAGGCCTGGCACTTCAGGGAGTGTCTCTAGTGTGTGCTGTTGGACACTCTGCTATTGTTTCAGAACATCATCTTAGTTATTGCTTATACTATCAACAACAACAACAACAAAATTTCCAGAATTCAAGATACCCTGACTATCCAAGGATTAGGTAAAACATGTGAAGCACAGAAGATCTTTAGGGCACTGAAACTGCTCTGTATGATCCTATAATGGTAGATACATGTCATTATACATTTGTGTAAACCTATAGAATGCAAAACACCAAGAATGAACTCTAAGGTAAACTATGAGGCTTCGGATGATAATATTGTGACAATGTAGGTTTATCATTTGTAACAGATGTACCACTCTGGTAGGGGTTATTGATAATGGGGGAGGGTATTCATGTGTGGGAGCAGGAGTTATATGGGAAATATCTGTACTTTCCTCTCAATTCTGCTGTGAACCTAAAACTGCTCTAAAAATAAAGTCTTTTTTAAATGAAAATTAAAAAAAAATCTTGAACCACTTCTGAATTTCAATGACATAAATTTCTAAAAATACAGGTTTTTATTTTTCATACTACCAAAAATAGTTTGAGCTATAGGATTTATCACATAATATGGGGAAGAATAAAACTAAAATCATGAAAATATCATCTGCTCTAAACTTGATACATTTTAAAAACCTATATCATACGTCAAAAATTAGACTAATCAGAATACCTCTCTATAACCACTACCACAGTTTAAACTGTTTCTTGTGAGATGGTAGATTTGTTTTTTTCAAATTTCCATTAATCATAGGAGACGAATTCATCTAATGTCTTTGCAATCTTATTTTTATAGCATTAAGTCTGAGACTTTAGTAGTACTCATTTTTGTTTTTTTTTAATTTCCTGATACGTGCCCTATCATTGCTTTCCATTACTACTGAGATTCTTTATCACTATTTGGAGTTCTCCCTAGGATTTTTCCTTTTTAAGCAGTATAGAATCTGCTAGTCAATGTTCTCTTTAATTTGCAACCTCTGAGATATTCACAAAAACTTCTAATTAAAAGCAGTTGAAATAGTCTGAGTCACAGATGCAGCTGGATTGAGCTGAGTAGGAGCGTAGCTCAGATAATCATCTGCTAATGTCTTAATTTACTTTTAATGGACCAAGTGAAATCTTTCGTTCAATTTACATTTGTTTTTCTTTGTAATTATTTGTTGTGCCAAGTTCTCACATTTTAAAACTAAACCTTGTACAGTTATATAAAAAATTACATGTTATTTAATGTTACTACATTCTTGGATTCTATAATAATGAATTGCCTTAATAAATACAGTTTGGGGATCTTCAGAGACCCAAATCATTGTTACAAAAGCAGTAATAATGGTAAACTATAAAAACATTAAAAATAGCTCCCAAGAGTAGAGTTATTCACTCATCACATAATTATCTCCTATTAATAGAAAGTGACAACATTATAATTGAAAAAAAATAGGGTAATCCTCTAAGCCTTCTTTTCCAGGTTAATATTAAAATGCATGAGATTTTCATTCCCAGCAACAATTGTGTAACAGTTATATTTATATTGTGGACTATAATATATAAACACAATTATAAGTGGATTATTCATCATATTGGGTAGATATGTGTTTTTTTAAGTATAAGTAAAGGTTATATTTTACATTTTTCTCGAATATTACATGAATTGACATGGCACTTTACTGTTCATAAGTCCTATTCACTGAATTTATCTTATTATATATATTTATATATTATTTTAGCTTTCTAACTTGTAGGAGTGGCTATCTCTAATATCTGATTTGAGGTACCCTATAAAGAGCGCATAATAAAATGGACTGAATATATTTTACCAGTGAAGAATTTTCACCATGAGAATCTATACTGAGAATGTTTCCAGTGAAAAATTAGGGGAGAACCTGGGTGGCTCAGTCAGTTAAGCATCAGACTATTGATTTCAGCTCAGGTCATGATCTCAGGGTCCTCAGCACAGTAGCCTTGAGATTCTCTTTCTTTCTTCCTCTCCCTCTGCCCCTCCCTCCCCCTACTCCTGTTCTCTCTAAATAAAGAAATAACTAAAATCTTTTTAAAAAATTAGGAAAGCTAAGTGGTTACCCAAATAGATCAAGTCCTAAGGTCATACCAGTCTTGGTGAATTCATCATTATCATGAGTTTGATTTTAAGTCCTGATGACTTTGGATCTTGATTTCTTCAGCATCACAGAGTAGAATGAAAACAAAGAAACTGATTCATATTCACAAAATGCGTGAAACACCAATATACCAATCTTTAATCCAGAATGTCAACCTATCAATTTAAAGTATTTCAAAAATAAATAAAAAAAAAAAAAAAATTGCCTATGTGCCTATCAAACACATTTTCATGAGTAAGTGACGTGCTAAATGTAATTACCAAAATGCTTTGAATTATGCATGGTATTAGCAAAAGGAAATACACATATTATTGTTAAAAGTACTGGCTCTGGGATACTTATAATTCATGATTTAAATAACTCAGTTTTTGACCAATGTCATATTTGAGAAGTACATTTCAACAAGAAAAAAAACCTTAAAAACATTTTTAAAAATTAAAAAGTTTTCACTTGTTTTTCTGATCACTATACTGAGAAAAATATTTATCATAGCAATATTTCTTAAAATCTTGTCTGCCCTCCCTCCCATCTTCCCAGGTGGATTCCTACTAAATAAAAAACTCTGCTCAGACTTTTCAGACTCTAAAGTAATTGGAAGATCAAGAGATTATATATTCCCTGGGAACAGAATTCTTTCAGAAATAGTTTTTTTTCTGCTTTCACTGATTTTTATCATTAATTTGATGATACTGATGTTGTTTCTGCTGCAGTTGATGCTAATGATAATAAAAACCCACCACCTTGGCTTTTGTTATTTCTGCCTATTTCCCTTCCATTTTTCTCATATATCAGTGAACAAAGGCATACACATCCTACACACCTATGACTAAAGTGACTTAAATTTGTTCTCCAGTTTCACCTCAAAAAACTTAGGGCCAGGAGGCTTTAAAAATTGCCAAATTTCCATCATTAATGAGTAGTTTCTGGTTTCAAATCCTACTTTTCTCTAAATCTAGAGTTCTTAGCTACCATAAGAGCATGCCTCCACAACATCCACAAAAATTTATTTTATTCTATTGATTTTTATTCTATTTTTTTATACTCAGCTTCCTAATCCTGCAGTTAATTAACCTATATAAAGTTGCATAAACCTTAACCCCTAACTATGGTATCATTTGATGAACTCTGAGTAGTTCTAAGAACTCTGAATATAAGTGGGCATGTATCCCATTGGCTTAGAATCAAGACTGCATTATTGATACTCCTGTTCTGAATTTCTATCTGATATGTATTTTGTTCTCTTCTCTGTGTACCAGTCTTTTCAGAGCCAGGAGAACTTTATATTTAGAATAGCTATGTCCTTGCTACTTATGTCTAAATCTTCCTCATAACTCTTATTTATGTGAATTTTCATCAGTCAGGGTCCAATGAGGAGACAGAAATCACAGAGTAATTTGAACAGGGAAAGTTAATATATTATATATTAAATATATAAAATAAATATACTTAATGATAACAGTGAATCAGTATAAGGGAATGGGAGTAAGTAGGAAGTTACAGAATGAAAGAACAGAAGATATAAAAACTTCTTAAAACCCAACCCTCCATCTCAACCTTCAGGGGGCAAGTTTCAGATCCTTTTGCAAATGGAACCAGGGTCCCTCACTGGTCGAAAATTTGATACAGCACCATGTCAGAGGAACTTGTTGACTTGTTAAAAATTTGCTACCGAGAAACTTCTGCAAATCTACCACTTAAGAGAGTTGGGGAATCAAATGATAGGCATTTTATTTATTATTATTACTTGTCTACTTCTTTATCACCATACATAAAACTTGGTAAAAATTAATCTTGAGTTCCATCCTTAGCTATGATGAACAACCCCATCATAATCACTCACTGAAAACAACTGCAAAACATTTATGTTATGAGACTAACAAGTGAGTAAAAAATACTGACTGAAAGCATCAGAAAGAAACTAAAGTACCAGAACGCAAGAGTAAAGATCCTATAAAGTGCATCAAAGTTGTATTCAAAACCCTAAGGCTATTTGCTGGCTTTATCATCAGGTTTTCTTCCCCCTAAGGCTATTTGCTGGCTTTATCATCAGGCTGCTTAGCCTGATTTGAGTAAGATCTGAGGTTTGTGTCATTTCCACTGAGCTGGTATAATAGATATTGAAATTCATGGATACCAGAGCAACCCAGAGTTAAAAGTCCAGAATGGCAGAGAAAAGGAACCACGGAAGTTGATCCAGGCCTTCTGCATACAATTCCTACAAAGACATTTACCAGTTCCTAAATTGAATATGCCTGGAGTAAAAGATCAGAAGAACAAAGGAAACAGTGCTGTGGGACAAAAGCTATGCCAATATTTTGGCAGTCTCAGAGTTCTGGGGCAAAAATTGATACATCTGAAGTCCTAAAAAGGAAGTCAGGCCCTGCAAGCACCCCAGGATTATGGTTCATCCTCCTATAGGGTTATGCTCTAAGGGAAAGGGCACATAAATAGAATAACCTTCAAAAACTTAAAGCTGCAAGCATTCATAGTAATTGGTGGAGCAAGGTAATTTAAGTGTGTGCTATCTGCTTATAGAGAAAAAATAAAATCTTCTCTGGAGGAAGATAATATTATCCAGAGATGTCACAACCATTCACATAGAAAAACCAAAATTTTTTACCAAGCATGCTAGCAAAGAAGATGGGAGGGAGGGGGTTTGTGGGGAAAGGCACAGAAAGACCAAATATAAGTGAGATACAACTAAAATACCTATAATTTTTAAATTATGAGAAAATAGAAAGAAAGAGGAGTGTGGTGGAGCCACACTCTGCTCAGGCTCTGTAATATGAAATACATGGGATTAAAAAAAATCTGCAACTTTAAAATGCCAAATCACTTGAACTACATTAACAAATAGCTTCAATGCAAGAGAAAGTGATGGTTTTCTTAATAAATCTTACTGTAATAATTTTACGATATGAAAGAAAAGAGAATTTCTAATTCATGCCATGTACAAGATCAGTGCTAGATGGATCATAAATCAAAATATGAAAGCTGAAATAATAAATTTTCTGCAATATTACAAAGGGTGACATTTGAATAGGTTACTATTTCCTCAATAGAATAGAATAATTATTTACTATGAAGGAAAAGACTGATAAATTCAACTTTAGTGAAATTAAATTCCGTTCATCAAAAGACAATTTTGAAAGAGTAAATGGCAATCCACAGATTTGGAAGAGCTATTTGCAATTCAAGTAATCAACTAAGATTCAAAAATACATGAAAATAAGTACAAATCAATAATGAAAATGTAGGCCACTAAATTTAAAATAAAAATAAGCAAATGAATTGAACAGGCACTTAAGATGTTATCCAAAAATAAACTTATAAAAATATGCTCAACATACTTATTAGCAAAACATAAAACTATAATAAAATATTATAAAAGTATTAGAATGGCTACAATTAAATAAAAAAATGTCAATACCAAGCTTTAGTAGGAATATAGAGTAACAGGAACTCACACACTTGTCAAAGTGTACATTGTTATAAACTCTTTGAAACTGTTTAGCAGTATTTACCAAAGGTGAAAATATGTAAATATGAATTATCAATTAAATTCTTAGATATCCTAGGAATTTATATATAATCAGCAGAAACCTGCATATATGTCACCAAAAATAAGTATAAGAATATTGAAGGAAGTATTTTTCATTGAATCCCCAAACTAGAAATGACCAAAATTATCACAACAGTAAAACAGATGTAGTAAAATGAAAAAATAAAGTTAGAACTTTTACTACAATGGACTATTATACAGTAATAAAAACAAACTACAACTATATACAACAACCTAGATGTTTAGTAAAGAAAAATCCATATATAGAATAGTTGCACTGATAACGTTAGAAAATAAGCAGGGCCTTTTTTGCTAACAGATGTCAGAAGTGTGATTACATTTCTCAAAGGGCTAATAATTGAGTAGAGGCATAAAGGAATATTCTAAATGTTGGTAATATGCTATATCTTGATATATTTGATAGTTCCACAGGAATGTTCACTTTTAAAAATCCAGTGATCTATATGCTTATAATTTATTCATTTTAATTCATGAGGAGTTTATCTTAACTTAAAAAGCTAAGAATAAAAACTGATTATATTTAGATCTTACCTCATTTATTAAGAAGTGGTTGAATTTAAATATCAGAATTAGTGCAAAAATTTCTATGATTTTCAAATAAATGAGATAAACTCTTTATTGTTTTTGACTACATTTATAATAGATTGCAAATCACTCTATTCCCAGATGACTTCTTTTTTCCCCCCCAAAGCATTTACTGTGTTGTCTTATTTCACCTATTTGATGTTTTGTGTCTGAAAGAAAATCCTGTCTATGGACAAAATTTTAAAAATATCACTATAAGTGTTTTTATTCCCCTATGAAAATCTATTTGCTTAAGGTTTAATTGAAAGAAACAGAGAAAGGGATTATGTAGGAGAAATGGTGTTTAGTGCTTTCACAATCAGTATTTTATGTTGCTAGGAAAAATATCTGTGTTTGTATTTTAATAATTGGGTTCTCCTTTAATCTCTGATTAAAGATTGATGCGTTATTGGAAAGTTATAATGAAATTTTAAAATCACTGATTAGACAATTTATAGCTAAAGTGAGAAATTAGAAGACAAAACATCACAATAGAAGCAACCCTATTTAGCCCTTTCTTGAAATATAAATGAATATTGATAGTTATGTACAGATCCACATGCTTGATCACCTGGGTTGGGGCCTTATTTATTATTCATTCCTTTTATTCTTATTTACCAAATATTTCTCACTGTATTACATGTGCCTCTTAGGATGATAGAAAAGTTTAACATACCCCCTTCCTAATTATAAAGCCACACACTACCTACTACTTTCAGGAGCTTGACAGGTACAACAGTCGGAGACAGGCTTTCCCCAAAATACTGTTTGGAGTTTAACACAACTAATAGCACACTTAAGTCTTCAAATTTTTGTGCTACAATATGTGAACACAATTTTAGCTGGTGTTATTTTCTATCAATCAAATTTTAAAATGTTAATTTTTCATCAAAATATATTGCTTTATATCATTTGGAGGAGCTTTTTAAAAAAAGCAGGTGTAAGAATTAAGCATTAGAAAATAAATTAAAGGAAATTATTGTTCTGGTGACATTGGTGGTTGACTATTTTATAAATAAAACTTCAAAAATTGTTTTTTTCTTATCCAGAATAAAGTCACATTTACCTTCCAGTTGCCTCCAAATCAGGCTCATGTTAGCATTATTCAAATGATACTAGTTAATTCCATTGAGTGGTCTTTACTATGTGCTGGATATTTTGCATATATTAAGTCCTATATGGAATTATCTATGAAACAGCTATTCCCTTTATTACAAAAAGTCAAGGTATCAGATGTCCCATTATGTCATCAATTGACTGAAATTGTTAGCAAGAAGCCTACCAGCTTGTCAAAGTCCACGGCACCACTCATTAGCACTCATATTAGACAGGTGTCTGTGTCACATTTTACTTTTTCATTGTGAAACTATAAAAATGCTAATAGTATTTGTTTTGCAGGTAACTTTTCTCACTGCCTTGTTGTGATAACACCAACATGGTGAGAGAAAAGATACATGTCAAAGGAGTTATTTCCTTATATACGAGATGATATATTACTAAAATACTGGAAAATTTTCCTAACCAGAGAATGCTAAATTTAAAGGATTCCAAATTTATAATTTTGGTTCTGCTTAAGTTCTGTCCAATTAACAGGCACATTATGTAATCACGTTCATTTAACTTCAAATGAAAGCCCTTCATATTTTAGAGCATTTTATAATGTATCTACTATGTTTATTGGTTGTGCTACAATTGACATATTCAAGTTTAACCATTCTAAAAATAAATTTTAAAAAATATTGGGGACTTCTGGCTTTCAACTGTAGAGAGCTCAGAAGTCAGCACTCCATCCTAACAAGTTAAAAAAAAAAAAAAGGAAAAGACTGAAAAATCAAAAGGTCTTCTTGGATCCATAAAAGAGGAGAGGACACAGGGTAAAACTCTGCCCCTAATATTGGAGAGACAGACAGGTAGACATAAGAACTCATGACTTACCAGAGCAGAGACTCAAGAGCTGAAACTGCCACAGGAATCAGGGCTGGGTAGGAAAACTGGAACTGTAATTGATGATTTTTCTGAAGGCTTAGTGTGGACAACACTAAGAGAAATTTCAGGAAAAAAGTTTGGCCTAATTCTCACAGTAAATATCGCAGAAAAATCGCCTCCTGTTTCCTGCAAGGAGAGGGGAAAAGGAACCATTTTGATTAGCAATAATCATGCCTTGGATAAACCTCATTGGCTACAACACTGCCACTGAAAACCACCAGAGCACTCATTGATCTTAATAAGGTCTGCCCTCAGGTGAAACTGAACTGCTGGGGTATCTTCAGAGCCTAACTGACACAGGTCAGGGAAATATCCAATACTCCAACCTGCTTGAGCCATCATCTGCCACCTAAACATTGTAGGAAAAACAAACAAACAAACAAACAAAAAACAAGAACTATAAGGATTACATAGAAAAGAGAATGGAGTGAAGTAGTATTGAGAGAAAAAAAAAAATACCAATCCAGAATTCTGTACTCTGAGAAATTATCCTTCAAAAATGAAGGACAAATAAAGACCTTCTCAGACAAAAATTGAGGGAATTTGTTGGCAATAGTCCCATCTTGCAAGAAATGTGACAATTGTTTAGAGGAAAGGAAAATGATATTGGTCAGAAATTCTTAATTGATCTAACAGATAAGATATTGTTCAAAATAATAACAGCAACAATGTATCCAATTATATATGCAAAAGCATATATTCTATATGTGCTTATATAAGTGAATGAGTTACAGCAACAAGATAAGGGATGGTAGAAAGGAATTGGAATTATTCTGTTATTATAAGGTATTCCCACTACCTGTGAAATGTTGGAGTGTTATTTGAAAGTGAACTTAGGTTAGTTGTAAATGTATATTGCAAACTCTAAGGAAATGACTAAAAAAGTAATAAGGTATAACTTGATTTGCCAAGAAAGGAGATTTACCAAGAAAGGAGATAAAATGGAATCATATAAAATGCTAGATTAAAATAAAAAGGGCAGAAAGAGTGGAAGGAAAAATAGGAACAAAGACTAAGGACAGTAAACAGAACACAGTATCAATATGGTAGATATTAATCAAACTACATCGATAATCATTTTGAACATTGAAGGTCTAAATGTACCAATTAAAAGAGAGTTTGTCAGAGCATATCAAAAAACAAGACCTAACTATATGTGTCTACAAGAAGCCAACTTAAAACATAAACACACATAACAATTAAGGACTCTGAGAAACAAACTGAAGGTTCTGGAGGGGAGGGGGTTGGGAGGATGGGTTAGCCTGGTGATAGGTATTAAAGAGGGCACGTACTGCATGGAGCACTGGGTGTTATATGCAAACGATGAATCATAGAACACTGCATCAAAAACTAATGATGTAATGTATGGTGATTAACATAACATAATAAAAAAAAAAGAATAGATGGAGAAAATATACCATGCTAATCCTAATCAAACTCACAAAATTGCAAGGAGAAATAGATGAATCCGGAATCATTGTTGGAGACTGACACCCCTGTAACACAATTGGATGATCTTGTAGGTAGAAAATCTATAAAGACATAAAGGAATTCAGCAACAATATAAATCAACTGGATTTAATTGACTTCTATGGACTACTTAATCCAACATCAGTAAAATACATGTTCTACTCAAGCTCACAAGGAATATTCACTAAAACAGAATACATCTTGGGCCAAAAATCACACTTAACACATTTAAAAGAATGGATATAATTCAATGTCTGCTCTCAGATCATTATGGAATTAAACAAGATATTAATAACAAAGATAACTGGAAAATCCCAAAATACATAAATATTAAACAATCAACACATGTTTAAATAACATATTGATCAAAGAAGAAATCAAGAGTCGTTTTAAAGTATTTTGAACAAAACCAATGTAAAAACACAAATAATCAAAATTCGCAGGATGCAGGAAAGCAACACTTAGGGGGAAACATACTGCATTGAATGCTTATATTCGAGCAGAAAGATCTAAAATCAATAATCTAAGTTTCCACTTTAAGAAAGTAAAAAAAGGAGAGCAAATTAAGTCCAAAGTAAGCTGAAGAAAAGAAATCATAACATTTAGAGAAAATATAAGTCAAATTGAAAACAGAAATCAATAGGGAAAATTAACAAAACCTAAGTAGGTTCTTTAAAAGAGCAGTAAAATTGAATCACCTCTAGCCAGGGTAACTAAGAAAAAAAGAGAGAAGATACAAATTACCAGTATTAGAAATGAAAGAAGGGACATCACTACAGATCCTATGAACATTAAATTGATAAAGAAGGAATACTATGAACAACTCTAGGTCCACAGATTTGATAACTTGGATGAAATGGACCATTCCTTGAAAGAGACAATCTGCCAAGCCTTACATAAGAAGAAACAGATCATCTGAATATACCTATATTTATTAAAGAAATTGAATCAATAATCAATATCCTTCCTAAATAGTAAGTACCAGGTCCAGAACAGTTTTCTGGTGAATGCAACCAAATATTTAAGAAAGAAATTGTATCAATTATCAAAGATCTCTTTCAAAAGGATAAAAACAGAGGAAATACTTCCTAACTCAGTCAAGAAACCTGGATTATCTCTATACTAAAGCCAGACAAAGACATTACAAGAAAACTACACATCAGTATTTCTCAAGAACATAATGTAAAAATCCTCAGTGAAATATTAGCAAATCAAATCCGGCATTGTATAAAAATATTATATATCATAACCAAGTGAAATTTATCTCAGGTGTGCAAGGCTGGTTCAACATTTGAAAATCAATTAATGTAATTTAGCATATCAACTGGCCAAAGAAGGAAAATCACATGATCATATTAATAGATGCAAAAAAAGCATTTGACAAAATTCAATATCCATTTCACTACAAAAATTCAGTAAACTAGGAATAGCAGGTATGTTCCTCAACTCAGCAAAGATAATCTACAAAAAACCCTCCAGCTAATATCATACTTAATGATGAAGAAATCAAAGCTTTCCCATTAAGATCAAGAGCAAGGCAAGCATGTTCCTTCTCACCACTCTTTTTTTTCAATATCATTAAAATTTCTGATTCAGTAAAAAAAAAAAGAATAAAAGACATACTGTGAAGGAAGAAATAAAACTAGTTTTGTTTTCAGATGACATGGTTGTCTGTATAAAAACCTGTGAGAAAGAAAAACTCTTGGAACTAATAAACAATTATAGCAAGGTTATTGGATACAAGGTTATTACAGAAAAGTTAATCACTCTCTTATATACCAGCAATGAAAAGTGGAATTTGATGGGTGACATAGGTGAAGGAGATTAGGGTGTACACTCTTCCAGTTATAAAATAAGTAAGTCAAGGGATAAAAGTATAGTATATGGAATATAGTCAATAATTTTGCAATAATATTGTGGTGACAGATGGTGGTACCTACACTTATGGTTTTGAGTCTTGGGGTATGTATAGAATTGTTGATTCAGTATGTTGTACACCTGAAACTAATATAACATTGTATGTCAACTATACTTCAATAAAAAAGTACCATTTATTTTAGTACCCCTAAAAATGAAATATTTAGGTATAAATCTAACAAAATATCTGTAAGACCTATATGAGGAAAATATAAAACTCTGAACAAAATCATGAACTAAATAAATAGATATTCCATGTTCATGATGAGAAGATTAAATATTATCAAGAGGTCAGTTATTTCCAACTTGATATATAGATTCAATGTAATCCCAATAAAAATCCAAGCAAGTTATTTGTTGGACTTTTGACAAGCTGATTCTAAAGTTTATATCGAGAGGCAAAGACCAAGAATAGCCAACACATTAAAAGAAAAAGTTAGAAGACTGACACTACTTGACTTCAAGACTTACTATAAAGATACAGAAATCAAAACAGTACAGTATTAAAATAAATAGATCAATGGGACAGAAAAAGACCACATAAATATAGTCAACTGATCTCTCATAAAGGAGCAGGGCAATATAGTGGAGAAAAGTTAGTTTCTTCAAAAAATAGTACTGAAACAACTGGGCATTCAACATGCAAGAAAATTATTCTAGACACAGAACTTATGGGGCACAGTCTGAAAACTGTGGATACTGTATGATCCAACATATGGCATTCTAGAGAAGGCAAAAGTATGGAGACAAGAAAAAGATCACAGAGGTTGCCAGGGGTTGGAGCAGCAGGAGGTTAAATAGCCAAACACAGAGGATATTTAAGGTAGTAAAAATATTCTGTATGATATTAAAATAATGGATGCATTTCGCTGTACATTTGTCAAAAGCCACAGAATGAAGTACAATCTCAAAGGTGAACCCTAATGTATACTGTAAACTCTGGGTGATAATGATGTGTCAATATAAATTCCTTCATTCTAACAAACATACCACTGTAGTGGGGTGATATTGATAAAAAAGGAAGCTATGCATGTGTGGGGGCAGGAGGTATATAAAATGTCCTGTAATTTTGCTGCAAACCTAGAATTGCTCCAAAATTTAAAGTCTTAAAAAACAAAACAAAATAAAAACAATTGTTTACAATCTTTTTTCTTTTTCTAATTAGAAATAAATTGTTCAGTAATCTACATGCACAGTTAGTTTTCTAACACTTAATTTCCCAATGCTTTACAGGTATAATTCAAGGTGTTGATTGTTGATTTTAACACCTATATATCACATAGATTTCTTAGTAACTACAAAAGATCAGCACAAATGTCATTATGAATTATTTCCCAAATCTAGTTTTTTTGGGGGGGCATTTGAAAATGTCAACTCTTAGCTCATTATTAATTTATTTACTCTATTTGCTTTCCCTTGAGGTTCTGCTCAATACAATAAAATACAGAAATTAAAATTGTTGGAAAAGTATCACTATGTTTAAATGACTTTTCTGTCCAAATTAATCTAATAAATCAATGGAATTAAAAATAAGCTTTCAATGGGATATTTAATGGAATTAGAAAGCTAACCACATATTGAAGCGTATCAACTAATATCTTTATACTTGAAAATATAGTAGAATATCAACGAAATACGAAGGAGGACTTATGTGAAGTAACAGCCAACTTTAAAGCTCTAAAAATTCAGAGAGGACGCTACTGATGCAGGTAAGAACATGATTGTGCATAGTGAAGAGAATATTTTCATTCTTTATCCTTATATGTGTCAATATTCCTTTTTAGGACAGGAGAATGTATTTGTATATTATTTGTACAATTTTAAAAAATTAAAAAGAATAGCACTATTTGCTAACATTTCTGAGAGGTTGCTATATTCTAGGAATCATTCTGGGTATTTTCATAGGTCTTGTCTCACAGACCTATGAAAACCTACACACAACAATCTTATTGTCCTTCTGTTTCAAAAGAAAAAAAAATGCTGCTAGAAAAATTAACTTGCCTAAAGTTTCACAGCATGAAAGTGCTCAGAGCTGGGATTTGAATCTGACTGGCTTCCACATGCCATTCTGGTAACCACTTTACAGTGCATAGAATTCTGTGACTTAAGAAGGCATTATATCTGTATTAGGAAGATAACTAAGTCAAATTACAGAAAAATACATGAGTATATTCAGTTATCAAAAAAACCCCAAAAAACAAAACAGGGAGATACATATAACATACATTACATATGTATTACATAATATACAATATATTGTATCACATTTACATATATATTTCATTACAGAGACAATTCCCAGAGAATCTAGAGGAATTCAAAATAATCTAAATATAATAAACTATCAATAGCATGTGTTAGTTTGCTATTGCTGCCTAACAAATTATCACAGCCTCTGTAGCTTAAAACAACACCTATTTATTAGCTTACAGTTCTGAGGGTCAGAGTCTTGGATGGTAGTACTTAGTTTTCTGGTCAAGTTATCACAAGTCAGTGTCTATTTTGCCACACTGAGGTGTCAGCCAGGCTGAATTCTTGTCTTGAGGCTTTGAGGAAGATTCTCCTTAAAGGCTCATTGAAATTGTTGGCAGAATTTATTTCCTCATGGTTGTAGGACTTAGTTCTCCATTTTCCGGCTGTCAGCTAGAACACTCTGTTCCTAGAGGCCATTTGCATTCTTGCCATGTGCACAATTTTATCTTCAAAGCCAGCAATGGAAAATTTCTCATGGCTCAACTCCCACTTATGGTTCAAATAGATTTTATTTCCTCTTTTCTGAACTGCTAAACCCAGATTTAATGGGCTCCTATAATCACATCAGGCTCATCCCAATATTGCCTCTATCTTAGGATCAGATGATTTGGAGTGTTAATTACACCTTCAAAATCCGTACATGGCAGTGCCGAGGTTAGGGTGATGATGAATTTTATGTGTCTACTTGATTCAGTTTTGATGCCCAGCTGTTCAAGTACTTGTCTAGATGTGGCTGTGAAGGTGTTATTTAGATGTAATTAACTTTGATAATCATAACTTCAAGTAAAGCAGATTACCCCCATTGATGTGAATGAACCTCATTCAGCCATTTCAAGGCCTTATAAACAAAGACTGAAGTTAACTCTCAAAAGAAATTCTGCCTCAAGACTGCAACATAGAAATCCTGCCTGAGCTTTTAGCCTATTGGCCTGTCTTACAAGATTGCAACATTTTCTACCTGAATTTCCAACCTGTTGGCTTTCCCTGTAGATTTTTGAATGCCAACCTCTTTACTTGTGGAAGCCAATTCCTTAAAGTTTCTCTCACTCTCCTGTTCTTACCTACCAAAACTTACCTAGTTTCAACACATTCTATTTTAATTTTTAGTCACAGATTTTTAATAGTAGGACTTTGTATAAAATTGATGGATATAAAGAGGATTTTTCTCTGAGACAGGGCTGCTATATTTAGAAAATAAAATACAGGAACCAAGTTAAATTTGAAATTCAGATACATAAGGCATAATGTTTTAGTATAAGTATCTCCATAATACATACTTACACTAAAAATAATCCATTATTTATCTTAAATTCAAATTTAGCTGGTGTCCTTTATTTTATCTGGCAACTCTACACTTCTTTTCTTGAGATTTTAAGGAATGCATCCCCTTTTTTAAAATTTTTGTTTGCTTATTTAAGATTTGGAAAGAAATTGTTTAAATATTTAGAATGATACTTGTGTATTTAATGGTCATGGTATTCAGTGTATAATTAAACCACTCGTGTTTTAAAACATAAATACTTCTGGAGGCAATAATACAGAAGCTCATGTTGTTTTGAAGTCATTTTTAATTTTTTTAAAGATTTTATTTATTTATTTGAGAGAGAGAGAATGAGAGATAGAGAGCACGAGAGGGAGGAGGGTCAGAGGGAGAAGCAGACTCCCCGCTGAGCAGGGAGCCCGATGTGGGACTCGATCCTAGGACTCCAGTATCATGACCTGAGCCGAAGGCAGTCGCTTAACCAACTGAGCCACCCAGGTACCCTTGAAGTCATTTTTAAATACTGATACATATTTATGTGTATGGAGCTTTACAGAAAGTTAAAGGATTCTATGAGATATTCTGAGACTTTAGAAACAAATGGCACATATTGCTAAGCACACATTATCTAGAAAGCACTACAATTCACTTGTGTAATAAGATGTTCAAACAATAGCATTATATACTCCTTGTCTTTCCCAAACAGCCTGAAGACACTGGAGCTCCAGTCTTCCCATTAATGAAGATGGAGGGAATATGAGGAGGGCAAGTTCCCATCACCAGAACTCCTGAAATGCAGATCACAATCATGGTTGTGGTGGTTTTGAAAACTTTCAGATTGAAAGTTGGCCCGTTTTTCAAATACATAAGATAGCACCAACTTCATATAAAACAGAAACAACTTCTCATCACTCAGATTTCCAATTACTTTCTGTTAAGCTGGATTGTTTCCCACACTGAAAAAAAACAAAGGTAACAGATGACCCTTACACAACAAAGGTTTGAACAGCACAAGTCCACCAATATGTGGATTTTTTCTTCTTTTTTTAATAAATTCTGTACAGTACTGTAAATGTATTATCGCTATGATTTCCTTAAAAACAGTCTTTTCTCAAGCTTATTTTATTGTAAGAATACTATATATACATAGTATATACAAAATACATATACAAAATATGTGTAAATCCACTATGTTACCCATAAGGCTTCTGGTCAACAGTGGCTTTAGTGGTTACATTTTGGGGGAGTCCAAAGTTATACATGGATTTTCCACTGTGCAGAGGGTTGGTGTTGCTAACCCCTCTGTTGTTCAAGGGTTGACCATACTTCCAAAGAAATTTTAAAAAGGAAGAAAAACAAAATGACTGTCAATAGTGAGGTAGAAAGGATTCTGTTGCCTCACTTTATGCTCAGATTAGCTTTATTGATCTGGGCAATTACAGTTGGTCCATAAGGTAAATGTAAACATGAGAGGCAGAAGGTGGGTCTGCAAATAAGGATGACCCTGACTGGGGGAAATTTCAAGTATTACTTGCTCGCCTACCATGCTAACAGCAGGAAAAATTGCACAAATAAGGAATATTCTTGTATTAAAAGAGATTTTGGGGGGGGTTGATAATGCCTCAAATAATTCAAAATAAATCTTAGGAATAATTAACATACATGACCATAAAAACTCTCCATATTTGTTTTCACAGTCACTTCACTTTATTTTTTTATACAATTCTCTTATATTTGCATAAAACCTAAATGTGTTACCATCATTTCAGTTTGTTATCCTTGATATAGGATTTCACAAAAATAGACTTCAAAGCCATTTTCTTCTCTTTGATATATCGAGGAAATCTCTATTTTACTTTACTGTATCAAAACTGTTATTTTAACAGAGAAATAACACTATTTATTAGTGGACTTACATATCAATACAACTTCATTAATTCTTTTTTGTAAGTTTTGAGGTTTTATTCAATGTTTGAAAGTTATTTTTTTGTCTAATGGGTAATTTAATTATATTATAATAAACGCATCTAATTGTGATTGCCATTTTATAAGAATGTAATAAGTGATAATGCTATTAATTTAAATAACTTAATCACCTATGAAAATAATGGCTTTGCTTTAGATTTGTTTCTGAATTTATTTATGGAAATCTTAAATTGCTGAGAAAAGTTCCAATATAGAAATATTTAATAGGGATGCCTGGGTGGCTCAGTCGGTTCAGTGTCTGCCTTCAGCTCAGGTCATGATCTCAGGGTGCTGGGATCAAGCCCTGCATCGGGCTCCTTGCTTGGCGGGAAGCCTGCTTCTCCCTCTGCTGCTCCCCCTGCTTGTGCTCTCTCTCTCGCTGACAAACAAATAAGTAAAATCTTAAAAAAAAAAGAAATATTTAATAGCTCTGGTTAAGGTTAATTAAAGTCACTTTAAAAGCTATTGGGAAAAACAGCTAAAACTTTCTCCCTCTCTATAGAAGTCACAAAATGCATTTGTGAATAATGGCATGATATTTTATTATGAAGTGATATTTGACCCTAAACCTCATTAGGATAAAATTTATACTTCTGAAGTTACCTGTGGTGTTTAGGGCAAAACTGTTAAACTTCAATAATGTTAAATTTTCTGCTTGACTAGTCCTTAATTACTATGAAAAGTTTCAAAAACTGTAATTTAATTAAACTACATTGTCCAAGAAGTTATATAACAGGATATTTGTATTTCTACAGCTTCACTAATTGTAGTCTTTATACCCAAGTTTTTTATTTCATTGTTTTGTGATCAACTAAACTACTTTGCTATTTTCTAAGGATTTAAATTTCGCTATTTGACTCTTTGGAGTATACTCTTGTTTTTATTCATATGAAGAATTTCTATTAGTCTTAATAAGAATTGCAGGGATTTCTATCAAGGGAGTTATATCCCCATGTCTCTACCAAAGGAATTATTCATCCCTTTGATTGTAATAATTATCCACTTCAGCTACTGCCTTATATACACATAGACAACAATGTTCATCTCATGAATTGTTATTACATAGTTATGGTAATATCTTTATATAGAGAAGAACATGTTTTAAATACCAAGTAAAGTCTCACTTTCAGCTATAGCTGAATGAAATTCAATTTCTGAATATAACCTATAGTCCATCTCGGTGTAGACAGCAACCCCATAATTACAATTGTGTAAATAATTTAAAGTAATACATGAATGGTGAGAGATAATGTTTTCTATCATAAGATTTTACAGTTATCTATTGTCATCTGTCAAAAATATGGAGTGTTCCATACCAAGAACCATGATCCAGGTTCACATATTGACACTACTGCTAAGAATACTGAGACCAAGCTATTGCCATGTAGCTACTGAAAGTTAGGGGCTACTTTTCTCTTTCTCAATATGAAAAGGAAATAAATTAATATTTCTAAAGCATTTATAATAGTGCCTGCCATAGAGGAGATGTCACATACATTTTTATTTTTAGCTAAAAAAATTAGTTCATATATTAATTTTCACCTGTTTGCTTTGAGAAAGTAAGTTTAAAAACAAAAATGCATCAAAAAATGTATACAGAACTAAGACATGGAATTTAGAAATACATTTATTTAACTTGCATCAATAAAAATGCTTTTATATCTCTGAATCTGATGCACATCAAATTAGCCCATTTCTTATTGAAAGGGGTCCTCGAAGCAAAGAGAGAGCCTAAAAGCAAAATAGACCAGAAAGGAGCACAGACGATATACAGTAACAGTCACCTTACAGGATATAGAATGGCACTAAATTCATATCTTTCAACAGTTACCCTGAATGTAAATGGGCTAAATGCCCCAATCAAAAGACACAGGCTATCAGATTGGATTCAAAAACAAGACCCATTGATATGCTGTCTGCAAGAGACTCATTTCAGAACCAAAGACACCCCTACATTGAAAGTGAGAGGGTGGAAAACAATTTACCATGCTAATGGACACCAAAAGAAACCTGGGGTGGCAATCCTTATATCAGACAAATTAGATTTTAAACCAAAGACTGGAATAAGAGATGAGGAAGGACACTACATCCTACTTAAAGGGTCTGCCCAACAAGAAGATCTAACAATTGTAAATTGTTAGAACTAGCAATTGTAAATTGCTCCTTAACATGGGAGCAGCCAATTATATAAGACAGTTAATAAAAAAGCAAAGAAACACATTGACAACAATACAGTAATAGTGGGGGACTTTAACACCCCCTGACTGAAATGGACAGATCATCTAAGAAAAGATCAACAAGGAAATAAAGACTTTAATTGACACACTGGACCAAATGGACTTCACAGACATATTCAGAATATTCCATCCCAAAGCACCGGAATACACATTCTTCTCTAGTGCCCATGGAACATTCTCCAGAATAGATCACATCCTAGTTCACAAATCAGGTCTCAACCAGTACCAAAAGATTGCGATTATTCCCTGCATATTTTCAGACCTCAATGCGTTGAAACTAGAACTCAATCACAAGAGGAAAGTTGGAAAGAACTCAACTACATGGAGGCTAAAGAGCATCCAACTAAAGAATGAATGGGTCAACCAGGAAATTAAAGAAGAATTAAAAAAATTCATGGAAACCAATGAAAATGAAAACACAACTGTTCAAAATCTTTGGGATGCAGCAAAGGCAGTCCTGAGAGGAAAGTATATAGCAATACAAGCCTTTCTCAAGAAACAAGAAAGGTCTCAAATACACAACCTAACCCTACACCTAAAGGAGCTAGAGAAAAAAGAGCAAATAAAGTCTAAATCCAGCAGGAGAAGAGAAATAATAAAGGTCAGAGCAGAAATCAATGAAATAGAAACCAAAAGAACAGTAGAACAGATCAACGTAACTAGGAGCTGGGTCTTTGAAAGAATTAACAAGATTGATAAACCCCTGGCCAGACTTATCAAAAAGAAAAGAGAAATGACCCAAATCAACAAAATCATGAATGAAAGAGGAGAGATCACAACCAACACCAAAGAAATACAAACAATTATGAGAACATATTATGAGCAACTCTATGCCAGCAAATTAGATACCCTGGAAGAAATGGGTGCATTCCTAGAGATGTATCAACTACCAAAACTGAACCAGGAAGAAATAGAAAACCTGAACAGACCTATAACCACTAAGGAAATTGAAGCAGTCATCAAAAATCTCCCAACAAACAAAAGCCCAGGGCCAGATGGCTTCCCAGGGGAATTCTACCAAATATTTAAAGAACAATTAATACCTATTCTCCTGAAACTGTTCCAAAAAATAGAAATGGAAGGAAAACTTCCAAACTCGTTTCATGAGGCCACCATTACCTTGATCCCCAAACCAGACAAAGACCCCATCAAAAAGGAGAATTACAGACCAATATCCTTGATGAACATGGATGCAAAAATTCTCACCAAAATACTAGCCAGTAGGATCCAACAGTCCATTAAAAGGATTATTCACCACGACCGAGTGGGACTTATCCCTGGGCTGCAACGTTGGTTCAACATCTGCAAATCAATCAACATGATACAATACATTAACAAAAGAAAGAACAAGAATCATATGATCCTCTCAATAGATGCAGAAAAAGCATTTGACGAAGTACAGCATCCTTTCTTGATCAAAACTCTTCATGTATAGGGATAGAGGGCACATACCTCAATATCATAAAAGCCATCTATGAAAAACCCACAGCGAATATCATTCTCAATGGGGGAAAACTGAGAGCTTTCCCTCTAAGGTCAGGAACGTGGCAGGGATGTCCACTATCACCACTGCTTTTCAACATAGTGTTAGAAGTCCTAGCACAGCAATCAGATAACAAAAAGAAATCAAAGGCATCCAAATCAGCAGAGAAAAGTGAAACTCTCACTGTTTGCAGATGATATGATACTTTATGTGGAAAACCCAAAAGACTCCACCCCAAAACTGCTAGAACTCATACAGGAATTCAGTCAAGTAGCAGGATACAAAAATCAATGTACAGAAATCAGTGGCATTCCTATACACCAACAACAAGACAGAAGAGAGAGAAATTAAGGAGTCAATTCCATTTACAATTGCACCCAAAACCATAAGATACCTAGGAATAAATTTAACCAAAGAGGTAAAGGATCTGTACTCAGAAAACTATAAAATACTCATGAAAGAAATTGAGGAAGACACAAAGAAATGGAAAATGTTCCATGCTCATGGATTGGAAGAACAGATATTGTGAAGATGTCAATGCTACCTAGAACAATCTACACATTCAATGCAATCCCCATCAAAATACCATCCATTTTTTTCAAAGAAATGGAACAAATAATCCTAAAATTTGTATGGTACCAGAAAAGACCCAGAATAGCCAGAAGAAGGTTGAAAAGAAAAGCAAAGCTGGTGGCATCACAATTGTGGACTTCCAGTTCTATTACAAAGCTGTCATCATCAAGACAGTATGGTACTGGCACAAAAACAGACACATCAATCAATGGAACAGAATAGAGAGCCCAGAAATGGACCCTCAACTCTATGGTCAACTAATCTTTGACAAAGCAGGAAAGAATGTCCAATGGCAAAAAGACAGTCTCTTCAACAAATGGTGTTGGGAAAATTGGACAGCCACATGCAGAAGAATGAAACTGGACCATTGCCTTACACCACACACAATAATAGACTCAAAATGGTTGAAAGACCTAAACGTGAGACAGAAGTCCATCAAAATCCTAAAGGAGAACATAGGCAGCAACCTCTTCGACCCCAGCCGCAGCAACTTCTTCCTAGAAACATCGCCAAGGGCAAGGGAAGCAAGGGCAAAAATGAACTATTGGGATTTCATCAAGATATAAAGCTTTTGCACAGCAAAAGCAACAGTCCACAAAACCAAAGGACAACTGACAGAATGGGCGAAGATATTTGCAAATGACATGTCAGATAAAGGGCTAGTATCCAAAATCTATAAAGAACTTCTCAAACTCAACACCCAAAGAACAAATAATCCAATCAAGATATGGGCAGAAGAAATGAACAGACATTTCTGCAAAAAAGACATCCAAATGGCCAACAGACTCATGAAAAAGTGCTCAACATCGCTTAGCATCAGGGAAATCCAAATCAAAAACCTCAAATAGATAAACCCTCACACCAGTCAGAATGGCTAAAACTAACAAGTCAGGAGATGACAGATGTGGGCGGGGATGCGGAGAAAGGGGAACCCTCCTACACTTTGGGTGGGAATGCAAGCTGGTGCAGCCACTCTGGAAAACAGTATGGATGTTCCTCAAAAAGTTGAAAATAGAGCTACCATACGACCCAGCAATTGCACTACTAGGTATTTACCCCAAAGATACAAATGTAGGGACCCAAAGGGGTACGTGCATCCCAATGTTTATAGTAGCAATGTCCACAATAGCCAAACTGTGGAAAGAGCCAAGATGTCCATCGACAGATGAATGGATAAAGGAGATGTGGTATTAAAAAAAAAAAAAAAAAGAAGATGTGGCATATATATACACGATGTAATATTATACAGCCATCAAAAGAAATGAGATCTTGCCATTTGCAAGGATGTGGATGGAACTGGAGGGTGTTATGCTGAGTGGAATAAATCAATCAGAGAAAGACATGTATCATATGACCTCACTAATATGAGGAATTCTTAATCTTAGAAAACAAACTGAGGGTTGATGGAGTGGTGGGGGGTGGTAGGGATGGGGTGGTTGGGTGATAGACATCGGGGAGGGTATGTGCTATGGTGAGCACTGTGAATTGTGTAGGAGTGTTGAATCACAGATCTGTACCTCTGAAACAGATGCAATATATGTTAAGAAAAAAAAAAAAAGAAGATAGCAGGAGGGGAAGAATGAAGGGGGGAAACTGGAGGGGGAGATGGACCATGAGAGATGATGGACTGAAAAAACAAACTGAGGCTTCTAGAGGGGAGCGGGGTGGGGGGATGGGTTAACCTGGTGATGGGTATTAAAGAGGGCACATTCTGCATGGAGCACTGGGTGTTATGCACAAACAATGAATCATGGAACACTACATCAAAAATTAATGATGTAATGTATGGTGATTAACATAACAATAAAAAATTTAAGGAAAAAAATTAGCCCATTTCACTTACTTAATACAGATCTGTAGTGTTACAGGTACATTTCCTACATAAAAAAACAGGTGATAGACATTGGGGAGGGTATGCGCTACGGTGAACGCTCTGAATTGTGTAAGACTGTTGAATCACAGACCTGTACCTCTGAAACAAATAATATATTATATGTTAAAAAAAAAGAAGAGGAAGAAGAAGATAGCAGGAGGGGAAGAATGAAGCAGGGGAAACCGTAGGGGGAGACGAAACATGAGAAACTATGGACTCTGAGAAACAAACTGAGGTTTCTAGAGGGGAGTGGGGTGGGGGGATGGGTTAGCCTAGTGATGGGTATTAAAGAGGGCATGTATTGAATGGAGCACTGGGTGTTATACGCAAACAGAGAATCATGGATCACTACATCAAAAACTAATGATGTAATGTATTATAACATAATAAAAAAAATCATTGAAATCACTTGAGATTTCTGTCCACATTTATTTGGAAACTTCACTTGACTTGAACCCATGTCAGTGCGTCTCATTACTCCCACCAGTAAGTCATATATCACACTGTAGTTTGGATACCACACTGTGTGTGTGTGTGTGTGTGTGTGTGTGTGTGTGTGTGTGTGTAGGCGAATGTCCAAGATTCTGAGTTTCAATACTGTGTGAAAATGTCAAAATGAGCTAAAGATCACAACAAAAAGAAAAGGAAGCCTCTCTTTTTATAGGACAGAAAAATAATTACAGAAGCTTGAATGTGTTATTGAAGTGGTCAGAAACTAGTACTGTATTTAATAAAAAAAAAACAAAAAACAAATGCAAGTTGTTGAAGTTTTATAGAGACAGTGAAATTAGTGAAAACATGGTGTAAAAAATCTTCTCACCATGAGGTAGCCAGAAATTACACTGAAAATTTGCTTCAGTAATGTCTGATGAAAGTTATAACTCTAAATAATTTTCAGTGCTAATGACACAGCCTTCTACTGGTGCCATATTCTGGTAAAATGAATGAATGAAACTTTTTAGCTACAAGGTTTCACATAGATATAAATTTAAAAATAAAATCTGGGGGATGGGCAAAATGGGTGAAGGGGAATAGGAGATATTGGCTTCTAGTTATGGAATAATTAAGTCATGTGAATAAAAGGTACAGCACAGGGGATATATTCCATGCTGTCTTAATAGCATTGTATGGTGAAGGCTTATGGTTATGCTTGTGGTGAGCATAATGTATAGAGATATTGAATCACTATGTTGTACACCGGATACTAATGTGACCGTAGGTCAACTATACTCAAATAAAAAATTAAAATTAAAACTTCTTAATAAAAAAGTAAAACCTAACCCTTCAGTTTGATGAATTATGTTATTGTATTAGTTTCCTAGGGCTCCCTTAACAAAGTGCTAACATGGCTGAGCAGAGAACATCATCAGATTGTAAGGGTGCTAAGACCATATTGACTGTTCCTGGCCCCAGGCCCACACAAGGAAAAGATGTCCGTAATTGAAAAAAAGCCAATGCTTGAAACATTGCAACAACTTTCTGTATATTATTACATGTGGCTGAAAGCATGAAAAACACTGGAAAAAATTTTAGCTGGGTCAGTAGCCACTTTGTACCAATAGTGCAAGTCCACCATAGGCTGGTGAGACTGAACTTCAAGTAAAAAATGTTTTCAAAATTTTCTTTTCCCCACACTTGGCATCTATAAAACAGTTATGTGACCAAGGACATTTATGTCCCCAGGGGAGTCACTCACTATAAACGTGTCCTTAGAGGGACGTCTGGGTGGCTCAGTTAAGTGTCTGACTTCAGCTCGGGTCATGATCTAGGGAATCTGGGATGGAGCCCCACAACAGTCTCAGCACTGGCTTCCGCACTCTGCGAGGAGCCTGCTTCTCTCTCTTCCTCTTCCCTTCCCCCATGCTCCTGCCCCCCACTCAAATAAATAAAATCTTTAAAAACAAAACAAAACAACAACAACAAAAACATGTCCATGGAACTGCTCCTTTCTGTGTTTAGCAGAGGGCTGGAATTTGATCTTGAGGATGTCACTCATCCCGCTCCAAGCTGGGAAAGAGCTTTTGGTTTATAAATGATGTTTAAGGAAGAATCTGAATTCAAAGGCCTTAGAGGATCTTGCCATACTGAGATGATATCAAGTTGTATTATTTCCAACAAAACTTTTTAGCCAAATACATACTTGAATTTGAAGAAGCTGCAAAAAATTAATCTTGGAGATTGACTATTTTATAATAAATTGGAGTTAAATATGTAAAATACCCAAGAAGTAGATGAGCGTCAGTGACAAAGATGATGATTATAATCATAGTATTGAGAATGAGGCTAAAAATATTACCGTAGAATATTGAACAAGGTACATGTGTTAGTGCTCATTTAAAAAGCTACTTAGACAAAAGTGATGTTAAAAGAGTCAAAAGATACTGGAAGAAGTCTATTAAAAATAGTCTGTCACTTGAGAAACCTGCTTAAGGCCTACTATTTGGTGTTCTCTTCAATTTATTGAGTAAATTGATGTACTCTCTTCAAAATCTTTGCTCAAACTGACAGAATAAGCACTTCATTTTACTGCATGATATATGCACAGCATTTAGTTTCATTTGACTTTTTCACATTTATTGTTTTACATCTTAAGAATATTTGCCACCTTTATCTCATTTTCTTTAGGAATTACAATACAAAAAAGCAGTAAATAAAAGCTACCATTATGTATAGTCTTCCCGTATCATATTCGTGTCTTTACCTGCAAAAGTTTATATGATTATGAAGTACTACCAGAGAACCATCTAGGGATATACTGTAAATGCCACTTGAAGCCAAGGATTTTAGATAAAAGAACATGGACCTCTTTTAACTGTCTGTACCCCTAAAGGAAATAGCATTATAAGATTAAATATGTCTTGGATGCATAGCTTTGACAAATTTGCTGGGTGAATCTGCAGTGATAAGATAGGCTAGCAATCAGTATTTATTGCAGAACAATAAATCTCTAGGTCCTAAAATTCATCCCATGGATTTATCAGATTGGTAGATTACTCTTGATATATATGGATTACTCTAAATAGGTTACCTTTTTAATCCTGTAGTTATCTCTACTCATAGATGTAAATTCTCAAATATTAATAAATCTACAAAGGTCTAAGTTACCATTCAGTTCAAATTAACTTCCAAACACTTCTCCCCCAAAAGTATTGTCTTCGGTGACCAAAGATTAAAATACTAGCCCAGTGAAAATTAGATGGCATTAAGTATCATTTAGAGTAGATGAAATCATTTAGAATAATCTGAAAATTATTTCAGATTGTATCTTCTAATTCTCTTCAGACTTTATAAATTAAAGTATAATTTAGTTCTATTACTGTTTATAGAAAACTGTGGAAAGTTTTCCTAAATTCTGATCTTGTGATATCTTTATTATTTAATATGTTTTAGAAATTCTTCTCTAAGAGATTTAGGCTTTTGAAATTATGGGGTTTCCCTTACAGTTTCCAAATAAAAAAGAGCATTGCATGCTCTCTGATATCCAAATACAATGAAGTCTGCAGGGGGAAAAGTTGTTGTGACCGGGTACCATGCATAATATTAATTGACTTGTGCATTTTCAATAGACACTCTAAATCTAAAATCGTATTTCTCAAACTTGTTTGAAACCAGGATTCTAGATTTATGGAAGAAGGCACACACAGAAGACTGGAAAGTAAACAATAGAAACACTTACAATAAATTGATTTATCTTGCTAGCATGTTTGCAGATGTGTAGTTTTATCTGGGACAATCAGGCAGACATTTTATTGCCTGGTTCCTATTTATTTATCCCCTATTCCAAATTTATCTTGTGCTAAGAAGCTCCAGATATTTTTACTATCACTCATTTAATCCTTATAACTTTAAAGGATAGTCTGGTACCATTCTCATTTTAGAGATGGAGAGAACTGAAGCACACCTCATTCCTTAATGAGGCTAAGGTCCCAGGGTTAATGAAGATGTGAATTTAGCTAGGCTTGCTCCAGAGTCCATGCCCTCACTCACGATGCTATGTTACTTTTTCATTATTTTTCCTAGTATCCCTAGAATTTCAGACACTGAGTAAAGTGTCAGTGCATTAGTGAGATTTCTGGAAGAATTTTTAGGATTATCATAGTGTGGTATTTTACCTTGGCTGCTATTGTTCCTAGCTATGCATTATCAAAACTGTGGCTATTTGGGAGATTCTAAGATATATTTAAGATGGCCCTTTCATCATTAATTAGCTTGTATATTATTGACTGAAACTGGGAAATGTAAGCAATATAGTAATTGGTTCAAATGTGCTTTCAGAAAAGACACTGTCAATGAAATCTAGGATTAGTGATTTCACAAGGTTGAGATTAAGTCTGTGAGGACCCAATCAACACAAAAGGATAAGACACTCGTAATCCATGGCATGCAGTGGCAAAATATTTACTTAAAATATTACTTATGGTCTCCCAGAATTAACTGCCTATTGAGAGCTAGGCTTTAACAGATTTGGTGGTATTATGATTGGTGATCATGACAGGTTTACACAGGCCAGTAGGATTGAGGATGGAGGGTTGGGCAGTTTCTGACTATCCTCCAAAGATAATGACCAACTCATGATTTAAATTTTCAACTCAAAGCCCGCTGAGAACACAGGGATCTTTTCTTCCCCAACAAAGTAATCATTTATCTTTTTAGCTGCATGGTTTACATATATATAAGTTTAAAAATAAAATCTGACCCTTCGGTTTGGCAAATTAAGGCATTCTATTGGTTTTCTAAAGCTATCTTAAGAAAGTCCTAAAAAGTAGATAGCTTAAAAACAACTGACATTTATTGTCTCCCTGTTTTGGATATTTGAAGTTCAAAATTAAGGTGTCACAGAGTCTTGCTCTGACAGCTATAGCACAGAATCCTTCCTTGCCTCCTCTAGTTTCTGTTATTTGACAGTAATCCTTGGCATTTGTTGGCTTGTACACATCCTCCAGTCACATGACCACCTTCTCCCTGTGTGCCTTCATAATGCCTTCCCTCTGTACATCTGGCCATGTCCACATTTCCCCTTTTTATAAGGACACCAGTCACACTGGTGTATGGCCCATCCTAATAACCTCACTTTATTACTTCTGCAAAGAACTTATTTCCAAAAAAATTCCCATTCTGAGGTGGGAGTTAGGGCTTCAACATATATTTTTTGAAGGATACAAATCAACTCATAATGAGTATACACTAAATATATAGCTTTTTCAGATATTTTGTTAAATTAGGACATTTACTAAGAGAAAGTGGGATGGTGAAATTTAGAAAGATATAATTTGATAGGATTCCAGTGACATGGATAGGATTCCCAAACCCCTCCTAAACCCTCCACCAAAATATAAGACTGTTCCTGTCTTTTTGAAATAAATATAACGGATCTATATGAGGGAATAATCTTGAAAAGAATGCAAATCCTCCCCTTACTCCTCTCTTGTTTTCCTTAATTGTCACCAGACCTATAATAAACACATCCAAGATGTTCCAAGGGAGAAATTACAAAGCCAAAATTTTGTATAAAATGGTTTATACACCAACATAATTGTAAGAGTTGGCTCGTGTATTAGGGCCTGTAATCCAGGAGTTATGTGTGGAGATTTGGAGGTTTCTAGATGAAGAAAGGAATAATATAATTGCACATTAGTCCAAATTTATTAATGTGGAACATCTGCCAAAAATTCTTGAATCAATGTGCCAGCTTGAGAAATTAGAAGTGGTTTTAATGGCTGGTTCATTCTGTTAATGTTATTTGGAAATCAATGGCTCATTTCATATGAAGTTGAAATTCCAGAAATTCCAAGATAAAACATAAAGGAAGATATTCAAACACTGAGTAAATTGAAATGTTGGAACTGTTGGATCATGCAACATTCATTCCCTAACTATGTCCCTGAGAGAATCTAGAGAAAACTGTTTTTTAAAGCACCAATAAATCTATTGATGAGTAGACTATCAACTGTGGGATTCTGTGAAACTATTCTATTTGTTACATAGGAAATGCTACCACTGAAGTAGATTCTCTATTTAGATTTGCTTGATGGATTCCTGGAGTGGCGGAAACAAAATGGTAACACAAAATTGCCAAGGCAATGCTGTCTTAGTCACTCTTGATTAATTTAACAGTCAATACAGGTGTATTAGTAATCAGAATGTAAACTTCAGGAATCATGGTGCTGGCCAACTGATGATATAATGACTATGGATGTTGGGGTTAATGTAGAGCATGAAATCATCCATAATGCCTGGCTTGCTAAAATGTAACACGGAGGCCGCCAGGGTGATGGAAGGTTTCAGAGAATGGCATAGGCCTTTGGAATGCCAACGCCTGTGTGACCACTCTGCCATAGGAATGCTGCGGAGAGTTACCTTCCCCAAAGCTCTCTTAGCCCAAACAGCCTCCCTGTGATCTAAAAGATGTGTGCATTGTCCCCTAAAGCTATGTTTAGCAGAACTTGTAGAACAAGCTGATCAGCACGTTGTATCTTTCCCATAACCAGACTCTTCTATTTTCTGTAAGACCCCTTGCCACACGTCACTTGCTTGAGAAACAGAGTAGTAAAGATTTATGATTATCCTGAAGCACAAATAAAGGTAAGAGCAAAGAAGAGCAAAGGGTCTTCTTCTCTGAGATTTGACCCCCTTGCCTTCTCCTCTCTTTCACAGCGAAGTCTGGAGTAATCTCTCATCTGTCAGTACGGGGATTGCTGGCCATTCCCGGCGTAGGATTACCAAATCTCACTAAGATTACCTTTGATTTATTTAACTGGAATGGGGCGTGGGGTGGGGGGAGTCCTCTAATTCTGGACACTATTTGAATCTCCTTAAATGGCTCTGGTTGTAATTCCCAGTCCTGAGTTAGTTCATGAAAAGTTCAATAGGCCTGAGAAACTATTCTATGGTAATTTCTTTAGTTCCAAGTTTTATAATGTTTTAGTCTTTATTATGAAATAATTATAGATTCACAGGAAGTTGCAAAGGTGTTACTAGGAAGGCCCAGTGTACTCTTTACCCGGTTTCTCCCTGTGGTTACATCTCTCATAATTATAGTATAATACCCAAACCAGAAACATTGGTACAACATGTGTGTATAGTTCTATGGCATTCAGTTACATATGATCATGTGCAGTCAAGATACACACCTATTCTATAAAAAAAAAATTAAAAACCTTCCCACATGTTACCTCCTTATCCCCTCCCACCATTACTAACCCTTGGCAACCGCTGATCTGTTTTCCATCTCTATCATCTGTAACTTTGTCATTTTGAGAATGTTACACACTTCGAACCGAAGCTATTGGTCCACAAAGAGGCCCAGAATATTTTTGTTGAGGGAAATAGCCAGTTACAAAACAACCTATAAGGAGAGGATTCTAATGAAATTTCTCAAAGGGGAGTCTCCTCCCCTTCATGCCCATCATGAAGCCCTAAACAGGGCTCAAGCTTATCCCCCTGAGATCATGACCTGACCCTGAGATCCAGAGTTCCAGGTTTAAGTTTAACCAACTGAGCCACCCAGGCATCCCACCCTCCCCAACCCTTGAAGGGAATGAAATTGAAAGAAGAAATAGAGAGGAGCCTGCTCCACCCTTCCCTTCCTTCTTTTTAAAAATTTGCTTTTGTTGAAACAAGTCTATACTATTTTGTAACTTCTTAAACAATTTAGATGTATCCAGGTTAGGGTTTGATCATTCAGATCATACAACATCCCCCACTAATCTGCCCCCTCACTGTCTCCTAAGTGTGAACTATTCCTTCTTGTTTCTTCAGTTCTCCAGTCAGAAATGCCACCTACATCCTCCACCTACCTCAACCTTCCCATTCTTCAGATCTCAGCGCGCGCGCGCGCACACACACACACACACACACACACACACACACACACACACACACACACACACACATACATTTCGTTTCTTCTTAGGGTTCTCTTTGCTTTCTCGGCTTACTCAGGCTCATTACTGTGCAGGGCACTGACAGTCCCCTGGGTATCACACTGAGCTGCCCCATGTGAGGTGCGCCTGTGCGTGCATGTGCAGGGTGCCCTGCGTGTGCCTGCAAACGGTGTGGCTGTCCTTAACTCTGCTGGGAAGTTAAGATCATGAAGAACAAAAGACTCCGTGTTTTGTTTTTTGGGTTTTGTTTTGTTTGCTTTTTTTTGTTGTTATTGTTGGCTTTGTTTTTTTCTCTTCTTCCTTCACTTCCTGGAGCTCAAGGCCTGACATGATTTTGCTTAAGGGAGAACATGACCTCAGGAGTCAGACAGGTGCCCTGGGATCCTGGCTCTTGTCATTTTCGGGCTTTGTGATTTGAGCAAGTCATTGTCTCTGCATTTCCATTTCCTCGTCTTTAAAGAGGGCAGTGATAGTTGTCCCATGGCATAGGTGTGAGGATTAAACCAAACTGAATGTGAAATGTCTAGAATAGTGCTAAGCAGATAAAAGAGTGTCAACTAAGGGTAGATACTGTCATCATTAAAACTACTGGTGATAATAAAGGTTTATTAGACTGAGAGTGTTACAGAAAACAAACTGTATCTTACATGATTGCCTGTCCGGGGAGAGTGTATCCTTGAAGAGATTTAAAGAGATTGCTGTTGTACCTAAATATCTTTTGGGGATAGAGAGTTTAAGAGAAGGTTGGAAAAGACAGTGGTGCTTGCCCAAAAGAGTCATGTCTTTTGAGCAATCATCTCAGTCCAGCCACTGATTCACCCAAAGGACAGTACTTCCAGGTACCTCAGCTTTTATGCCATTAGATCTCTGGGGCCAGAGAAGGGAACCACCCTCTGGCTGGTAGAATAATTGCCCACAGCTAAGGAAATGAGAGGTGAGGGTCCAGCCTCTAGCCTGCATGTCTGGGACAAGGTAGACCGTATCTTCAACCTCAGTCAAGATATTGCTGCTGAAAGTGGGCTGGGAGACAACAGCACCTGGACACATGTTAGAGGTGCAGGATCTCAGGCCTTGTCTTACACCTGCTAAATCAGAATCTGGAAGTGGATTTGCACATTTCAGTGTCAGAAGCAATTAGTAGTATTCTTTCTGGTTCGTGTGCACATTAAAGTTTGAGAAGTCCTGGTTTGGGAGTCTTTCTGGATTCATAATATCCAGTCAGAGGCAACTGCAGGAATCCCAGACAGACTAGGTGGTTTGGACCAGGTAGTAAGATGAGAAGATATACTTAGTGTCTGTCATATTATGAAAGAGAGATGGCAGGATTTGCTGATTGGCTGTGAGAGGCAAGAGAAGAATCTCCTGGGTCTGTTCTGTACACCTCCATAGATGAGCCTTCTCAAAAGATTTTACATCTATCCCTCAGGGAATACTGGCACAGAAAAATGTCCTTTTAAACAAGGTGGATGAAGCATACAAGTTCAGCTCTGTTCCTCCTGAAACCCCCTAAAAATGTCCCTCAAAGTACAAAGGCCAAACTCCACCTCCAGGCTCACATCTCCTTTTTCTGATTCTACCCACCTCTCTCCTTTTTTCTTTCTTTACTTTGTTTTTTTTTCAGATTTTATTTATTTATTTGACAGAGAGAGAGAGAGAGTGAGAAGGAGCAAGTGAGCACAAGCAGGGGGAGCACCAGAGGGAGAGTGAGAAACAGGCTCCCCACTGAGCAGGGAGCCCAATGCAGGGCTCGATCCCAGGACCCTGGGATCATGACCTGAGCTGAAGGCAGACACTTAACCGACTGAGCCACCCAGGTGCCCCCTCTCTCCCTCTTATAAGACCCTGTGATTATATTGGACCAACCTGAATAATCCAGAATAATCTTCCCTATTTCAAGAGCCTTTACTTCAACACACCTGCAAAGTTCCTTTTATTATGTAAAGTGGCATTTTTATAGGTTCCGAGAAATAGACTGTAGACATATTTGAGGGAACATTATTCTGCCACCATGAGAGATAAGGTACTCAGTGTGCTCAATGGATAAATTAAGATCTAGCTTTTCAAGCATATTATCAAGAATTATAGAGGTAAATACCAGAAAAATTCACTTTAAAGGAAGGTGGAGCCAGAGATGGGGGGCAGGGCCAGGTGACAGTTATTTTTATTCTAAGCCTCTTATAACTAGTTGGGTTTTTAAACCATGTGTATCTTATGACTGTCATAAAGAATAAAATGAGGGCACCTGGGTGGCTCAGATGGTTAAGCATCTGCCTTCGGCTCAGGTCATGATCCCAGGGTCCTGGGATCGAGTCCCGCATCGGGCTCCCTGCTCTTTGGGAGCCTGCTTCTCCCTCTGCCTCTCTCTCTCTCTCTCTCTGTCTCTCATGAATAAATAAATAAAATCTTTTTTAAAAAAAGAATAAAATGATATTGTCAAGGCAACCCTGCACCCAACAAATCAAAATTCTGAGAGGGAGCCTTAGATTCAGTATTTTTAGCCTTCTCCCCGGGTTGTTAAAGGTAGAGCCAGGTCAGGTACTTCTGGAGTCAGGGTGGGTGACTGCTGTTGCCCAGCTCACATCAGCTCCAGTAGTTTGTCTCTAGCCAGCCGGTAGGAGGGATAGGAAGCTAGGGCTATGCACAGGACTTGTTTTGGACTGTCTTTTGCCCGAGTCTATTGCATTACATGTGGAGGCCGCCTGAATTAGCATTCACTAAATGCCCATGGAATGATGCATGGACCCACAACAAGTCTCAAAGACAGGTTTCTAAGCTACCAGAACACAGTTTCTCAGTACCCGTCTTCTGACTAGTTTTAATCCATTTTAAAATCTTTTTACTGGTCTTCAAAGAAAGAAGAAAAGGAAGCAATGTGTACAGGAAGTTTTCATATACATAAGTAATTTAGTTGAAAAATTGTCCTTTGTTTTGAAATAACTTTCCTGACCTTTTTTTTTCTTTTTCTGTTAAAAATATCCTTTCCTAAAATTATAGCAATTATGATTTTTTTAAATTTCTTACTTGCACAAAAGGAAAGTTTTGGTTCCTATTTAAATTGTAAGTGTCTATGAATTTCAGACTCTGGTAACCTCTGAAATGGAGGCTGGTTTGTGAAGTCCATAGCATTTTCGTTGCCATGGCTCATGTCGCTCATTGTGTGTTGTCTTGGACCAAGGTTACACTTCCACTGGTCAATTTCCTTGTGCCGTTTTGGACAATGACTTATTTTGGTACCCTGATTGATCACTATTTGGTGAATAAATTAATGAGTGAGTGGATAACTCTTAGGAGCTAAGAATGTGATCCAGATGAGGCATCATTTTTGTATGATGTTTAAGAATCATATATTCATTGATTGTAGCATATAATTAAGTCTGGGCAGGTACTTCATCCAAATCTACATTTCAAAAAGGGCTCATGCATTGTGGGTGGTTAATAGCGGTTTAGCGATGATGATCATTCTATGGGTATCATGATTTTTTCCCGTTATCTCAGCATTATTAGACTTGTCCTGTGAGAGGGATACAGAAGGACGGCATTCCACAGTGATTGATATTCTGGGAGATGGTCTTGCACAGTTCTGCAGAGATGTGGCAGAAATTTCCTCATCCTAGAGAGGTTTGGATGTCAGAGGGCTACTCTACTCTAGACAAATTTGGAAGAGTAAGTAATGCTTTTTGTTGTAATTGCTTAGAAAGGCCATCATTCCTTACCATGGTAGAAAGCAGGGAGAAGGCCCAAATGCTGAGGGGGTTGATGGGGCACAGCCAGCTAGTTTTGATTCCGTAGAAAGCAGGGAGAAGGCCCAAATGCTGAGGGGGTTGATGGGGCACAGCCAGCTAGTTTTGATTCCATAGTGAGGAGGTGTTAACTGGGGCTAGTAGTGCTTTAGAGAAATGTCAGTTCCTAAAATTTATCATTTTAATGCCCAAACCTTCCATCTTGTATTTTATTATGTTAGTACCCAAACCTTGCATCTCCAACTTGGACATCTGTGAAAGTTCAGACCCATCCATCCGTAATCCACACAACATTGTTTCTAAGCAAGGAACTCACTTCACAACAAATAAAACGTCACAATGGACCCAAACTCATGGAATTCACTGGTTTTACCATGTTCCCTACCATTCTGAAGTAACTGGATTAATAGAATGGTGAAACAACCTTTGAATACTTAGTTTTACCACCAAGTATATGGCAGCACCTTTTAGGACCAGGGCCATATCCTCCTGGAGGTTGTATACTTTAAGTCAGTGCTGCCAGTATTCAAAGGCTTAGAAATCAGGGGCTGGCAATGGGAGGGACAATACTCATTCTTACCCCTACTGATCCCCTAGTAAAATTTTTGCTTCTTATTCCTATGATTTTATGCTGTACTGGACTAGGGGTCTTAGTTTCACAGAGAGGGAGGCATCTTTTAGGAGATACAATAGATTCCATTGAACTGGAAGTTAAGATTGTCACATAGCAATGTGACATGCCTCATGCCTCTGAATCAACAGACAAGAAAAAAGCATTATTATACTGGCTACAGTAATTGAGCCTTACTCCCAGGAGAAAATTGAGCTGCTACTACACAATGGAGATAAGATTGTGTCTAGAATGGAGGAATTCCCCTAGATGTCTCTTACTATTACCTTGCCCTGTGATTAATTCCAATGGAAAAACTATAAAAACCCAATTCAGGCAAGATGACTAATGACCCAGACTCTAGGAATGTAGGTTTGGGTAAAGAACCATGATCAGCTGAGGTGCTAGCTAAGAGCAAAAAGTATACAGAATTGGCAGTGGAAGAAAGTAGTTACAAATACCAGCTACAACCATGAAACAAGTTACAGAAATGAACACTGTAAGTTATATTTCTTCCTTATTGAATTATGAAAATGTTTGTTTTTTTATCTTTGTTTTTTCCCTCTCTGATCCTCTATTACATAAAATAAAATGTATTGATTTTATATCATAGTATTTAAGTACTGTTAAGTTTGTAAAATAGTATTTATTACAGGATATTAAGAAGAAAAGTGGCCATTATCCAGGGTTTTTGTATCCTCTTCTGGGGAAGAGGTAGTGTATTTTCACAGTTTGCAGGATAGTATACAACATGATAGTATACAACAAAAGCACATTTATGCTTTTGTCTTTATTTGGAGATTAAATATTGTTTAATGTAAATGTGTATAGTTGCCAAGTAGACAAGGAGTGGACTTGTGATGGTTAATTTTATGTGTCAACCTGGCCGGGCCATTGTACTCAGATAATTGACCAAACATGTCTGGCTGTTTCTGGGAAGGTGTTTTTTTGAATGAGAATAACATTTAAATCAGTAAACTTTGAGTAAAGCAAATTCACTTCCATAACGTGGGTGAGACTCAGCCAATCATTTGAAAAGCTTAAGAAAAAGATTAACATCCCTCAAGGAGGAGGGGACTCTGTCAGCAAACTCCCTGAAGTCTCAGGCTATAATATTAACTCTTCCCTAGGTTTCCAGCCTGCTGGTCTACCATGCAGATTTTGAACTTGACAGCCTCCACAATTGTGTCAGCCAATTCCTTAATGTAAATCAATCACTTTCTCTCATATATGTATATACACATAAGTGTATGTAATAGATAATATATAATTGTATATAATAGATAATTTTATACACATATAAGTAACATGATTTCATATGAGTATGTGCATTTTATTATCTCTGTTTCTTTGGAGAACCCTGAGAGCTATAGGGTCAATCTAATCATATGAACCCTTAAAATGTAGATCCTTCTCTGGCTGGTGACAAGGGAGATGAACAGAAGTGGTGGCCAGAGAAATTTAAAATTTAAAATGTGAGAAGGACTCAACCTACCACTGATGACTTTGAGGCAATATGGGGGACTATGAGCCATAAAATGTAGGAATCCTCTAGAAGTTGAGAACAATGACTGCTGAGAACCAGGACTCAGCTATGTTCACATGGAAGCAACTATGTTCACATGGAAGTACTATGTTCACATGGAAGTAAATTTTACCAGGAATGAATGAGTGTGGAAATAAACATTCCTGCAGGGTTTCAGATAAGTGTCCAGGCCTATAGATCCCTTATTTTCACATTGTGAGACCCTAAAAGGAAGTATTCACTCAAGACTGCCAAACTTCTGACCTATAGAACTGTGAGGTGATAAGTCTGTGTTGTGCCAAGTAGCTATATTTTTGGCAATTTGTTTCTCAGAAATAAAAGAATAATACAGAAGGTAACCCATGGATCATAGTAAAATGTCTAAAGGTCCAGTTGTCTGGGTTTTATTTGAAGTATTATCTCCATTAATGAATGCTAAGTAACTTCTCTGACAGCCTTACTTATAAATTGTTGAACTGGCATTGAGGATAAAGCTCTAATTCTGTAAGATCTCCATCTCTCAAGCTTAGGATGCTGGCTTACAGAATAAGATATATTTTTTGAAGAAGTCACCATTATATAATCTCAAATCTCAAAAGCACGTTATTAAGGTACTAATATGAAGAACATAAATAGGAGTGGAACAATTCATTAATATACCCAAAAGGTCTGCTTGAAAATATTTGATTCTCATCCCTACAGATACTCGTTCTGCTGATTCAGAGGGCTTAATATCCAACAGTGTTGCTTCCACTGAAAATGTCTACAGTGGTTCTGTTTAGAAGAATATAGAACAGCTCAACATAGCAATTTTAACTTCTCATTCAAAAATAAAAAAAAAGCAGAAAAATAAAGTGATTAATGTTTTGGCTGGGGTCCTTGATCCTAATTATCAAGAGAAAATAGCATTGTAACCACAGAGTAGATTCACTGAAGCTGATGCCAGTTGGCATAGAAAGGACTTGACTCCTTGTTGACCTGTGAACTGGATGCAGACAATCAGAGGCTCCTCACTCTTTGCCCTGTCCTTGGAATGTGCATTTTACTTACCTTCCCTCAGCTACAAGCTGCCTTGTCCAAGAGCACAGCCTTAAGATAATAGTGTGGTGTTGAGATCATCTGGATGGTATACGTCATTGAGCCTGGTTAAAGCCTCTGTATAAATTTTTAAGATTCTGGCAGGCAGGTGGTAGAGATCGGCTGATCTTGTGGCTGCCCATGACAAGCTTTCTATGTGATTTCCTTTGCTTTTTAAAACTGCTACCTATCAGTCTGGAGTAGTCTGCCTCATTCTTCAGTCTCTTCTTGGCCTCTGTGTACAGGGGCCTATGTGCAAACCAACAGAAACCTAAAGTTCAAAGTATCCTCTGGGAAATCACATCAAACTGCATATCTATTAATAAAATACAGTCGAAATTATACCTAATCCATATAGGTTAGACTACTGAGACGTCATAAGAATATCTGTTTGAACCAGTCCTACGAGTACAGCATCCTGACCATTAGAGTTACTGGATGAAGACAAATGGAGGAGTAAGTAAGGAGAAAATTATAAATATTATTTTTTTTTGCCTTGGGATTTATTTCGGAAAGGAGAAATGTAGGTGCTAGCCAAGTGTGTTCTGTCATTTGTTATGTCATATTTATATTCATTAATCAATTGTCCTTCCCTCCTCTCTTTCCTCTATAAATTTTCAAGGTATGCAGATTGTTTCTAAATATATAATTTAGTCCTCATTTACAGTGTTACAGGATTGCAACTGAACTTGGGGAGAATTGAATATTAGTCAGAGACTGATATAGTGACTGTTGAAGAATTACCTCTATGACTTTAGGCAGAAGGGCAATTGGATTTTATTTTTATGAAGTAAAATTGTGTTTTGTTAGACAAGGGCATAGTGTTGTTGCTATTATATTTTATATGGTGGCTATGTACATAGATGTTGAGTGCTCAAGTGGTAAAGTGATTCTATGGATTAGCTTACTCAACATCTATTCTACTCCCCTTTGACCTTGTATTCAGTAAAACAATGCTTCTCAGTCTTCCTTGACACAAGAGTAGGGTTCCAGATGTGGTCTAGGTTAGGTTAAGCAGTAGCTCCAATAAAAGACTGTGAGGATGTGGAGAAAAGTGAGGATGTGGAGAAAAGAAAGCAGTTGTTCACTTTTGGTTGGAAATATAAATTGGAAAACACTATAGAAAATGGTATGGAGGTTCCTCAAAACTTAAAAATAGAATTGCTGTATGATCCAGCAATCCCACAGTGGATATTTATCCAAACAAAATTAAATCAGTATTCAGTATATCAGTATATATATCAGAAATATATAATATATATATTATATATATTATATACTGATATATATTTATATCAGTATATAAATCAGAAATTAAATCAGTATAATTAATCAGTATTAAATCTATTCATGTTCATTACAGCATTATTCACAATAGCCAAGATATGGAAACAACCAAAGTGTCTATTGATGGATGAGTGGATAAAGAAAATGTTGCGCACACACACACACTAGATATTATTCAGCCATAAAAAAAATAAATTCTGCTATTATTTGGGACAACATGATAAGCCTAGAGGTCCATTATATTAGGTGAAATATACCAGATATAGAAAGACAAATACTATATGGTATCACTTACATGTTGAATCTGAAAAAAAAAAAAAGCTGGTTTTATAGATACAGAGAATGGAATAGTAGTTGTCAGGGGCTTGGAAGAAGCGGAAATGGGGAGATGTAAGTCAAAGGGTACAAACTGTCAGTTATAGGATGAACACGTTCTAAGGTTCTAATGTGCAGCATGGTAACTATAGTTAATAATAAGGTATTATATACTGGAAATTTGCTGAGCATAGATAAACATTCTCACTACACACAGACACACACACACACACACAGACACACACACACAGTTAACTATGTGAATTGATAAATATGTTCATTATCTTGATCTTGGTAACCATTTTACAATGTATATGTATATCAAATCATCACGTTCTACACTCAAAATATGTAAAATTATATCTGTCAATTATCCTTCAGGAAAGCTGGGGGAAGAAAGAAATACAAGGAAGTTTTAAGATTGTTGTAATCCATGTACAACTTCCTTTTATTTTTTGAATTTAAGTTTAGTTATTGCCATAAACATTTTAAGCTAACTTTCTCTTGACTTGTATTCACCTGGTAGCCAATTTCCAAAAATGAATCACATAGTATCATTTCATTTTTAACCAATGGGTGAATGTCACAGAGAAATCACAAGAGCAATTTTTTTTTCATTTTTCCAAACAATTAGAGCTGTTCTTACTAGAACCATTCCAGTTAAAGTTCACTTGCTATTTCTGTTCAAAAACCTCTCTTTCAAAGGTATGTTTCTAACTCATTTGAATTTACTTTAAATGTACAATTGATGGCTGTCTAGGTATGATTATTTTATTGAAAAATTGTATAAATGCATTAATTTTCATGACATGTAAAGAAAACTAGCATCTATTTATAAAGGCTAATATTCTGTATCTATCTGTTGATGAGAATTTGTACTTTTTATTTTCAAATTATGTTTTTTAATAAAAATGAATCAAAATGACAAATCTATTGGTTGTAATAAAATTCTTAGAATACAATCTATTCATCATTTCAGATCTAACTCTTCTAATGAAAAAGGGTTTAGATGGGTATAAATGTTGGTTAGGAGTAGAAAAGAGACTCTCCCTTCTTAATAGATGAGTGTGCTGATTCTTCACAATTCAGAACATGTATTAATCTTACCTCACTGACTCAGGAAATCTGGCGTTGCATTATGTGGCTAAATCTTCTTACTTGTTTGGGCATTTGAGACTAATTTTATTTCTCTGTGCAGTACATGTCCATAAGAGTATTCTTCTTAGCTACCAATGTGGCCAGATAAAAATCTAGGTATTTTCAGCAGAATATGAGTTACCTTTAAGTATCAGAGAAAACGTGTGGTGGCTTTAAAACATGACAACTTTGGATGCTATAGTGAATATCATTTTAATTTTATTTCCAAATTCTTTGTTGCTCACCTACAGAAATACATGCATACAAACATACACACAACATAGGTACGTGGGAAGATCGATTGATTGATCGACCGATCGATAGATGCATTCATTATTAATGATATTTTCCCACATATCCAGGGACTTTACTGGGTAGAATTATTAATTCTAACAGTTTTTCTGTAGATTTTTCTGTATTTACTATGCTAATTGTCATGAAGTCTGCAAATATTGATTTTTTTTTTTTTTAGTGTGCTTTTCCAGGACCTCGAATGAATGTTGAATAAATATGGGGATTCCAGACTTCAGTGGAATGCTTTAAATATTTTATTCTTCTTGCTATTTGTTTAATGTTAACATTTCTAACTGATTGAGAAGGCTCTCGTCTTTCTAATTCAAAAAGAATTTTAATTATGATGGTGTGTTTAAATCTGTCAAATACTTTTTTGAATGTTTAGAGAGGATCATGTGATTCTCTTTTTTACTCTGATGCTGACATCTTGTAGTGATTAATTATAGATTGTCACATGTTAGCACTTGCATTCCTGGAATAAACTCCACTTTTTCATATTGATGACTTTAATTTGCTAACATATCATTGTGTGTGTAACACAGTGTTGTGTCTGTAGTTTTCTCTCCTGTAATATTCTTATCACTTTTAGGTTACATGGTTTTAAGACTTAATAACATGCGTTTGGAAACTTTCCCTTGTTGTTTTTCTCTGAAAGAGCATGTAGTAGATTAGTGTTATTATTTCCATATATTGGAGATATTGGAGGTTATTTTGGAGAATTAACCAGTCCATATGGGCCAAGGATTTTGTTTTTGAAACAAGTTTTAGTAGCAGATTAAGTTATTTAAATAGACATTAGATATTTCAGATTATTTCTCTCAATTTAAAGTCGATTTTTTGAAAAACCATTTAATCAAAATTGTCAAGTTCATTGCTGTAAAATTGTTTCTATTATCTTTTTGTTTTATTTAATGTCTTCTTGATCTATAGTATGCCCCTGACTTAATCATCAATATTAGTATTTTGTTCTCTTTCTCTGTCCATCAGTCCATTAGTTAGGATTTGCAAATTAGTTTAATAGTTTCAAAAAAATCAACTTTTTGTCTTTGTTGATTATGTCAATTCTATATTTGCTTTCTATTTTGTTTGTGTTTGTTTTTACCTCTGTTAGTTTCTTCCATCTATTATTTTGCTATTCATTTTCTTTCTTTTTTTAGATTTATTTACTTATTTGGGGGAGATTGAGAAAGAGCACAAGTGGGAAGGGGCAGAGGGAGAAGCAGAGAGAATCCTCAGCAGACTCCACACAGAGCATGGAGCCCGATGTGGGGCTGAGGAGGGGGGTAGAGGTGGTGCTCTCACAACCCTGAAATCATGACCCTGAGATCACAACCCCAGCCAGAAACAAGAGTTAGATGTTTAACTGAATGTGCTACCAGGTGCCCCCATTTTCTTGCTTTTTAAGGTAGCTTAGGTCACTGAATTTCAGCCTGTATGCTCTTCTAATATATGCATTTAAGGCTATCAATTTATTTTAAGCACTATTTCAACTGTCATGCACATTTTTTGGTCATATCATCATTATTCAGCTCAAAATATGTTATTATTCAAGTTTTTTTTGGACCAATAGATTGTTAAGAAGCATATTCATTCATTTTCAGCCATTTTTTAAATTTTTCCCATTTTATTTTGGTTACTATTTTACAGTTTAATTCTGCTGTGACCAGAAATACTTTAAATTGTTTTAATCCTTTGAAATTGATATAAGCTGTTTCCATGGCTGAGAATAAGATAAAGTTTTGATATTATCTTTTTTTTTAAAGATTTTTTTTATTTATTCATTTGAGACACAGAGATACAGAGAGAGAGAGAGAGAGCATGAGCAGGGAGAGAGGCAGAGGGAGAAGCAGGCTCCCTGCTGAGCCAGGAGCCCGATGTGGGGCTCGATCCCAGAACCCTGGGATCATGACCTGAGCTGAAGGCAGACGCTTAACCATCTGAGCCACCCAGGTGCCCCAAGTTTTGATATTATCTTAAAAATATTTAAGTTTTGTTATTGTCAGGTGCCATGTTTTGTATTAGTTGTATTCAACTAAGCCATTTTTAAATTTCCAGATCTTCTGTAACAATATTGAGTTTTTTTCTTCTTTTAAGGTTTTTTTTTCTTCTTTTTAAAAATTATCCATTGAGAGAATTGTTTTTAAATCTCCTACTATTTCTTCCTTTAATGATGTCAATTTTATGGAGTAATATTATTGGTTATATTCAAATTTATGGAAGGTGTTTTATTCCTAGAAGATTGGTTATGTTGTCATAAAGAGACATCCCTCTTTATTCTTGGCAATGTTCTCTTCTTTAAAGTTATTCTGAACAATCTTACAATAATTCTTCTAGATTTATATTGGTTATTGTTTGCATGATGAAATCTTTTGATTTCAAACTTTCTATGTCCTTATATTTTGCTTGCATTTCCTGTAAGCTCATATACATGGCTTTAACTTTTAAATTTCATCTTATATCTGTGTTTTCATCAGAGTATCTATTCCTGTTTATATTTAATATAAATTCATGGTATATTTGTATATAAATTTACTGTTTTACCCTGTTTTCTACTTGGCCCACTCATTGAAGTTTTATGTTCTATGCTCTCCACTTGACATATTTTGGAATATATATGTATGATTTTACATCTTCTCAAAGTTATTGTCAAGGGATGTCACTGTTTTATCTCTTTATACAACCATGTTCAAAGCTTTTCTTTCAGTGTGTCTACTTCTGAAAGAAGTAACATTTCAAGTCTTAACTGATTTCCCTCTTAAGGACACTTTTCCCTGTAGTTCTGTTTTTTTTAAGAAATGAAATGTCCCCTTTTATTGAGGGCCTTTAAACTCTTTTTTTCTTCTAGAAATATTTTCTAAAATCAAATATAATAATTTTTATAAAATGGAATTTATGTTTTCAGTATTCAATTTCTTTTGTCCTTACACACATTTTAAACTGCTTTAAATAAAAACATTTTAAAATATGTACAAAGTGTATCTAACAAAATATTGGATTAGAACATTTCTTGATTTAACAATACTATAACTTCCACTGAGGAACAATAGAGTACAGAAGAGATTGTATTTTGGAATAAGATTGATGGTATGCATAGGATTTCTTAAATAAACTCCACTTAACTGACAGGTAGCCAGCAACCTTTCCCTTTGCCTCAGAAAAAAATGGACTTTTCACTGTGCTCTGAGCTACTCCCACCAATTGAGTTGAAGGCTTACTGAACATCATTTATGTTTGCTGCCAACTATGGTTGCATAAGTTGGATTTTAAATTTTAATTGCATATTTTAATAAAATATTTGATGAATAGTTGGAATGAGAGCCTGAAAAGACAGAGAATCATTGCAATTAAAACTAAACTAAATGTTGAGGGAAATTCAAGACAGTTAAGTTGCTAATAAACATGCTGTGAAATTACATGTGGGAGAATAATTGTGAAATAAAATCCAGAAATAAAGTAATAAAACTGAAATTAGTTCTTCTATCAGTGTGTTTTTAAATGTCTTTAAGATCTAACTCTTGAAAGGAAACGTAAACTGGAAATGATAAATGAGTCATGGTTATGTTAATATAAAAATCTAAGGGCTCCTGGATGGCTCAGTTGTTTGGGCACCCAGCTTTTGATTTCGGCTCAGATCATTATCTCATGGTCATGGGATCAGGCCCTGCGTGGGGCTCGAGCTCAGCAGGGAGACCTCATAGTATTCTCTCTCTCTCCCTCTGCCTTTCCCCCACCTGCTCTCACTCTCTCTCAAAAAACAAAACAAAACAAAAAAACAAATAAAACAAAATTAAGTTAAAATTAAAATCTATCAAAGGACAATCAGTAAAACAGATTCAATGGAAAAACAACACATAAAATATTCTTTGACTTATGTGAAGTGTTTGGCAAGTGTGAATGCACTCTTAAAATCGAAATGTAAGAAAAAAAGTATACATATTCTTCATGATTTCTTATGCTATATTCACCTTTTTTTTTTATTAATCTACCACCTATGGTTTCTGATCCTATTGGATATAAAGACTTGTATTATAGTAAGGATGGATAATTTAATAAAACATAAAAATAATTTCTTCTTGCTACAGTAGCTTGCAGGTTCTGAATTAGCTAGATGGAGGAAGTTTCGAAACAGAACAGGTTTAAAGCAAAATAGAGAAGGTTTAAAAGCTTTTTCCCTGTCGCTTGCATGGCTCTCCAGGGGAAACCTTCAAATCCATGGTTAATTAATATAGGCTTTGTCAGAGCTATCTCTCTAAAGTATTTCTTAAACTCTGGAAACACACTCATGTATTTGTTGTTCTTGTACTTACTGGATTTTATAAAATATGTGAACATCAGTCTAGGAATCACTTCTAAATATCTGTTAAAATATGTTCAGAGGATGCTGTTCCTAATATAAGCGAAGGTGTGGAAAAGGGGAAGTGACAGCAATTTCTTCAAAAGTGTCACTTAAGATTTTCTTTCTTCCATTAAAAATCTTTTTCTAGTTGCAAATATTATTTGGCCAGTTTTGCCTTCACTTGTATTGATAAAGATTAGATATCCTGGCATCAAGAATTTCACTTAAAACATGGAATCTAATTTCCAGATTGGGATGTAAAGTTGCAAAACTACAATTCCATTTCTCCTATTGCATAAAAGCAAATAGTTGTAAAAGTATAATTCTACAGGGAGATTTGACTCATTTTGTTGTAAGTTAACTGGAATTTTGGAGCAGCATAAAAATACACAAACTTTACCTTCTATGTTGATGCATTAATAAGTAGATAATTTCTCACAGAAGTAAATATATCTAAACAGGCTAACTAAACCCTAACCATTCAAGAATTTAATTTCCAAGAAAAATAGAATCTGGGTTTCTGGAAGGTAGAAAATACATTAACACAGGCTATATGTAGCTTTACAAATATAAATAACAACTCAAAAAGAAAGCCAAGAATAGTAGCCCCAAAGTCTTTCTCTAACTCTATCACTAACCGGCATTCCTAGTATTTGATGTTAATATACTCTAAATTAATTTGAAACTAGTGAAGTTTCTAGTATCCTTAGGGTTCTAATACCTTCAATATCTCTCTTGAACTTGGCAGCTTCAATTCAATTGAAATTACTTGACATCATTTATGAAAAGTCTTTGAAGTGCCTTAATTCAGGCTGAATCTACTCTGAAGTTATATATTAAAAAAAAAAGGTGGGGGAAACAAAACATGATTTTCAAAACCTTTTTTTTATTCTGACTTTTTTTTTTAAAGATTTTATTTATTTATTTGAGAGAGAGAGAATGAGAGATAGCACGAGAGGGAAGAGGGTCAGAGGGAGAAGCAGACTCCTTGCTGAGCAAGGAGCCTGATGTGGGACTCGATCCTGGGACTCCAGGATCATGATCTGAGCTGAAGGCAGTCGCTTAACCAACTGTGCCACCCAGGCGCCCTTATTCTGACTTTGTAAGTTTTCTTTTTGTTTATGACTTCTGAAGCATAATTCATTTTGAGAGATAAAATAATTTGTGTTCCATTTTTTTTTTAATGGTGTGACACATTTACTTGCTGGAAAGTGATGCATTGTGAGAATCGTAGTATAATTTTTGGCTACTTCTAATACATATACATGAACAGTATATTCTTGGTTAGGATCAAATAAAAAAATTATCAAAGCATAGAGTTTATTTCCTGGGCTATAATAAAGGCTAAACATTACTAAATAAATAGAATGCAATGATCCTTTTGCTAACTAATTATGTAAATCATTATAACATTTGTTTTTCTTTTTCTTTCCAGAAAAAATATTTCAAGGAATTTTCAAGGAAGTTATGTCATACTCTACTGCTCATTAAAAAATCAGTAAAATAAAAATAAGTAAAAATACCCATCCTCAAAAATTATGCAACATAGTTTCTATGGGAAGTCTGTTGCCTCTAGATATGTATTGGTATTACAATAGCAGATTTAGATTACTTACTTATACTAATTTCATAACTGTAGCCCCATGCCATTGGACCAAGAATTTATTTTGCTCATCATCCAATGAATCAAACCTGTAATAGCCTCAAAATAGAAGTTTAACACTTTATGAGATATTCCACCTAAATTTAATTTTGGATTTTTTCCTTTATAAAATACAATTCTAGTTTGCTTAAGCATGTTTTCTGTTATTATTACACCAGAGAAAAAAATTGCAAATCTACTAGAAATAATATTAGTTTATTCGTGGTTCTAATCAATATGTCATAAACAAATGTATCTGTTGAGTAGATTACTTTCCTAATTATAGATATTTATATGGAAAGTATACCAATAGGACTTCCAGTGTCAGACCAATGGAAGTAGTAACATGTTTTCACAAGTAGGAGTTATGTGGCAGATGTGGCAACACCTCTCTTTAAAAATTTCCTAGTCATCTTGGGGCACCTGGGTGGCAAAGTCAGTTAAGCCTCAGACTCTTGATTTCAGCTCAGGTCATCATCTCAGGGTTGTGAGATGGAGCCCTGCATCAGGTTCTGTGCTTAGCATGGAGTCTGCTTAAATTTCTCTCTCCTTCTCCTTCCACCCCTCACCCCCAGCTCTCTCTCTCTAAAATGAATAAATAAATCTTAAAAATATTTCCTAATCATCTTAACATAAGTAGGATGTCATGAACACATGGTACATGCTACCAACTAATTTTTGTTATGTATATTCTTGGTAGATGTATCAATTTTTTTCGAGGTACAAAGATTTCCCATATGCTCCCTGCACCCACCCACATGCACAGCTTCTGTCACTGTCAACATCCTGTACCAGAGTGATACATTTGTTACAAGCAATGAACCTACACTGATACATCATCACCCAAAGTCTATAAGTTTACCTTAGGGTTCCTTTTTGGTGTTGTACAGTCTAAGGGTTTTGACAAATATATAAACACATGAGTCCACCATTGTAACAACATACATATTAGTTTCACTATTCTAAAAATTTGTGCTTTGTTTAATCATTTCTTCCACCCCCAATCCTGGCAACTACTAATCTTCTATTTCCATAGTTTTGCTTTTCCCCCCGAATGTCATATCGTTGGAATCACATAGTATGTATCCTTTTCAGATTGACTTCTTTCACTTATTAATATATATTTATAGTTCCTCCATATGTATTCATAACTTGCTAGCTCATTTCTTTCTAGCATTGAGTAATAATACTCCCTTGTCTGGAAGGACCATAGTTTATCCATTCACCTACTGGAGGATATCTTGGTTGCTTCCAAGTTTTTGATTATGTATAAAACAGTTAGAAACATTGTATACATGTTTTTGTATAGACATAAGTTTTCAATTCATTTGGGTAAATACCAAGGAGCACAATTGCTGAATCATTTGGTAAAATTATGCTTAGTTTTGTAAGGAACTGCCAAATTCTTTTCCAAAGTGACTATAAAATTGTACATTCCCACCAGCAATGAATAAATGTTTTTTTGCTGAACAATTTCCACACCAGCATTTGGTGTTGTCAGTGTTCTGGGTTTTGGCCATCATAATAGGTATGCTATCTTGTTATTTTAATTTTTAATTCTGTAATAGCATATGGTGTGAAGGTCTTTTCGTATGCTTATTTTCCATCTCTAAATCTGTGGAAAATAGAAAAGGCAAGGAAACAGATTCTCCCCTACAATCTCTAGAAGAAATGCAGAAATGTTTACTATTTTGGCCTTCTGACCTCCAGATATGTAACAAAATAAATTTGTGTTGTTTTAGGTCACTAGGTTTGTAATAATTCGTCATGGCAGGAATAGGAAATTAAAACAACCACGTTCTATTATATCATTGGGAGATGACACTAGGAATACTAATTGGTCATTTGTTTGTCCTAGAGAAAATTTATAATATTGAAGGCAAATCCACACTATTCTATCAGTTCATCACAGAGAATTGCTTCCTACTTAAAGGTGTGCTTTTTTTTTTTTTTTTAGGCACTTGTATTTATTAGGCTCATCTGTTTATACAAAACTAACTCTTGCAGTTACATAGCTGCATTCAACAAATAGAATAGACCTACTGCTCCACCAGATTTGACAGGGAGTACAATTTTAATTACATCCATTTCAATTCTTTATCAAGAGTTCAGCTGAGAAAATAAGTTGAATTGTTGGGAAAAAAAACATAATATCGTCTTACCTGTGTTAAAAGATAGCAAGATTTAATCATATCAACTGATATTTGGGTTCCTATAAATCACTGCTGTTTTCTACCTGTATTCCAGGCTTCCTTTCCATTAAGTCCCATGAATAGTCATCTTTGCTTAATAAAGGCTCTGTTGGATCATTCCTGAATGATGTTAAATCCTGGTGGATCAATTTTTTTAAAATATATTTTTGTGGATATTTTAAACATAAGATTTTCTTTGTGAGTAATTTTTTTAAAAAAATATTTATTTTAGGGAGAGAGGGGGAGAGGGAGAGCGGTAGGGAAGGACAGGGGGAGAGGGTGAGAGAGTCCTAAGCAAACTTCATACTAAACCTGGAGCCCTATGCAGGGCTCTGGGTGGGGCTCAAGATGGGACTCAATCTTACGACCCCATGACCCTGAGATCATAACCTGAGCCAAAACCAAAGGTTGGATGCCTAAACAACTACATCACCCAGGTACCACTCTGAATAATCTTTTAAAATCTATAGAGGCAAGGTTGTATTTGATACATGGAAATTTGAAAACTGTGTCTAACTTTGAAATCATTGTTTCATTCTCATTTTTGCTTCTAATTATTCTCAACCCTGTTTTTTATATCTTCTAAATTATGTTTGTTAATTTTCATCACATTTTATGAACTCTTTTATAGGCTAGTCTGAAAGATTTAGAGGCATAAATAATAATTATTTAACAAATAAATCTAGTGAAAATATATAATATTGAACCCATGTTTTTTAAAATGTTGGGTATAGTGATGATAAAATAACAGAATTTGTTTGTATTAGTAAAAGCTTCCAGAAAGACAAATCGAATTAGCATCATACTGTCATTTTCTTAATGCAAGCATTATTTACTATAATTACCCTTGAGTTTTTGGTCCAATTTCAGAATTTACCTTGGTTTTTTGATATATTCATAAATATTTGAAAGATCAACTTCATCTGAAAACTTACTGACTCTATTAATAATTATTTTATATTTTGATGTCACCTGTGATATTTTACTGAAACTTTTTTCTTTCAATGTAAAATTTGAGTTTATGAAGGCAAAAGTTATTTCTATTTATATCTCTTTTTCTTACTCTCTCATCACCAAAGCAAGCAACTTGTCGGCCTGACAAACACCACCATGGGGGCAGCAAAGAATGCACATCAGAATCTACATCTGCTGAGTCCTAGGTCTCCTTCAAATGACTTTCAAAATAAAATCTTATTTTGGCAAAAAAAAAAAAAATGGGGCGCCTGGGTCACTCGATAGTTAGTATGCGTCTGCCTTCGGCTCAGGTCAGGATCCTGGGATCGAGCCCCGCATCGGACTCCCAGCTCAGCAGGAAGCCTGTTTCTCCCTCTCCCACCCCACCCTGCTTATGTTCCCTCTCTCGCTGTGTCTCTGTCAAATAAATAAATAAAATCTTTAAAAAAAAAACAACAACAAAGAAAAACTTTTTTTTTTGCTCACATTTTTGTTATTTTCTCTGGTTGTTAGCATAGTTTATAAGCCAGGCCAGGAGAACAGAATCTACTCTAAGCATTCTCATTATAAAAGGTTTAATATAGGAACTACAGCTTAAGTGGCTTTTAGGAAAGCTGGAGATTGGGGTAAAAGTCATAAGAACTTGTGGAAAGTTCAGAAAATTGCCAACCAAGACAAAGGAAGCTCATTTGAACATCTCCCTTGAAATGACAAAGAATCTAAAAATCACACTGAATATTGCTCTGAGTCTCACTTTTACTTAATCAATGCCCTAATTTGATTATAACAAATAGGTGTGGCTGTGAATTCTGTTTGCATTATAATGCATCCACCTAGAGGATCAAACTTTGGGTTTTTGCTCAGCAATATCAACCAACAGGACTTGTGTGGAGAGAGAGAGACACACACAGAGAAATTTCTTTTAAGGAATTGGCTCATGCAGTTGTTGAAAATCTGCAAGATAGGTCAGTAGGCTGGAGACTCAGGAAAAGCTGCAGTTGGAGTAGCTTCTGGCTAGCAGAATTTCTTCTTGCTCAGGAGAAGTCAGTCTTTGTTCTGTTAAGACCTTCAACTCAGTCCCTGGGTGGCTCAGTTGTTGGGCAACTGCCTTTGGCTCAGGTCATGATCCTGGAATCCCGGGTTCGAGTCCCGCATCAGGCTCCCTGCTCAGCGGGGAGTCTGCCTCTCCCTCTGACCTTCTTTCCTCTCGTGCTCTCTATTTCTCATTCTCTCTCTCTCAAATAAATAAATAAAATCTTAAAAAATAAAAAGACCTTCAACTCATGGATGAAGCCCATCCATATTATGGTCACTGATATACTTGAAGTTCACAAATATAAATATTAATCTCATTCAAAAAATCACCTCTGTAGCAACATCCAGAACATTTGATCAACTATCTGGGCATGGTGACCCAGCTGAGTTGACACATAAAACTAACCATCACAACCATACTGTAAGATTTGTTTCTCTGTTTATTTCTTTTTCTCAGCATTTAAAGCCATGAGCTTAATGCTGTATTTCTCTGAGTTTTCCAGTATAGTCAGGGGTCATTTCATATTATAATCTTCTACTTTTATTTTCATCCATAATATTCTATTATTATTACAATATGACACCTCAAATCTCACCCTTTTTTAGGTCCTTCAAAACATGCAAATGAAATTTATGTAACTATTTTGGGCGTTATCTACCAGGATCTCATTTAACATTATTAATGAGATCATCACTATCTTTGATTCTAATCAAATCCAATACATTATTCCTTACCCCCAGGTTTAAGGTTCTGTTCCCTTGAGACCACTTTCAGTGCCCCAGGCTATCTGGGTTTAGACAAACAGAGGTCAGTTAATATGTTCTGAGTATAGAGGATTTAGTATAGGAATTATAGAATTACATAAATTTGGAAGAGCTGAATACTGAAGGACAGGGATGCAGGTGCTGGAGGTGGACGAAGCCAAATCTGAAGATCTGACCCTACGACACTACAGAGAGTATTTTTACATCCTCTCAAAAGATGTGTAGTTCTTGGGAATTAATGTACAGCTATACAGAAAATGGGTTTTGGAGAAATATAAATCCAAGACTCTCTTCTTTTTTTTTTTTTTAAAGATTTTATTTATTTATTTGAGAGAGAGAATGAGAGATAAGAGAGCACGAGAGGGAAGAGGGTCAGAGGGAGAAGCAGACTCCCCATTGAGCAGGGAGCCCAATGTGGGACTTGATCCCGGGACTCCAGGATTATGACCTGAGCCGAAGACAGCTGCCTAACCAACTGAGCCACCCAGGCACCCACCAAGACTCTCTTCTGCAATGCAGAAGCAACCTTTGAAAGGAATGATGGTGATGTCAAGTTTGTAACAACCACACACACAAATGTCGAACATGTGAGGGGAAATCAGTAAATATATATTAAGTTAAATTCATTTGGCCCATTACTACAGGTGCTATGATGCAACATTTAAAAATGTCTGGGTCACTTAATAAAATGGAGTGGTCTGCTAATTATTTCTGCCAAAATATGCATAATCAAAATATCACCATGTCATTCTCTGATCATGATATATGGTATTGTCTACAAAAATTATTTTGTTATTAGTACTGTTCTTGGAATAAAAGTCTACCTCCTGTATTTGATTCTTGGCAGAATGTATTTCTCAGAGAGTACAAACCTCTCCCAAGGGGAAACTTCCTAATAAAATGTCTGGTACCAAAGACAAAAGTCTCACTGTATGTATCATTAAAAGCTAGACAGCCAAACAGAAATATATATCCAGCAAATGTCTCATTTCTTTTGAAAAATTTGATAAATTCAAGAGAAATTCAGCAAAATTCCCCAGGGCAAAAAGTTATGTACAATCTATGTACAACCTATGAAAGTTTACTCTAACTTCCTCCTTAATATTATTGTTCCCTGCCACAAACTGATGCACTAAAATTGCAAACTCTAAACTAGCAGTAGTCTCTTTACACATTTTGGTATCGTGCGTAGTCCCTATCTTATCATTTCTGATGCCAGTATCAAGTAATAGGGACAATGTCAGTGAGTTTGGATTGAGACTGTTTGGCTTGAGGGGCTAAACTTGCAAAGAAATCCTGAAGTAGGAAGAAGACATAATGTTCAAGAGGGACACACTGAGAGAGAATGGACACTCTCTGAAGCAGAAGTCACAGATTAGAAGCCAGAGGTCCAGGGTTAGAGAAGTGCATATGTAGCAATAGAACAGAAAGAAACAGAATGGTTGAGAATACAGAAGTTGGCTGTAAATAGGCAGAAATGGGGGAAAAAATTATCTAAGGGCAAAACTTGCTGATGTCCCCATTCAGCCAGTAGAATTCAATTGATTAAGCCTATTTAATATTATAATCTCTCAATACCCCTTTCAGAACCTCTACACATGGAGAAAAGTAAGGCCCATGAGCTGTACTTTCCAGAAGGATACAGTATGTTTTTTCTAAGCTCAGTTATCTCCTTAAGCCATGAATTCACTAATTCAATTCCAAGTAAGAAGACGATTTTTATTCTTTTTTTTTTTTTAAACTTGATTTCAACACCTCTCCTTCAGCCCATTAGTCCAGCATGTGAATATAATGAATAGATTCTGGGCTTATTAGCTAGTGTCTAAGACAAAGCACATTAGTTTTTGAAGTTCAAATTATTCCTCTGCTTGCAATCTTTCAATGTTTCCCCATGTTATTAGAATGCTTTCCAAATTCCTAGAGACTCTTAGCACATCCTCATGGTCCTACATACATTTGCCATTGCCTGTGTCTAGAACCTCATTTTCTACCACTGGCTCCATTACTATACTCACCAGTTTGCTTCTTATTCCTCAAATATGCCAAGCTCATTATTGGCTCAGGGCTTGGCATACGTTGCTCGCTTTGTGTGGAATTAATGCTCTTGGAACTGACCGTGTCTGACTTTATAGAGTCATTCAGGTCTTAGCTCAAGCAAACAATTTTTAGAGAGGCTTTTCCTGATCCTTGTATTTTTGCCTCTTCCCCGTGATTTCCTCTAGACCAATCCTTGGTTTTATATCTCTGCTAACACTTACGTCTGAAATTGTCTCAGTTAGTTGTTTATCAATGTTGTCACTTCTGTATTAAATGTCAGAGATGAAGTTGGTTTACTTTTGTTCTGTTTTCCTGGTGCCTAGATCAGTTCCTAGCGCAATCTGCGTATCTTGGCGTGTGTGTGGTTACCCACATACATGCAAAATAAATATAGATTTAACTAATTAATCAAATACCTGTGTCTTAGCTTTATGAATAAAACTGCAAAACCCTGGAGACTTTACCATTTGCCAAGATCTCCGTGGGATTCTGGAAGCCACCCAAAGAAAACATACCATTTAACCAAAAACACTGTGCTTGCATTTTAAATGCAACAAGGAAAAACCCAGTACTGAGATACTTCTTCCAACTGTATAATAGATGTTGGCCTTTTTGATATAGATCTCTTGGAGCTGCTATAGGCTGCAGATGCTCAAATTGCTTCACAAATTTTCATTCTGTGTATTTATCCTAGTAAATGCTTCCTGTTTCCCAAATCTGGCCCATAGGTTTGTTGGCTCATCGAGCTGCCCGACTCATGACCACCGCTATTTCTCTCCCAGAGGCTACTTCTCACTTTTCTGAAACATACTCTCTGATTTCCATAGGAGAGTTTCTCTTCAGTTGCTTTTTTCCCTAATTTCTTAGACCCAATTGTAGACATAGAACCGCCTATTAATTGCCTATAATGATAGTGGCTTCACACTTAGCAGTATTTTAATCAAAGCCAGGAATGACCCAAGGGAAACATGAACACACACAAAAACAAATTTACAGATGCTATTAGATGGAGCTTTCCTAACAGCTATGAGCCCACAGACCCAGGTTATCTTGTCCTGAGACAAATATCTTTGAATAGGTCTAGGAAACTTTGCAGATCAAACCCTTTTTTTTTTTTTACAGTTTTGCTGAGGTATAATTGACGTGCAGTAAATAATGCATTTAAAGTGTATAATTTGATAAGTTTTGACATATTTAGACTCCCATAAAATCATCAGTTTAATCAAGATTTCTAGTACTTTCTTATCATAAGTTTTAGCTTAAATGTCCCTACTCAGATATATATATTCTCTGACCACCCTATTAGAGTAAAAATACCTGCCAGTTTTGTTTTGGCTTTTTTTCTTCTTTCTTTTAGGATTCCACTACAATTTCCAAATTGCATGGTTTAGCATCTTTTCTGCCCACCACCTTCAGAGTGGCTATTTCATATAATTGTAATTCAGTTAGATTCTTTTGTCATGTGTATTTTACATTGGAATCTACCAAACTCCTGAGGGATATTCTTTAATTTGCATACATTAAGGTTTACTATTTATTCTGTAAATTTTGGTGGGTTTTGACAAAGGCATTATGCCACATATCCACCATTACAGTGTCATACAGAATAGTTTCACTACCCTAAAAATTTCTCCATGTTCCACCAATCCAGCCCTTCCCCATCCTTCTGACCTCTTGGCACTCACTGATCTTTTTATAGTTGTGCTTTCCCCAGAATATCCTATTAATGGGAAAATAGAGCATGTAGACTTTTCCTCCCTGTATTTCATGGCTTGACATCTTATTTCTTTATCTTTTATCAAGTTTGTATTTAAATTCCCGTTAGTTAACAAACAGTGCAATATTAGTTTCAGGTATACAATACAGTGATTCAACACTTCTATACAATGCTGTGTGATCATCACAATAGGTGCCCTCCTTAATCCCCAGCACCTATTTCTTTATATCACAAAATGATATTCCTTTATATGGAAGTACAGAATTTATCTATTTACAGATTGAAGGTTATCTTGTTTGCTAGAAGTTTTTTGCAATTATGTGTTAAGCTGATATAAATCTTTGCATAAAGTTTTTGTGTGGACATAAATTTTTAAATCAGTTAGATAAATATTTAAGAGCCCAATTGCTTGATTAAATGGAAAGATTATGTTTAGTTTTATAAGAAACTGCCAAAACTTCAAAGATGCTGTACCATTTTGCATTTATACCAGCAAAGAGTTTCAGTAGTTCTGTATCTTCATCTGCATTTGGTATTGTCAGCTTTTTGGACTTTAGCCATTCCAATGACTGCATAGTGATATCTCATTTCTGTTTTACTTCACAACTCTCTATGACAAATAATGCTGAGCATCTTTTCATATGTTTATTTGCCATCTGTTTATCTTTTTTGGTGAAATGTCTACTCAGATCTGTTGCTTGTTTTTTAGTTGAGTTTTAAATGGGTTATGAGTTTTCTTATGGGCAAGAATTAAGTACTCTTGGATATTTGGGGTGCACTCCTTTATCAGATATGTGTTTTGCAAATATTTCATCCCTGTCTGTGACTTGTGTTTTGTTCTTTTAACCTTTGCTTTTGCAGAGCAAAAGTTTTTAATTTTAATAAAGTCCAGCTTGCCAGTATTTTATTTCATGGATTAAGTTTTTGATGTTTTATTTCAAAACACATCACAAAACCAAGGTTACATAGATCTCTAGTGTTTCCTCTAGAAGGTTTTTTTTTTATGTAACATTTAAGTTAATTTGAGTTAATTTTTTGTGAAGGATGTAAAGTCTGTTAGTCTGTGTCTAGATTCTTTTATTTAAAGATATGGACATCTTGGGGCAGCTAGGTGGCTTATTCGGTTAAGTGTCTGCCTTCAGCTCAGGTCATGATCCCAGGGTCCTGGGATCGAGTTCCGCATCTGGCTCCCTGCTCAGCCGGGAAGCCTGCTTCTCCCTCTCCCTCTGCTCCTCCTCCTGCTTGTGTTCTCTCCTTCTCTCTCTCCCTCAAGTAAATATATAAAATCTTTAAAAAAAAATGAAGATGTGGACATCTAATTTTTCCAGCACCATGTGTTGAAAAGACTATTATTTCTACATTGAATTGTCTTTAGCTCCTGTCAAAGGTCAGTTTGTGTGGTTATCTTTCCGCCCTCTATATTATGTTTGATTTATATGTGGCATCTATTTTTTTGTCAATACTATGATGTCCTATAGCTTTATAGTAATCTTGAAATTGAGAAGTATGAGTCTGCCAACTTTGTTCTCCTTCTTTCATATTGTTTTGACTACTTTTGGTTGTCTTTCCATCGGCTTGATGATTGATGCAAATTATATTGCTGGGATTTGATTGGGTAGGTTAAGTCTGTAGATAAATTGGGAAGGAAGTACATTTTAACAATATTGACTCTTTTTTTAATGTTTAAAAATCATATCTATTTATTTCAACAGCTTTATTGAGGTATGATTTACATACCACAAAATTCACTCTTTTAAGTGGGTTTTCATTGATTTTGCATTTATTGTTTTTTAAAAAAATGGTATAATTAACATATAGTATTATATTAGTTTCAGGGGTACAATATAATGATTCAGCAATTCTATACATTACTCAGTGCTCCTCATGGTCAGTGTGCTCTTTAATCCCCATCACCTATTTCACCCCCCCCACCTATCTCCCCTCTGGTAACCATTGTTTCGGTTCCTTCTCTATAGTTAAGAGTCTGTTTCTTGGTTTATCTCTTTTTTCGTTGTTCGTTTGTTTTGTTTCTTAAATTCCACATATGAGTGAAATCCTATGGTATTTTCCTTTCTCTGACTTACTTCACTTAGCATTATACTCTCTAACTCCATCTGTGTTGTTGCAAATTGCAAGATTTCATTCTTCTTTACAATATTGACTCTTCTAATCCATGTATATGTAATCTTTGATTCATTGCCTCAGAGTTTCATAGTTTTCACACATAGGTCTTGTACATGTTTTATAAAATATGCCCTTATGTATTTCATTTTTTGGTGTTATTATAAATGGCATATAGCATAGGTCATATAACATATGGCTATTATAAATGGCTTTTAATCTCAAATTCCAATTTTTTATTGCTGGTATATATGAAAATCACTGACTTGCATTTGACCATTCTATGATCATTTATTAGAACAGGGAATTTTTTGTAGATTTTTGGGGATTTTCTAATAGCTTGTTGAGAATGTTATCATAATAGTTATGGATTTTGTCAGATTCTTTTTCTTCATCTGTTTGGGAAATCTTGTTATCAAAATAATTATAGTGAGTAAAAGAGACAGCTTCTTCACCTCCAAAAAGAAAAAAAAAAGAATGCATATTGAAGGTATCCATTTAAAGAAAATTCTGAAAAATTCAAAGTAATCTCTGGTGACATGAATCAAATCAGAGGTTGCTGAAATGAGATATGTCTGAAGGAATTACCAGGGCAGAAACAAACTTTTGGAGTTGGTGGGTATGTTAATTATCTAGATTGTGTTAGTCCCGGGTATATACATCTGTCAAAACTTATAGAACTGTGTACTTTACATCCAGTTTATTGCATGTGAATTTTGCCTCAATAATTAGTTACTGTATTGTGGGTGGCCTATACTCTTAGAGTTTATTGGGACTCTTTTTCTTCTGTGTTTTCTGTGGGAAAGTTGTGGACCACATGAATGAGAGTATTCTTCTGGGGTAACTTAAATCCTGTTCGAAGAGGATGTTCAAGAATACGGCCTGGTGGATCCAAGGAATCCTGATCAGATGTATATGTGGGACAATATAAGATAAATAGATCCTTGTAACAGACTGAAAGTTTAGATTTGGATCCGTACATATATAAACGATTGAATTATGATACCAAGGCACCTAGTCAGTCCACTGGGACACAAAATCTTTTTAACAAATGGAACTGGAACATCTGAATATCTATCTGTATTAAAAAAATGAATTTTTACCTATACCACTCTCTGTATGTAAATTAATGAAAAAAATTATATGCCTAAATGTAAAAGCATAAGTATAAAATTTTTGGAAGAAAACACAGGATAATATTTTTGTGGTTATCAGATAGGCCAAGATAATTAGAGAAAATCTATTATGCACACATATAAAAAGAAAAAATAAATTAGGCATGGGCGCCTGGGTGGCTCAGTTGGTTGAACGACTGCCTTCGGCTCAGGTCATGATCCTGGAGTCCCTGGATCGAGTCCCGCATCGGGCTCCCTGCTCAGCAGGGAGTCTGCTTCTCCCTCTGACCCTCTTCCCTCTCGTGCTCTCTATCTCTCATTCTCTCTCTCTCAAATAAATAAATAAAATCTTTAAAAAAAAAAATAAATAAAATAAAAAAAATAAATTAGGCATAACATTTTAAACAACTTCTAGTCAAAAGAAATCATTAAGAAAAATTATTAGGCAAGAAACATAATTGGAGAAAACAATTCCAAAATTATATTTTTTTCTGACAAAAAAACTCATGTCAAGAATATATATAAAGATTTCCTATGTATTAAAAATAAAAATGGGTAAAATACTTAATCAAGTACTTCATAAAAGAAGATATACAAATAGCCAATAAACATAGGAAAATATCTTCAATATCAATATTTATTAGGGAATGTAAATCAGGACCATAATTTAGTACCATCTCTCTCTCTTCTCCCCCACCCCGCCCTGCACCCTGTCTGTGTCTCACAGAGGCACACACACATACACACACACTGGCAAAGTTGCAGTTATTTTGGACAACGTGATAGTTTATTTAAAAATGAAACATATACTTAGCACTCCTGGGTAATAATACAAGAGAAATGAAAATATACGCCTGCAAAAATATTTGTACAATGATGTTTAGAGTAGCCTTGTTCATAATACATAGGAAATTGGAAAACCTCAAATTTCATCAAGAACTGGAAAACATATTGTTATATATTCATACAATGGAGTACTGTTAAATAATGAAAAGGAATAAACTACTAATGTATAAAAGAAAATAGATGAATCTCAAGTGTTAAGTTGCTTGAAAGTTGATGCACATAAATGAGTTCTAGGAATAGGCAAAACTAACAAAATTAGTGGTGATGGGAACCAGAAAGTAGTAGCCTGGGCTTCATAGTTTGATTATGACATCATCTCCCTTCAAATGAATTGTCTCAGCTCTTAACTGTATTTGAATATTCTTATTTATCTTTTATTTTTGAAGAATGTTTTCAGTAGATGTAGAACTGTAAGATGGCTTTTCTCAACATTTAAAAAAGCATTCCATTGTCTCTGATCTCCTTTGAATCTTATAAGTCATCCATATTTCTTATTCATATTCTCCTTTGTATTTTATTTATTTTCTCCAGCTGCCTAAGTTTTAAATATCTCTTTACTTTGGTTTTCATAACTCGACTGTGAATTGCCTAGGTGTACGTACACACACACACACACACACACACACACACACACACACACACATATTTGAGTTTCACAGAGCTTCTTAGAACTGTCTTTTCTTAATTTTGGAAAAATATGGGTCATTATTCCTTTATCCCTTCAAATATTTTCTATGCCCCATTCTCTCTTCTTCGGATATAAGGACCTCTGATTCCCTATATATCAGACCATTTGATTTATTCCATTTCTCATATCCTGTGTATTATTTACCTGTCAATTCTCGGTGCCATCTTTCCTATAGGATGGATACTATAAGACACTATAGGACATAGTATCCTATAGGATACTATAGGACATTTATGTATTGGTGGGTATTTATACCATTTAATCACAATATGGTATATGTATGTGTAATATACATACAAGCCCATGTCCACACACATATATACATTCTTATATGCATAGACACACTTTCAATAATATATTACTGTCTTAGAGAAAATATAGACTTAAATGTATGATATCCTTAAAAATATAATGGAATACATTTAAAACAATTAATCTTTAGTCCTTCCTTTTTCCTTCTTTTATATTCTATTTATATTCTTCCTTTACCTTTTCTTATCTCCATAAAGTTAATAAAATATCTAAAGAATATAGTAATTAGGTGAAGCACAAATATATTAAAGGTATAGAATGAAAGAATATCATCTGAGTGGTATACTAGTTTAAGTATAAGCTGTTTTATAGGCGTTTGATTATCTGTTTCTACTCTGACAGCATCAGAGAAAACCCATTATCATTTACAAGTTAAGGTAACACAACAGAAAAGCCCAATTTGAAGAGTGACATTGCTGTTTATAATGTTGTATCTAGAAAATTGCATGTTTGTGGTATTTATTTAAATGACACTATATTTAAATAATTTATACTTTAAATTACTATCTTTGGGTGGATTTATACACTGTTACAACTTGTTGAAATGTGTTACTTTGCTCATTCTTGTTTTGCTTATTCAATCAAACACTTACTTTGATAATATGTTCACTGATTTGTTTTAATTTAATTGATAAGTCCTTTGGTATAATAGAAATATTATGCAAAATGTAAATATAAATTTTTATAACAGGGTGATATTAAGGGCAGAGGAATTATATATGATGATCCATTTTTTCTTTAAAAAAGACATCAGTTATAAAGCTAGTTGATATCCAACTGAATCTACTGTCTCTCAGTGACCAAGTATGTGATGTTTTATATATCGCTAATGTTTTTGGCCTCAGTTTCTCCAACATAAAATGAAGATAATAATGCTTCTTTCAGAAAGTTTTAAGGATTAAACTAAAGATTATTTATATCTTTCTTGTCACACTAAGAATATCAACATATGGAAACTACTGTGTAGTTCAAGTACTTGCTCAGATCCTGTTTTCTTTCTGTTGTTTTTTTTTTATACATCAAGAAGTCACAAAGTAGTTCATCTCCCAGTAAAAAGAGATGAAGTAGTTCTTTCTATTATTTCAATTTTTTTTTCATTCTGTGATTATAACATTTCAGATGAGATATGCATTAGTGAACCTGAACACAAACATACACGAAGACACACACACACACACACACAAGAATGTACAATAGGTTTACATAAAATTTCTAACTTAATAAGCCAAGTTTATAAGATCTTATTGAAAGGACGTAATCTTAAGAGCAGAAGAGACTGAAATGATAGAATAAAGTAGCTTAGAAGCCAGATGATAGTGGCATTATCTGACAAATATAAATTCAGAGTGCCTGGGTGGCTTACTCAGTTAAGCGTCTGCCTTCGGCTCAGGTCATGATCCCAGGGTCCTGAGAGGGAGCCCTGCATCATTGGTCTCCCTGCTTAGCGGGGAGCCTGCTTCTCCCTTTCCCTCTGCTGCTCCCCCTGTTTGTGCTCTCTCACTCTCTCTATCAAATAAATAAATAAAATCTTAAAAAAGACTCATTTAAAAAAATGAAAAAGGTTAATTCAATAAATTGGCAAGCTTTAATTATTGACTTAATACTGCACTTTGATACTCAAAAATCATATTATCTTTTTAGAAGAATTTCCAATGACAATCTATGGGCTTCCTTTTAAAAGAATATTGGAAAATACGTACTGAGTTTTAAGAAATGTCTAGTCAGGGGTGCCTGGTGGCTCAGTCTTTAAGCATCTGCCTTCAGCTCAGGTCCTGATGCCAGGGTCCTGGGATCGAGCCCCGCATCGGGCTCCCTGCTCCGCGGGAAGCCTGCTTCTCCCTCTCCCTCTCCCTCTCCCACTCCCCCTGCTTGTATTCCTGCTCTCACTGTGTCTCTCTCTGTCAAATAAATAAATGAAATCTTTAAAAAATAAAAATAAATAAATAAAAGTTTAAAAAAAAAAGAAACGTCTAGTCATATTATCTGCTGAAGGAAGGAAGGACAATTAGTGGTGTCATGTCTCTGACAATATTTCAGTTTCTATATTCCTATCTTTCTGGAAGACTTACACTCATGATAAAGGATACATTATGTCCTGTATGTAACACCTTTAATTATTCCTCTCTGTCACCCTATCACTTAGATTTTAAGTACCTGCTTGGAAGAAGTCTTCTTTTCCATTGTATGGATTCAATAAATACTTGCATGATTTTTGATGGATTTACTTTCAAGTGAATTTCAATGCAATTTATATCTGTCAAAAGAGACTCCCTAGTGTAAATATATTTTAACAACACTAAGTATCTTCCACTTAGCTTAAATGTTTAGAAATCATGTTTCCCATATTATTTAAAGTATAATATGCATCTGTTTACAACTTTCCATTTTTCATTCTATATATTTCTGTTAATACGCAAATTATTTAAATGTTTAAACATCAAATATGTTTTTATTTCTACAAGAGCACTTTATTGCTCCTAACGGATATCTTTTTGATTTTATTAATATTTTTGATACTTCATCTGTTCATCTATGGAGTATATAATTTTAATGGGATCCTACTTAGAAAAAATCAAAATTAGAGAGTTTTTGAAACACATAACCTATACATTTCAAAGGGTAATTATAGTGAATAGTCAAATTATCTACCACAACCCAAAACCTTCAGTGCTGAGAGAAAGTCTGTCCAGATTGTTAAGTACCCAAAAAGTTTACTCAAAAAGCAGCTGAGCTCCTATATAATAACAATATTTTATTATGCAATCTATTCTGCTTATATAAATCCCAGGATTATGTTTGTTCTTGAGTTGTATTGCTATCACAAATGAATATTTAGTATTCCTAGTTAGTACAGAAAAACATATGAAGAATGGTTGGAAGTTAAATTTATTTTCACATTCTCAAAAGCACATGGAAACAGGAAAAATAACTGTTTCAGAACTATTATGCAGATTATAATTTCACAGTTGTTTCTCACATCACTTACATCATGCCTGCTAATAAAAAAGTAATTCTAACATAACTCTACAGTGACTGAGCTGCCAAAAATATCACTGCCAATGAATTAAATCATGTTGTTTACAATAATTTGCTGACTTTTAATCTGAAGAAAATACTTTGTGGAACTAATGCTGATGCTAATTCTGCATTTTTATGCTCTGAAATGACAATGATATAAGGAAAAATGAATCTCATTTTAGTGTGCATTTTGGATGCAAAGCACAAAAGACATTACAAAAGAGATCTTGATTGAAGTCTGTTAAAAAGTAAAGTTTTTAGAAAAACTAAATATTACTTCTTATCTGCTTATGCCTGTGAACCTTCTATACAGTCAATATTTTTCTGGGTTGTGGAGCTTATGATAAGTGTTTGGCACAAAAAGAAATATTTATTTTTTATGGCTATAGGCAAATTTATACTGAAATGAATGTGCAAAATTTAATAAGAACACTAAAATTATAATGTGAAGCTTAATTTGCAAAGCAAATATCATACTGCGATTGTAGCATTTTAATCATACTAGCATCTGCCCTTGATTATTTAGTAGCTGATTTTTAATTTAGTTGATGTTATGGTTCTTTGACCATCGTTACTCTTTAGCATTGGTATTACATGAAAAGCATAGAAAGAATTAAACACCAAACTTAAATTACCTAAGATTTTTATTATCATCTTTATTATTATTTCAATTTGTTAACAATTCTATCATTATGCTTAGTGACAAAGCTGAGTAAAATGAAATTTGGAGAAAACCTGTCAACCAAAATTAGCATGTTCACAAATGCCAAAGGAAATCAGGACTAGAATGAAGAAATAATTTTCCAAAAGAAGTGGTGAAAATCAGATTGTTAAAAAAGAACTCAAAATAGTAAGATGTTCCAAGTGAAGTTTTTTCTTATATATTTAGTCAACCCTCTAGCAGAAAAGTTAGATATTTCCTAGTAGACTTCCATGGGTTTCTCAGTTGGAGATTTAGAATTACTTTTTAGAATGGATAAGTCATTTGGTTAAAGTTTAAACTGTGTCCAAAACTTGAAAGTTTCTTAAGAATAAAGTTAAATTCAAATTCTGTAACTTGTAAGGATTCTTAAAATGTATGTACTTTATTAAAATCTGTATTAATTTATTTTATTTGTTTGACAATCTTAAATACAAAGTAAACTTGATTTCTCAAGTATATATTCTTCAGGTATTTCTTTGTTTTTAAAATTATCTAAGCCCAACACATAATAATTATGATAATAAAGTTATAAATATTTAAAAATTGAGAACATGTATGGTATCCAATAAGGAGTTAATTTTTGTTACATATATACTCTCCATTTAAAGCTATAATTGCTCAATGAGCACGTTTAATTCATTTAAAACGAAACTAAGAAATTTCTGTTGACCACAATATAATGATAAAAGCTGGTTGCCTAGGATTCTATACACATATAAACATGTTGTATATAAATAGACACTGTTTTATTTTGTTCTTTCTTGCATGTATAATTTCTACTTCTTTTTCTGGCCATTTGTAATGTTTAGGATCTACACATTCTTGCTGTATCCTTAGTCTTAGAGGGGACATGGTTGTTCTTTCACCATTAGATATGATTTTGTTAGTTTTCTACTGTGCAACAAGTTATTGAGAATTTACTGGGTTAAATCAATACACTTTTTATTATCTTACACTTTGGTCGTGAATCTGGACGTGGGTGAGTGGTTCTTCTGGTCAGGGTCAGTCTGATCAACTTGTCAGCCTTGCTATATTCTCATCTGGAAGAACCAAAGGGGAAGAATCTACTTCTAATTTCATTCAAGTTGTTGGCAGTATTAATTTCCTTGTGAATACAAGACTGAGGCCCCAGATGCTTTTGGCTGTTGGCTGGAGACTATCTTTAGCCTTGAGGCTAGATGTAGTTCTGAGTCAGGTGAGCTTCTCTATCATGTCTGTTTATTACATTAAGCATGCAAGGATAGTCTCTGTCTTCAGAGTGATAATATGGTATATTATATATAGTACACTCTAATGGAAATAACATTACATCACCTTTACCATATTCTGATGATTATAATAAAGTCTCATCTTCTTCCCATACTCAGTGGATGGGGACTACGCAAAAGCATACACACCCATAGGTGGGGATCAGTGAGACTCACCATATGGCTTGTCTCTTACAATCCTGCTAGCTGTAGGTTTTATCACCTTGTCCGTTTGAGAAAATCCTACTTACCCCTAGTTATAGAGAGTTTTTAATAATGAATGAATGCTGAATTTTATTGTGCTTTTCCACATCTATTAATGAGTAACTTTTAACTTTTAATAAACTACTGGAGTGGATGACATTGATTTATTTTTGGATGTGAAACCCATCTTATATTTTGGGAATAAACTCCATATAATTATATATGTATTGCTGAATTTCATTTGCTAATATTTTATTAAGGATGTTGAATTAATATTTATGATTTGTTAGTCTTTCATTCTATTTCTTGTAATATCATAGCAATCTTTTATATAATTATAGTTTTGATTTCATAAACAATTTAAAAAATATTCCCTCTTAATTCTTTTTTTTATTAAACTTTATTTATTTTAGAGAGAAAGAGAGAGAGACAGAGAGAGATACAGAGAGAGGGCATAAGTGGGAGGGGCAGAGGGAGAAGGAGAGAGACTCCCAAGTAGACTCCACGCTGAGTGGGGAGACTGACTCTGTGCTCAACCTCACGACCCCAAGATCATGAACTGAGCTACAGCCAAGAGTCTGTCACTTAACCAACTGTACCACCCCGGCGCCCCTCACGACTTATTTCTTAATATTAATATTGTTTATATCTTAAATTACTAATATAATTTATTAGTAAATGTCCATCCTTATTCCTGGCAATGTTCCCTTTTTCTAAATCTATTTGTCTAATATAAATATAGTCATTCAAGCTTTCTTTTGATGAAAATTTAATGATATATAATCTACCTGTTCACCTTTTTTAAAAAGATTTTATTTATTTACTTGAGAGAGAATGAGAATGAGCAGGGAGAGCAGCAGAGGGAGAGGGAGAAGCAGACTCCTCACTGAGCAGGGAGCCCGATGTAGGACTCGGTCCCAGGACCCTGAGATCATGACCTCAGATGCTTAACCAACTGAGCCATCCAGGAGCCCCTATCTGTTCATTTTTAATTTTAATTTTTATTATATTTTTTCTTTTTAGTTCTTTTCTTTTTATTTCATGAGGTTTCTGTAGATATATAGTGCAGTCTTGTGTTGTTGTTTTTTCTATTTTGACAATCTGTTTTCAATGGGAATCATTAGATTACTTTTAATATAATTTGTTGCTATGTTTAGATTTAAATTTTCTATCTTGCTCTTATTTTTCTGCTGTTTCTATATCTTGATTCTTTTTCCTCAGTCCTTTTCCTATCTTTGTTTGGATTATTTTTTATAATTCCATTTTATCTTTACTCTTATCTTAATAGTTTTTCCCATTTTTTAGTCATTATGCCATGACAGAATTTACATATACATTCTAACTAATCACAATTCACCTTGTAAACATTATATCACTACATGTAATAACCTTCCAACAGCATACTTCCATTTTATATCTCTAACTTTTTGTACTGGCATAGTCATACAATTTTTATTTTATGTATGTTATACTCCTTACTATATATGTATATATATTTTTTCTTTACATATACTGTTATCTTTTAAAGTAAAACAAACAACCAGAAAACTAGGGAAAAAATTTATTTTTGCCTCCATTGTTCTTTATTTCTTTTTTATACCTAAATATTCAGACAGTAATATACTCCTTAACCTTGAAAAAACTTTTTAAAAATATTTCTTGTAAGGAAGTTGTAGTGATAATTAATTCTTTTAGTTTAGGTTTATTTGATATTTTATCTAAAATTTTTGAAAATTGTTTCCTGGGCTACAGAATTCTTGTTTGACAGGGTTTTGTTTTCTAAGTTTTGTTTTTGTTTTTATTTTAATACTCTATAGATGTTACTTCATAGTCTTCTGACTATTATTGTTTACAACAAAAATTCTGCTGAAATTCTCATCATTTTTCCTTTGGGTTAATTTCAAGATAACTTCTTTTTTCTTAGTTTTCATTGGGTTGACTATGATGGTCCCAGATGTGTTTTAAATTTATGTTTGTTGTTTTTTCAGGTCTTCTGAATTTCTCAAATTTGTGGTCTGCCATCATTTATTAATTTGAGAAAATAATGAGTCATTATTTTATATTTTTTGAGGGAGGCGAGAGGCAGAGGGTGGGGGAGAGAGAGAGAAAATCTTGAGCAGATTCCACACCCAACAGATAGCCTGACTTGGGGCTTGATCTCATGACTCTGAGATCATGACCTGAGTCAAAATCAAAAGTCCGACACTTAACCAAATGAGCCACCCCGGCACCCCAATGAGTCATTATTTTTTCAAGTATTTCTTCTACTTTATTTTTCTCTCTTCTCCTTCTGAGTTTCCAATTACATTTATATTAGTATCTATGGCATCTCAAAGGTAATGGGTCTTTCATTAAATATTTTTACTTATTTTCTTTTTTATTTTAGTTTTGATCACTTCTCTCAACTTAGAATCATCTTCCCTCACTTTTCCTCTTCTGTTTGATCTGCTTGTAAAGTCATTAAAGAAATTCTTCATCTCTTATGTAATGTTTTAATTTTAGCATTTATATTTGACTATGTCTTCCAGTTTCCATTCCTCTGCTTAAATGCTCTGTTAATGCATTTTGTTCTCCTTTCCATACATCTTTTAGCATAGTAATCCTAGTTATTTTTAAGTCTCAGAAAGTTAACATCTGGCCCACTATCAGGTTTGTTTCTATGGACTACTTTATCTCTTAGCAGTTTTTTTGGGGGGGGGTGGGGTTCTTTTTTGTTTAGTGTGCATTATAATTTATGAATGAAATCATATATAGAATAACAGAAGAGCCTGGAATAAATAATATTTATACACAGCAATAGGCATGCCTTATTTTGGATCAAGCCATTAATGAGAGAAATTAGGTCATTCTAGTAAGTAGTCAAGTTGGTTTGGGTTGATTTGCTTGGTATAACTACATTCCCCGTTTTACAGACTTCACATTCCTTCAGTGGTAGACGTGGCACTTAGTTTCAGATTGGGACTTCCAGAGAATTTTTCTCAGTGTTCTTGTTCTACTCTTAGCTTTCAGCAGGTCATTCATTCCTATGCCAGCAAGGTCTCTCTCCATGTTTTTGCTGCCCCCTAGTAATAGAATGCAAGGGTCATGATAGATGCAGGAAGGCTGTCTTGGCTCTTGCTCTAGTTTAGGTTTTAGTTAGCCCCTGAATACCTGGGCTGGGTTGGGGTTTTCTCAGCATTTCTTCCCACTACTCCTTATATTAGCCAAACTCTACCTTTTATAAATTTGGGATCTTCTTCCCTCTTCCATAAGTAGTAGATGTTCTCTTTGTATCAGTAAATGATTTTAACCCCGAGCAATATTATCGCTTCTCTCCCAGTGACAGTTTTGCTTATTATCCTATGTTACACAGAGTAATTATGTTACTTAAAAATTGATTTTTTTGGGGAGGGGGTCATGATCAGTCAGGTCCAGGGAGAGAATAATATCATGGAGAGGTGTTTGAAAGTGAAATAGACTTATTATACTTACAGGTCCTGGAAGAGGAATGGCATGCCATTCAGGGTATCATATAGAGGAGTATCAAGGGAGGGGGCTCAACAAAGAAGGTGAGCTGCTGAGAGAGTGAGGACTCTATGGTAACTCAACATCATTAATACTAATTCTGACACATAACACTTGTCCCCATGATTGTGAAGATGTTAAAAAGAAGTTTGACTTGGCTGTGGAAGGCAAACTATGACAAAGGTGACAACAAAGAAGAGTCATATTGGACATATGATCCACAACCAAGGATACCACTTTGTGGGCAATAGCCAAGAGAATAGGTCAGGCATCTCTAATTTTAGGGAATCTAATGGAAGATTTTAGTTAGGTTATGAAAGAGTTTTAGCTCTTAGCCTATTTCTTGTAGTTTTGCCTGTACTTTTTCAGAGTTAAAAATGCACATGTAGCAGGATGTACCCTGAATGGCACAAACCCCTTCTTTCCTAACTAGTAAGTAGGCAAGAGCCAGCATGTCATCCTTTTCCATTTGGGCCAGAGACTCATGGGCTAGTTGAATAAAGGACAACATTTCACATACCCTTCGAATATGATCTCAAGGGCAACTGGAAGAGTTTGGTTGGCAGTTATAACTTGATTTTGTTTGACAAAGCCTGTTGTACTGGGGTCAATGCTGATGGCTCCTGTGGCAATGGAAGTCCTATTAAAATAGAAATAAATGTTCTTTTTACCTGGCATCCTTGGATTGATGGAAAGAGGGATATATCTGTTGAATAAAGAAGTTTGGGAATCCCTAGAGTAACCACTGAACACTGGAGTATGGTTTCATTAGGGTAAACACTGGTAATTGGCAAGAAAGCATGTATAAGGTGATGTGCCTGTCAATTTGGACCAGAATAGAACCCAACAGTATCATTATTCATAGCATAATGTACCTGAGAGAACGTGGTGTTCTGTTTAACTAAGGGGAAAGAATGGTTACAGTAGTCATGGTTGGAGATGCAGCTAGGAAATGGTGTTGGAAAACTGGGAAAGATAGTAAGAAAAGGCATTAGTAAGTGGGTGGTCTCCTCACGGAGTCAAGGAGTTCACTATATGGAAGCAGGTGCCTCCTTAGGAAAGCAATAATCTCCATTGATTTTGCTAACCTCTACCAGATTGTCATTTTCTAGGGATGTACATTTTAACAGAGAGAAAAAAAAAACAAAAAACAAAGATCACAGGCTAAGAAGATAGTGAATTCAGAAACATAATAGGATCCCTAATATTAGAGGAAGCTTATATTAAATGTTAATATAGGGCCACTGTTTGCCCAGGCATCCAGTGCTGAGATGATTGCCTGAAGTTTGGCTAGGTAAATTGTTTCTTGGGTACCATCCTTTATCAGGGACATTCTGGTTAAGGGAATGGAAGCAGCAACATTCTGCAGAGCTCCATCACATGTGATGGTTACCAGTGCTATTTATATAGTCCACCAATGCCCATTACTATTCACTTAGATAATCCCAAGTAGTATCCGGGTAGACAAGGGATCTAGGGAAGGGGTGACCTAGGGAATCTGGCTAGCAATGGACTAAGGATAGGAGAAGCCACCCTCTCTGGAAAGTGGAATATATCAGAAATCCCAGGTTTGGCTCCATCCTGTCTGAAGGAAGCCTTGGTAGCTGTGCTGAGCTTGTGGTGTGCTATTTTCATAACGCAACATATATACTTGATGATCTTAATTTGTAAGTAAAATTTATAAATGAAGAGTATGTGGCCACCAGAACTCACAAAGGACTAAAAGATGTTACATTTAAAAAAATTATTTTTAAAAAAATATTTATTTATTGAGAGAGCACATGAGCAGAGGGATTGGCAGAGGGAGCGGGAGAGAAAGAATCTCACAACCCTGAGATCACGACCTGAGCCGAAATCAAGTGTTATAGGCTCAACTGATTGAGCCACCCAGGCACTCCAAGATGTTACATTTATGTGTCATTAGTAATTATGTCAAGTGGACCTCTTTAGGGGAGGATGTTTTCAATGTAATGTTATACTTATGTTTTTAAAGAAAGATGGAAGTAGTCAAAATCTTGTCTGCAAAGACTCTGATGGCAAAGCTACCGAGGTATACCGTGGGTAGTTCTGAATGGGTGTGTTGTGTCCCTCCAGAAGTAGAGGCAAACTGAAGTTGAAATCCTGTTGAAATAGGCACTGAATAGAATATATTAGCTAAATCTACAGGGGCAAAATATTTACCTGTTATTGATTGAATAGAATCAGTAATTTTAATAATATTGTTTTTTGGGGTGTGGAGGGGGAATACAATGTTAAAGTTATAGTAATCCACCATAAAGTACCCTGTATTTTTCCTGGATTTAAGAAGAGGCAAAACTGGGCTATTGAATGGGAAAGCAATGGAGATAATCACTATATTAATTAGATTTCATACACTAAGTTTTAATCGTCAAAGGCCCTATTTTAATTTACTTTGTACTGTAATAACTCGGGGGGTCCATGGGGTTCCATTTATCAAGCCAGTTTGTTAGTGTCAAAAACTTACTTTAATTTTCATTTGTTATTCATTGTGTTAGAGCATCTATACTCAATATGGAATATTTTAAAGCAATGGGTATTGTGACTATGGGAAATGTTGATAAGGCTACAGTAAAGTAAGGCCTGTATATTTTTCCCTATTTTATATTTATTTATTTTTAAAGATTATAGGGGGCACTGTGTTTAAATTCAGTGGAATCCCTAAATATTAAGTTTATGCAGTTTTGTCAATTGGTACATTTTTGCTAATGTTATTGTTAATGAGAACCTATGTTGTATGGGCACAAAATCTAATGTGTGTCCTCTTTATCTTTTGCTATACAAATTCTTTAGTATATACATTTTATGTATAAATTTTGCATTTCCAATTGAATCACATTATAGTTTATTTTAATATTGTTACATGTACCTATATTTACATAAATATAAATTATTTATTACATATTTTAATTAAATATCATATATACATATTTAACTACTTTTTTCTCCCTATAGCTATTTTTTATTGATATAAATTACATAACATTATATTAGCTTTAGATGTACAGAAAAATATCAATGTTGATATTTTTTTGTATTGCAAAATGATCACCACAGTAAATCTAGTTAGCATCCATCACCACATATAGTTACAAATAGTTACAATTTTTTGAGAACTTTTAAGATCTATTCCCTTAGCAACTTTCAAATACACAATATAGAGTATACAAATATAAAATTATATAATACATCATTATTAACTATAGTCACAATGCTATACTTACTGTCTTATTTTTTTATAACTGGAAGTGTGTACCTTTTGACCTTCTTCGCCCATTTCACTCTTTCACCTCCACCTCAACTTGGCAACTACCAATATATTCTCTATGAGTCGTATTTTAAGATTCAACAAATAAGTGGATCTTTTGGTATTTGTCTTTATCCCTCTGACTTACTTTCCCTAGCATATGCCTTCGAGGTCTATTCATGTTGTCACAAATGGCTGAATAATATCCCATAGCATATGTATATCCATTCATCTATTGATGGACACTTTGTTTCCATATCTTGACTATTATAAATAATGTTGCAATAAACATGAGGGTGCATATGGTTTTTCAAGTTAGTGTTCTCATTTTCTTTGGAGATTTTTACATTTTCTTTGGAATAAATACCCAGAAGTAGAATTGCTATATCACACGGTAGCTCTATTTTTAATTCTTTAGGAAACTCCATACTGTTTTCCATAGAGGGTGCACCAATTTGCATTCTCACTAATAGCACACAAGGATTCTCTTTATTAATCTTAATAAACAACAACAATAATAATAATTATAATAAACACTGAAATAGACATTGCATAGGTCTTTTCCTTATTTTCTGTGTATTTTTTAACACTGTGAAGCCTACTTTAAAATAAAACTAAGATGCCCACATTGATAGTGAAGACTAAGACCGTTTCTATCCACCCAGTGTTTTCTTGCATCCGTGTACTCTGGACAATATATTTATTTAAAAAAAATAGTAAGTTATCATAGAGGCTGTTTTCTCACCATAGTACCCAAGATTTTAGAGCTCAGTAGGACTTAGTGATAATGTTGCAAAAACTCTTATTTTGCAGAAATAGGAACTTAAACAAATACTTAAGTTCCTAACAGAAAATTACTAATGACTTTTGCTGACAGATACAAGATTTAGCTTAATAGATGTTAGGTATAGATCCTGTTGAGTTCTCTTCACATTCCAAGCCCAAAACATCAAAACTCATTTTAAATAATTCAAAGCAAGAAAAATTAGTCCTTAAGAAAAAAATATTATGAAAATATATTTTGGACTGAAATAGTTTTAATTAATTTGTTTTGCACAGAATAATTTTTTGAGACTCAGATGAATAAATATTTGGTAAGTGTATCAGTACTACTATAATAGCTTAATTGAGTAGAAAAGTTATTATGGCTCAAGACATCATTATGTCTGTAAATAACGTTACTCTGCAGGGGCGCCTGGGTGGCTCAGTCGTTAAGCGTCTGCCTTCGGCTTGGGTCATGATCCCAGGGTCCTGGGATCGAGCCTCACATCGGGGTCCCTGCAGAGCGGGGGGAGAAGCCTGCCTCTCCCCCTCCTACTCACGCTGCTTGTGTTCCCTCTCTCTGTCAAAATAAATAAATAAAATCTTAAAAAATGTTTGCAGTATTACATCCCAAATTGCTTAAGCTTTGTGTGTGTGTGTGTGTTTATGTTAACATTTGAAGCCAAAGGCATATTTAATTTTGTATGAAACAGGGAGAGTATAATACATTAGATACATGACAGAATGCTTGGTTAAAAGAATTTGGCATGGGAAGATGGACAGAATTACAGGCTGTTAAAACCCCCACAACTCTCTGAGTGATTATTGGCTACCTCTGAAATTTTATTCATTCATTCCACAAGCATTTATTGACTCCTTACTGTATTCATGGCTCTGGATCCATAGAATGAGAAAAACAGCTACCCTGAGGCTTATACTCTAATCAGAAAAGAGACGATTTGGCAGTTGCTTCCACCAAATTGTAGAGAATGTTCTGCATATAAAATCAGCTTAAAATGAGGGAATGATACTACATTTAGACCAAGGAAGATATCCTTGTTAAATGATGTTCACGGTGCAATCTGAAGGACATTCATGTATGATGCCCACCCCCATTTTGTCTTAAAGAGAGAAAGCATGTTCCACAAAAATAGGATACACTGTGTGAAGACCAGGAGGAAAAGAGAGAAATTTGGCATTTTCTTCCATTTGACAAATGATTATTAAACACATATATACCAGGCAGTGTACCAGGCTATGAGAGTTGATAAAAGAACATAGAATGCGAAGAGGCATATTTTGGGTAATACTAATGAATACTGAAATAGAAACCAAATTATCTTGATATATACCAAAGAGCTCAATTTATTCATCTTCACATTCTGTGTATGTAAAATAACCAAAGCACTGATGTGAATATGAGAAGCCTTCTGTCCCTTAAGTCTAGGAAGAGGGTAAAGTCTCTTCATTCAGATGAGTGATCATAGAAAGGATAGGCTCTTCTTTCAGAGTTAAAGTCTAGGTGGGGGAAAGGGTTATAGAATTTGTAACCTCTCCCTTAAAAAAAAAAAAAAAGAATAGGCCTACTTAGAGCTAACATTCCAGAAAAAAACAAACTGTTCAATACTTAACAGGAATGTGAATCTTTCTCCAGGGGATGAATATACTGTGAATTTCTCAGGAAATCAGTATTTGGAACCTTTGAGAATAAGGAGTTTGCAGAGTATGGCAAGATTAGCAGGTCAATGGTGCCTTGTGAATCCTGTTGGGAGAAAGCCAACTAGACTTCCTGATTGTATTCCAATGTTTTATTGTTTATGTAACATTTTTTGCCAAAATTTACACAATGTTTTTATTCATGACAAAGCAGCCTGGGGAAATATTAATATAAAATTATATCTGACAGTTATGGGCTACTCAGTTGATAAGCAGCAGAGTTGTACATACTAAAAAGTCATAATTTGCCTTAGGAATTCATCAAGAAAAATATTCCATGTAATATTAAAAATTTTGTTATCATTATTAATAACATAAATTTTTAATAAGCATTTTTTCTATGAGGGCTATAGGTTATCAACTATTTTTACCACCAATAATGCTTTCCTGAGATTGTACACATTCAGTTTAACTAGAACAAAATCTAATTCTTACAAGTCCTCTTCATATATTCTTCACTGAATAGTCAAGTTTTCTCACTGAATGATTTCCTAGTGTTCTCCAAATTATATAGAATTCATGATTAAAGGTTTTGAAAGAACTACTGTGCATAGATATGTGATTATATATGTAGAATTCAGAACCTCCCGTATTTGACTTTGAAATATTCGATCTTTTATTTGAGAAATGAAAGCTTTAGTGCAAGATAGAAGAGAAAGATTCCTATGGCTGGCTCAGAATATTCTTTCCCCCACTGGTCTTCAATTTAGAAACACTAAATTCTTAAAATGGTCATGTTTACTAATTGCAAGTATTCTCACCAACATTATTCCTAATTAGATACTCTAGTTCCAGGCTCTTACAGAATCTTTATACTTCCATTACTAAAAAAAGAGAAATGAGAAAAAGATTACATAATTCTCCCCATTGGCTGTCTCCCATTCATAAATTTATGAGATGATCATTACTGGTAACCAAAGGATAATTTAACACCAAATACAAATGCTTTGGCTATTTGGATGCTTAGGGAATTAACAAATACTATAGATAATTTTATAAAATAATATTAGATAAGGGAGATCAGAACTGATGCATAGGACATTTTAAGAGTTGGTTTCTAAAGATTTGGTTTACATAAAAATAATATAGGGAATAAGTTTAATATTATGAGATTTTATATTTTATAAAAAATATTTTGAATTCTTTGTACAGTATCACCTAATTATGGTATCCTGAAAGCTTATTAAACTCATTAAAGTGTTAAATTACCAAGTATATATTTTTATTCAGCATTTAAAAATTTAACATGATTTAAAATGATTAAAATAAAATATAGTTAGCCTTTGAACAATATGGATTTGAACTGTACTGGTCCACTTATATATGAATTATTTTTTTATAAATACAGTACAGTACTATAAATATATTTTCTCTTCCTAATGATTTTCTTCATAACCTTTTCTTTAGGTTACCGTATTTTAAGAAAACAGTATATCATACCTATAAAATAAAAAAATATGTGTTAATCAACTGTTTATCTATCAGTAAGGCTTCCGGTTAACAGATGGCTATTAGTAGTTAAGTTTTTGGGGGCTCAAAGTTATACACACATTTTGACTGCATGGGGAGTTCACCATTTCTACCCTTCACATTGTTCAAGGGTCAACTGTAATGCATCAAACACTTCACTGATTCATTTGAACAAAAAAGTGGAATGCTCAATTATTGTGGTCTCCACTCAAATTCTATCCAGAATCCTTTCTTTGACTTCCAGTTCAAAATTACATTTGATTAAGAACTGTACACTTCTACAGGAATGTAGGCTTCATGGAAGCATGGATTTGTCTGTGTTGCCAACTTCTGTATTCTTAGTATTTCAAAAATGCTTGGAAGAAAGCAGAACCTCAGTGTATATTTATTGAGTCAATTCAAAATTAAATGCATTATTGTTCTTCTCCTAAATTTACAATTAGCACATGACTAAGAAGGAGAAATGTACAAAACTATTTTTTCATCAATAAGAGCTGATACGTTCTAAATATGAACTATTCTTTTGTATTAGTCCCCTTCCTATATTATACTTGGGAAGATAAAAAACGAGTAGATACTGTCTTTTGACCAGTTTCTGAGACTACCAAGCCTGAAGTTACTTTTCTATATAGTGTGTTTGTACCTGATACTGTGAGTACAGGTTTAATTCTTGGCTTATTTTTCTATTAGTCTATTAGTCTCAGGTTGTGCTCCAATGACTGTTTAAAGTTTTTAGCATTCTATGTCAACACACTAGCTTCAAAGGAGTAGAAAAATGAATATAGCTTAACATTAGTTAACATTCTACTCATTAGCCAAAATACCACCAATGTAAGATTATAAATATAGCAGATTCTTATCTTTACAAAAGAGTTTGAACAAATTGATATAACTTCTATGCTATTTGATAGAATTCACCAGTGGTGGAAAAAAATCAAGGCCTACACGTTTAGCTGATTATTAAACCAGTTTAGCAGATAGAATGTATTTTTATTATAGTCCAGTTAAATATATTTTTTAATCTCTCTTTCAAATTTTGGTGTCTTGGGGTTATTTAAAAGTGTACTGTCCAAAGTAGTGTGGGATTTTCTGAACAGCTTATTGCCATTTTTTAAAAATAAATAACATAATAAGGATGTATATTATTTATTTTTCTCTTAATGTCAATTAGGTTTAGTTGGTTAATAATGTTGTTTAAATCTTCTGTATTCTTTCTTTTTAAAATATTTTTAAATTTTATTTTATTATGTTATGTTAATCACCATCATTACATCATTAGTTTTTGATGTAGTGTTCCATGATTCATTGTTTGTTGTATAACACCCAGTGCTCCATGCAGAACGTGCCCTCTTTAATACCCAACACTGGGCTAACCCATCCCCCCACCCCCCTCCTCTCTAGAACCCTCAGTTTGTTTCTCAGAGTCCATAGTCTCTCATGGTTTGTCTCCCCCTGTATTCTTTAAGCATTTTTGTCTATCACTTCTACAGTTACTGAGAAGTGGATTTTTCTATTTCTACCTTTAAGACTATTCAGATTTTGATGCTCTGTTTTTAAATGCATACATATTTTTGAGTGTTATGATGAATTCATGCTATTACTGTTATGTAATATCCTTTTTTAATCTCTTGTAAAACTAAATCTTCAAGTCTAATTGTGTATTGAAAATGTGGCTATGCTACCTTTTTTATGCTTACTGTCTTTGTGGTATTAATATATCTTATTATTTTACATTCAATCTATGTGTTTATACTTGTTTTTATCAAATCCATCAAGGTATAATTAACTGTATCAATATATTATACATACATAATATATACAATATATAAATAATATATATAAATATATTTCATGAGTTTTGACATATGTATACACCCACAAAAATACTACCATAATCAAAATACAGAACATTTCCATCGTCCAAAATTTTCTTTGTGCTACTCTGCAGTCCATCACTCCCTCTACTCCCGGCTCCAGGTAACCCCAATCTGCTAAGGGTCACTACAAATTTGTTTGCAGGTTTTAGACATGTATATTAATAAAAGTATACAGATTTTTGGGGGCATCCTTTATTTAACATAATGATATTAAGATCGATCGATGTTCTTGTGTCAATCAATACTAACTTTCCATTAATTAGTAGTTTTGCATTATATGCACATACATATTGTTTATTCATTCACTTACCCTGAAAGCTTGTATTGCTGCCAGTTTTTGAGTAGTGTGAAAGAAGCTGTGATTGACATTTGCATGCAAATCTTTGAGTGAAATACCTTTACATGTCACTCAGGTAAACACTTAGAAGTAGAATTGCTGAGTCATGTGGGAGTTGTCTATTTAAATATTTTTGAGACTACTAAACAGTTTTCCAAAGTAGTTTTATGATTGATTCTGTTTGCTCAGCAGCAGCATATGTAAGATTCTTGATGGGTTTCAGGACACATCCCCAAATATGGCACCTTCTTGTACTGAATATTTTAAGATAGGAGTTTGAAAAAATGGTCAGTAAAGTCAATTTGACTATACTTCACCCATTTCCCTTCTTCCCTGAAACTGACCATACAACCCTTTGAGAGGAACCCTCCCTAGACAGACAGAAAAGGAGCATCCTTATCTCAAGATAAAGAGATGTCAAGAAGAATCTCGACAAACACGTCTTGCTAACTTTCTCCCAGGTTATTACAATTACTTCATACTCCTTAACCTACAATATTCCTTCATGACTGTCCACTCCATCAAACCTAATGTAAAAGTACATAGGTCTAGCTGTTTGTTTGGGTCTTCATTTCCTTGTGATGGTTTCAGTGTCATGTAAAACTTACATTAAATAAGTTTATATGCTTTTCTCCTGTTAGTCTATGTTGGTTTAATTTTCAGACCCAGCCAATGACCCTAAGAGGGTCAAGGTAAACCTTTGACTTCCCTACCCCCTTTTTCTCTACACGGTCACAAAATTTGGAATTAAGATTTTCTATACTTTTATCTTATTGTGGTTTTAGTTTGTATTGCCTGATGACTAATTATATTGAATATCATTTCGTGTGCTTATATACTACTCATGTTTTATTTTGTGAAATAATTTTTCAAAACTTTGACCAAATTTTTGCTTATCTTTTTATTTTTTTAATTGAGTTGTAAGCATTCTTTACATATGCTAGATTCAGGTCCTTTGTCAAATATAGAAAAAAATTGTATATTTTATTGCATTCTGTGTTTGGTTTGTTAAATACCTTAATGAAATCTTTTGAAAACAGAAGTTTTAAATTTTGACCAAGTACAAATTATTAATATTTTTTTCTTCATTTCCCTTTGTGATCTAATTAAAAAATCTTTGTTTCTTCTCCTAAATTACCAAGTTTTATTTTTTCCAGATATTTTATAGTTGTGCCTCTCCTGTTTAAGTCTATGATCTACTATTAATTATTTTCTGTGTTAATGTGAGACAGAAGTCAGTGTTAACTTTTTTTTTCTCATATATATATATATAGTTGTTTCAGAGCAATTCGATGAAAATACATTTATTTTCTTATTGTGTTTTTTCCTACTTTTGTAAAAAAAATTAACTGAACATATATGTGTTAATCTCTTTCTGCACTTTATTCTATACTATTGTTCTGTATGCTTGTGTTTTGAGCATTACTACTCTGTCTTAATTAATGAAGATTTATAGTACTATTTATAAAAAGACAGTATAAGTTCTTCACCTTTTTGCCCTTTTTTTCAAAATGTTTTGCTGATTCTAGTTTGTTTGCATCCTCATATAAATTTTATAATCAGGGGGCGCCTGGGTGGCTCAGTCGTTTAAAGCATCTGCCTTTGGCTCAGGTCATTATCCCAGGGTTCTGGGATTGAGCCCCACATCGGGCTCCCTGCTCTACGGGAAGCCTACTTCTCCCTCTCCCATTCCCCCTGCTGTGTTCCCTCTCTTGCTGTCTCTCTCTCTCTCTGTCAAATAAATAAATAAAATCTAAAAATAAATAAATAAATAAATAAATTTTATAATCAGTTTGTCAATTTCTAAGCAAGAATATCAAATCTATGGATCAAATTGTGGACAACTGACATCTTAATATTGTTTTCTAATATGCAAATGACATATATATATAGTTAGATCTTTATATATATATATATATACTTAAATCTTTAGCCTTTCTCAGTAACATTGTATAGTTTTCATTATGAAGATCTTATATTTTTTTAAAAAAATTTCTAAATAGTTTATTTTTAAAGAGTATTAAATTCAATTAAAAATTTTATTTTCTCAATTGTTTGTTAGTTATATGTAAGAATACAATTGATTTTTAAATTGACAATTTATGTTTTCTTCCTTCTAATTTTAAGTTCTCATTATTGTATAGGTTTTATAGTACTTTCTACATGCACAGGACGTCAACTGCAAAATGAGAGAGCTTTCATTTTTCATTTTTAATTTCTATTACTTTTATTACTTTTCTTATTGCAATGGCTCAGATCTTTAGCACAATGCTGGATAGAGGTGAAAAAAGCCATCTTTCTCGCATTGTTTCTGATCTTATTAGTCAATTTTACTAACTGATATTAGCTACAGATATCCTTAATATATTGTGGAATTGCTCTTGTATTTCTAGTTTTCTGCAAACTTTAAGCATGAGTCATTGATTTGCCCTAATGTTTTTTCTGCATCATTTTAAAATAATATCATTCTCCCCTTTATTCTGTCAATATGGTGATTACTTGGCAAATGTGTCTGAAGTTTTCAAAGTTTTTATTAAGTCCTAGTCTACTTTGCCAATTTCTAACTATGTAAACATTATCCCATGGCAAACATTTAATAAATGCAAGAAAAAAAACACACATGTAAATCATTATTTCCCAAATATATATATTTGGGAATATATATATCCCAAATATAATGATTGATATGACTCATTATTTCCCAAAGCTAAATAATAAGATAACAACTAAATAGGACATAAGTAATGGTATAGAGTCATTCTCCAAGTTTTTATATGATCCATGTGCTTATCAAAGTTTATCTCTTTATAATTAATTCAATAGAATTAGTGACTGTAGACCCCATAAAATATTTTAATTACAAGTACCTTACTGAGATAACATTTTGATAGTTTCGTTGAGGTTTCCAAATTAGCATTATATATCAAGGAAGTATAAAAACTGAATGTGAAATGATCAGTTTTTAAGGAAAACTAAATATAAAAAGGGGGCAGAGTGTATCCAAATATTACATATCTAAATAATTTTGAATGCCTCAGATTCTTCTTGATCATGAGGCTCTTTGTTATATATTAATGGATTTGATTCCCTAATATTTTGTTAAGGACTTTTATGTTTGTATTCATGAAAGATATATATATATATATATATATTTGATTTCAAAATATTGAAATATTGATATATATACATATCAATATATATTTCTTTGATTTCAATGATATATATGTGTATATATTTCTTTCTTTTTTTGTAATATCTTTGTCAGATTTTGAAATTAGGACAATCTAAGTCTCATGAAATGCGATGGGAAGTGGTTCATCCTCTATTTTCTGAAAAACTAGTATAAAATTGGTTTTATTTCATTTTGACTATTTTATACAATTTATGAAACAACTGGGCCTGTCTTTTTTCTTGTTTGTTTTGGTGTTGATGTTGTCCAGAGTTTTATTTACAAACAAAATATCTTCAGTGGATATAGAGCTATTATGATTTTCAGTTTCATCTTGTGTCAGTTTGACAATTGTATGTTCATTTTTTTAATTTTATTTTTTAAATTTTATTTATTTATTTGAGAGAGAGAATGAAAGAGAGAGAGAGAGCATGAGAGTGGGGAGGGTCAGAGGGAGAAGCAGACTCCCTGCTCAGCGGGGAGCCCAATGTGGGACTCAATCCCAGGACTCCAGGATCACCTGAGCCGAAGGCAGTGGCTTAACCAACTGAGCCCCCCAGGTGCCCCGACAATTGTATGTTTAAATGAATTTATCTATCCAAGATGTCCAAAATAATTTTCTAGTTTCCCTTTAATATCTGTAGGATTTCTAGTTTAAGCCCTTTGTTTTATTCTTGTTCTTGGTGATTTGTTTACTCTCTCTTTAGATACCCCCCTCTGTAATCATTCTATTTATATGCTTTGGTATTGTTTGTTTTTACAAATAATTTCTTTTTGACTACATTAACTTTTTCTATTGTTTATTTTCAGATTTGTTTTGAAATTTCTGCTTTCATGTTGATTTTTTTTTTTATTCTACTTTGGATTCTCTTTCTTTCTAGTTTCTTACATTATATTTTTATCCTTAGGTTTATATTATCCTTTTCCAACATAAGCATTCAACTTATAAATTAATCTCAGAGCACTGTGCACTGTGTTAGCTACATCTTAAAAATTTTGATTTGCAAAAAAACAAACAAAACAAAAATTTTGATTTGTACTCTTCCATTATCATTCAGTTCAAAATATTTTTAATTCCCCATGTCATTCATTTTTTACCCAAACATTATTTAAATGCACATTTGTTATTTGGGATTTTCTTAGACATCTGATTGTTATTGATTTCTCAGTTAAAACTATTTTGGTTAGCATGCAGTCTCTGTATGAATTCAATCCTTTTAAGAGTATTGGGACTTATATTATGACCCTGTGTATTATCTGCTTTGGTGAATGTATAATGTGCACTTAAAAAGAATGTATATTCTGCAGTTGCCAGGTATGATGTCCCATAAATACCTATTTGTTCATTTTGCTTCATAGAGTTGATAAGATCATCTATGTCTTTATACATTTATTTTTGTCTAATTGTCCTATCAGTTGCTGAGAACATTGTGTTAAAATTTCTATTATGTTTGTGGTATTGTTTAATTTTCCCTTTAATAGTCTCTACCAACATTTGCTTTGTATTTTGTGAATCCAGTTTCTTAAGAGCAAAAAAATATAAAATGATTCATTTTCCTGATGAATTAAAACTTTTATTATTAATAAATGTCTCTTTTGTTTCTGATATACTTTTATTTTGAAATCTGTTTTATATGATCTGGACACAGGTACCTCAGCCTTCCTTTGTGTATAGTTCACAGAGTGTATCTTATTTTTACTTTTAAGCTTCCTGAATTTTTATACTTGAAATGTGTCTTTTTTGGCAGCACATAGTTGAATCTTGCTTTTTTAAATCTATTCTGATAAGCTTTAATTATTAACTGGAGTGTTTATTTCATTAATAATTTGCATAATGATTGATATGATTCTTATACCTCTATAATTTATTATTATTATTATTTTCTTTAGTTTGCCCCCTCTGGCTGGAATCATGTTTATCTGTCATATATTTTTTAGCAGTTTGATTACAAAGTTACATAAACACAGATACACACATATACATAAAAACAAATTGCTTGGAGTTGGTTCATATTTTTTGAGCTCTAACTTAATTGTGAAATTGTTCTCCATTAATTCTTCAATTATTTCTTTCTGCCTTAATATTATTCTCTTCTCGCTCTGTGCCTTTAATTATAGGTAGACACTGTGTTCTGGTCGGAGGATGGTTTTCAGGCAAAGAGCTAGCTGGTTTTAGTGCTCACCTCTTGAGTTGTATTTTTTTTTTCTCTGAAAGATCAGTTTAATGTTGCTGCATGTTGTTGAGAATGTTGCTGCCTGTTGTCCATTCTCTGAAAACAGTCGCTTCATATATTTTATTACTTTTTAAAGTTTTTTAGTTGTTTACAATGGGAGCGTTAGTCTGGTTCTTGCTGTTCTATTATAGCCATAAACAGATGTCCTGTGAAAATTCAAATCTAACAACTATTTTATTTCTATCATTTATTACCATAACAATTATAGTGTGAATGCATTTTTTTCTTTTAAAGTAAATTTTTATTTTAGAACAATTTCAGATTCACAAAAGAGTTGCAAAGATAGCACAGATCATTCCTTTGTACTGTGTACTGAGTTTCTTTTATGGTTAACATTTTATATTTGAAAGATGCATTTTTCACAACTAATGTGTATATAATGTATGTAATTGTTACATACACTATCATTAACTAAGGTCAATGCTTTATTCATATTTTGGTAGTTTTTAACCCAAAGTTCCTTTTTCTGTCCCTGGATCTTTCCAGTTACCACATTACATTTGGTCATCATGTCTCCTTATGCTCCTCTGCTGTGACAGTTTCTCAGACTTTGTTTTTGATGACCTTGACAGGTTTGAGGATTAGTGCTCAGGTGTTTTGTAGAATGTTACTCAATTTGGATTTCTCCTAGTTAGACAGGACATATGAGTTTTGGGGAGGATGACCACGGAAGTAAAGTGCCATTCTCATCACATCATATTAAGGGGACATGACTTATCATCATGACTTATCACTGTTAATATTAGCCTTAATCACCTGGCTGAAGTAGTATTTGTCAGGTATAGTTTGGTACAGTTACTTTTTGTTCCCCTTTCTGTACTGTTCTCTTTGGGAGGGGTAACTATAAAAGGTCTACACTTAAATGATGGGGAGTTATGTTCTATCTTCTTGAGGGGGCACTATCCATGTAGATTATTTGGAATCCTATATGGTAGTTTTCCTATTTTCTCTCAATAATTTATTTCTATCATTATGGACTTATGGATATTTATTTTATAATTTGGGCTATAATCCAATACTACATTATTTACTTTGTTCCTAAAATTGTATGCATTTTTGATCTAAGTAAAATTGCTTATATAAAATATTTCAATCAATGATGACATTTTTCTGAAGTAGAAACAAATGCTGCACTACTAGTCATAAAGTAATTTTTATTATTTTGATTATTATACTGTAAAATAATTACCAGGAAGCTATTTTTATTTTTTTTAAGATTTTATTTATTTATTTGACAGAGAAAGAGAGAGAGAGAAAGCACAAGCAGGTGGAAGGAAGCTATTTTTAACTTCAGTAATTTAACATTTGTTTTTAGTCAAGTTACTCTGTTGTGAATATAAATTGAATATCCTTGTAGCCCTTAAAATTTACTAATTAGTTAATGAGGGGGCACACAAAATGTCAATTAAGTAAGGTTTTTTTTACTAAATATTGCTTTCCAATAAATTATCCAAGAATGAATTATACAGATATGCACAAATTTAATTCTTCTTTTACATCATAAAGATTTAAGGAAATTGTACTTTTGTATAGATACCTGTAATGGTGGTTCTTTAATGGCAAAAACCTGAAAACAAATGAAAATGTAGCATCTTAAAATGTATTAGATTTACGATCTTGAGATCATCATCTGATATGAAAACCAAATTTTTACATAGGGAGACTCTCTGTGTATAGAATAACACATCCTTGGAACTCAGGTTGTCATAATAAACTCAAACTAAAGCCTCATCATATAACTTTACAAGTATGAGGCTTTGGTACATGGATTTATACAAAAATCTCATGGTATGTTATTTGCTTAAAATAATTTCTCATCTGGATTTTCATTCCCAAAGGCCTCATTTTGTCACATCCTGTAAAAACAACAAAAATCTTCCAAATATTTTTCTTTAGAGAATATAAATAGTGCAAGTAGTGAGAATAGCTAATACTATTTACCAATTTACCAAAAGGTATTGAAAATTTTTCAATTAAATAATTTTCTGAATTAGTGAAATCCTAATCCATTTTGCAATAATTTGGCCAGAATTAAAGATAATGTCAAGCAGCTTTTATGTTTTGGGGATTCCTTTTTATATGAAGAAAAAGAAAAAATTGTGATTGTCCTGGGAATTTTTGGGAAACCCCAAGAGAGTTGAGGTTTAAAACTTCTTGGAAATTATTTGTTCTCTGTTTAAGATCTGAAATTTGGAAGCTTAAAATCTTAGAGATGTTCATCCACTTGCTTAAAAGGACAATAGGTTTCTGGGCACCTGGATGGCTCAGTTTTAAGCATCTGCCTTTGGCTCAGGTCATGATCCCAGGGTCCTGGGATTGAGCCCTGCATTGGGCTCCCTGCTAGGTGGGAAGCCTGCTTCTCCCTCTCCCACTCCCCCTGCTTGTGTTCCCTCTCTCACTGTGTCTCTCTGTCAAATAAATTAAATCTTAAAAAAAAAAAAAGGACAACAGGTTTCTGAAAACAATTAATGCACGAAGCTTTGCTATTCTGTAATCAAACTGACAAAACAATATTTAAAATTATACATAGAAAATGCAATTGTTAGTACTTCACACTTTTAAAAGGTGGTTACTTTCTTGTTTATTATAAAAAGATAATCAAGGGCATAAGACATTCAACATAAACTACAGTGTTATTCCGTTAAAACCCAGAATTTCTTTTATCTGAGCAAATGACACAGAAGGTAAAGAAAAACATTTTATTAACTCTTGCTAAGGACAACTGAATTCTCCAAGACTTATTTGTCATCTTGAGGGTTAAACATATTCTTGATATACATTATTTATGATATTTGTCAGCAAAGATTTATAAGTTATTTTTAACAATATTATGGAACTGTTAGAACTAAGCAAACACTGTCAAAAGTTTAACACATTTTATTTCTTCTTTGCAGACTCAAATTGTAGGAAGTCTAATGAAACCTGATAAAATTCACCCCTTCCCACCTTTGACATAGTTCTTTTGCTAACTACACTAAGGTTTTGACCTTTATTAAGGTTCTTTTTGTTAGCCATTACTTTCTTTTTTCATTAAAAAACAAAACCATGTCCTTTTAGTTTGCTAACACACTTATACACAGGGAAAGCCTGCAGCATGTTCGTTATTCTAATCTACTTATTATGTTAAAAGAATTGGGTGGAGTGTCTTATACTATCTAGACAAAGTTCTTCCTGCCCTTGCTCACCACTGACCTTGTAGTAGGTGTGGAATGAGTGTATTCTACCTGTGGAAATAAATGTTTGCACAGATATTTCATGTGCTGGGTTTTACTAAAGCCCCTTTCTCTCCTTTATGGTGTACAGTAGTAGCTAGGATGAAGCTGCAGCCCCAGGCACCACCTTTCCCAGTGTTCTTTGTACTTTGTTTTAATCTTGTAAACAGTTTGTTAATGAAAAATGAGTAGAATTATTTTGCCACTTGTGGTAAGAGATTATTGACTGATAGGCATCTTTCTCCATACTCTCTTTCCTTTCCAACATCTGGATACAAAAGACAATGAGATTCTCAAGGTACAAGTGCCACAGGACAGAAAAGGGCTGCATTTTTGAATGATTACATGGAAGACAGTCATCCACCAGTTAGGAGCATCTACCGTAGATTGGCAGGTAAGCAAGGAAAAAACATCTACTGTCTTTGAGTTTTATTCATTTCTGGTTTGGTTTTGATAGTAATTTAGTATACCCTAAGAAATGCAAAGGGCCTTTGGGACCTTAAACTGACAAATGTCCCAACACAGCTCCATGCTCCAAGAGTAGCTAAACCTCGTTGAGAAGAGACAAGATAAGTGAAGAGTCTCAGTGGCACTGGAACCAAGTGTTTCAGTGAAGCCCTTTCAAGGTTACAAAATAATCATCCTAAAATATTTATGGAGCTTCTCATATGAATCATTTCTATAGATTTCAGGGATGCAGTTAGAATAGACATATACAAAATGTAGTCTGTGCCTTACATGACTCAACAGTGTCCCATTGAGAGTAGTCAATGGAGTTGCCACGGCACAGTTCTCATAGATGAGGATGGTAATTCTGTGCTTAGATTTATCAGTGTTTCATAAACTATACACAATAGTAAATCAAGCAGACAATCTTCTTGCTTTCATAAAATTTTCAACCTAGAGTAAGAAATAGGCAATAACTTAACTACAAATAAATATAGGCTATAAATCTCTGTAGTGTTATGAATAAAAATTAAGAATGGAGATAGAATCATCACAATAAAAGATGGCTAACATATATAGGATTGTCAGAGAAGGCCTCAGAGTGGGAATAATATCTAAGTATCTCTTGAATTGATATGAGATACTATCAACTTATATATGGGGCTATTTGAGAAAAAAACATTTTAAGAAGAGGAAAACACAAGTATGAAAGCTTTGATAATGGTTATGTGCTTAGCATATTCCATGAACAGCAAGAAAGCCAGTGTGGACAGAAAGTAGTGAAGAAGGTAGACAGTATTAGAAAATCAGTTTGAAATGTTACACATATGCTAGGTCATGGAGGAATTTGTGGCCTTTAAGACATTTAGAATCTCTTTAAATCTTTTTCTTTTTTACATTTATTCATTCATTTTAGAAAAAGAGCATGAGTGGGAGGGGCAGAGGGAGAGGGAGAGAGAATCTGAAGCAGACTCTGTGTTGAGTGCAGAGCCCAATGCAGGGTTCAGCCTCACGACCCTGAGATCATGACCTGAGCCAAAACCAAGAGTTGCACACTTAACTGACTGAGCCACCCAGGCATCCCCTTGGAATCAATTTTAATCTTAATGGAAATTAATGGCAATGAAGGGTAATAATTCATAATCCAAATAAATAATATTTCAAGAAAATAATATTTCAAGGAATTACTATTAATCATATTTTTCCAATGTTCCTGAAAGATAATGAAAGATAATGATATTCTTGGACTCCAACTTCCTGCATCCACAACCCTGAAAGTGTCTATGGAAGGACAGCTGAGCAATTGGGGATTGCACAATTTGCTAACATTTTCTTATTGAAGTGAAATTTGTTGAGGGGGCTCCTGGGTGGCTCAGTCAGTTAAAGGTCTGCCTTCAGCTTAGGTCGTGATCCCAGCGTCCTGGGATGGAGCCCTCCACTAGGCTCCCTGCTGAGTGCTTATTCCTCTGCACCACCCCCCCCTTGAGCAGACACACTGTCTCTCAAATAAATAAAAATCTTTAAAAAAAAACGAAACAAAATTTGTCTATGAGAATAGGAGGGAGTCCACCATCAAGTGTCAGCTATTCTGACACCATCCAAGCCAGAGCATCCTTACATTACATTTTGCTTTTGACTTTTTACATTAGAAACTTGAAATTCCCAAGAAAAAAATCAAATTTTCTTTAATGAGAGTCTCATTTTATTGACTGAGAAGGGTTATGTGTGGATATCTTGAACCATTCTTCCATATGAGAAAATGATTCTCAAAGAGAAAAAGTCTAATCTAATAGACTGATTTTGATGTAGTATGGCAATCCAAACCCAGATACAGAAACACCCAATGATACTTTAAGATTGTGAAAATATCTACAGTTCTTTAGGTAGTAGATGTGAGTTATTGCCAGGGAGGAATGAAATGCTATAATAGGAAAAAAATTTGGCATAGGCTTTAGAGATGGCAAATCAGGTTCATGGAGTGAGTCATGTAAGCAATAGTTTCAAAATATTTTTCTGGGTACCCCTGAGGCTGCTTATGTTTCTCAGGATTGTCCATCTTGCCAAAAGCATAGAGCACGTTTTGCTCTGCTTGGCAGATGTAAGTTTGAGTAAGACAGTTCATCAGTGTCAGCTCTTTGCCAAAGGCCATGAACAAATCTTACCAAAAACACAACTACTGAAACTCGATACAAGAAATGTGAACATAGTTTTATGTGTTGGCATTGGTCAGAATGATGATGTGCCAAGGGCCACTTGTCAAGTGTCAAATCTTCATTGAAATGCTACTAAGGACCGAGCTCAGTTCTAGGCACTAGGGATTCAAAATAACTAACATTTTTCTAAATATGATAACCACATAATTGTTGGCTCTCACATGGCTGTTACCTCTATATGACACAGATAAAGAGAAAACACAATCAATTTAAATTTCCTAAAATTCTGATTTTGTTATATGTAATATAACAAATATATGATATATGTAATATACAAATATATAACATTTAAATACTGGTATTAAATATATTTATATATATATACACATATGAGACACACACATAAATACGTATATTTACACATATATATGCGTATGAGACACCTCTAGATAAAAAAAGTGATACTGTAGATGGATTCTTACTTGCCAAAAGACAAAAAGGTGCACTCAATAGGAACTTACTCTCTCTAGAAGTTCAAAGTTGTATGTGCTAGCGGCTGAAACTAAATGGAATGTAGGGTACATCTTCACGGTGCTTACAATATACATAGTGCAGTTTAGTTATAAATACAAACAACTGGAACAAGTTAAGTCGATGTTTGGTTAAATACTAAAAATGGGCTAAGGAAAATTAGTGCTAAAGACCAAACCTCATAGGTGAACAATACGTGCACCATGAAACAAATTGTTGGGGTTAATGTAGAGCATGAAATCGGCCATAATACCTGGCTTGCTAAAATGTAACTCAGAGGTCGCTGAGGGCAAGGAAGGTTTCAGAGAAGGGCATGGGCCTTTGGAATGCAGAGGCCTGCTTGACCACTCTGAGGTTGGAATGCCACCGGGAGTTGCCTTCCCGGAAGCTCTCTTAGCCCAAACAGCCTCCCTGGGGTCTAAGAGATGTGTGCATTGTCCCTTAGGCTATGTTTAGTAGAACATGCAGATTAGCATATCTTATCTTTCCTGTAAATCCTCTCAGTTTCAATAAGACCCTTTGTCACACATCCGGGGAATGAGAAACAGTGATAAGGATTTGTGATTATCCTGAAGGACCAATAAAAGTGGGAGCAAGGAGAGCAAAGGGTTTTTGTCTCTGAGCGTTGACCCCCTTGCCTTCTCTTCTCTTTCACAGCAAAATTTGGGTCATCTTTCATCGGTTGGTACAGGGATTGCTGGCCATTCCCAGCAAAAAATGAGTTAAGAAAATAAAGATTAATTTACAATGTAAGGGCAAAAATAAATAGCAAATATTTTAACCTGAAGGTGTGATCAGACTCCCTAATATACTAAAAAATAATTACTCCCAAAATGCTACTAATGAGAGCTAATTTTAAGAGAATATAATTTTTTAAAAAAATGTATTTATTTGAGAAAGAGCATGAGCAGTGGGAGTGGGGGGGGAGGCAGAGGGAGAGGGAGAAATCGACTCCTTGTTAAGCAGGGAGCCTGACACGGAGCTCAATCCCAGGACCCTGAGATCATGACCTGAGCCAAAGGCAGACGTTCAACTGACTGAGCCACCCAGGTGCCCCAAGAATATAAACTTAAAAAATACATAAGAATTCAGATAACATACCTAAATACATAGCTTTTTCCCCTTGGAGGGCTTAGACACAATGACTCCCCACTAGCAACAAACACCTAGTGTTCAAAAGTTGGTTTTAATACCATTTTCAATAAAAAGAACCAGAGTGGGGCTCCTGGGTAGCTCAGTCTGTTAAGCATCTGCCTTCATCTCTGGTCATTATCCTGGAGTCCTGGGATCGAGCCCCACATCAGGTTCCCTACTCAGTGGAGAGCCTGCTTCTCCCTCTCCCTCTCCCTCTGCTGCTTCCCCTGCCTGTGGTCTCTCTCTCTCTCTCATCAAATAAATAAAATCTTAAAAAAAAAAAAAAAAAGAACCAAAGCTCCTTAACAAATGCCTCAGACTAGGACTTGGTCAGAAAATATACAAGATGAGCCTCGAGCATCTTGTCGTGTCAGAAAATAAGGACTATTAAAAAAAAGAGTGATGGGGTGTATGTCAAAGTGACACATGAGTCAACTGAAAGAGGTCTTAATGGTGAAACTTCGATTAATTTGGGCCACAGAATAAATAAGAGTATTGAATTATAACCCAAAATATAAAATAAATATCCATGTGCCCACATTTATATAAATAAATGATTGAATTAATAAATAAATGGGGGAGGGTAGATTAATTTTTAATGCAAAAGAATTCCAAAAAATTACCTACACCCTTAGGCAGGTAAAGTGGAACTCCCCACTCTTCAAATGCGGAACATACATTGACTTGCTTTCAAAGGATGCAATATGGAAATTGAGAAAAAAAATAACTTTAGTGGAGAAACCTAAAAACATGACCTCAGCCAAAAGATCAAAGTTAATATTAGCAATGGTAAATCATGTCAATAGTATTTAACTTTGACATATGGTGAGAATAGCACTTCTCCTATTCATGAACACAGAATGTCAATTCTTACTTCATGGCATTTTCACTGCCATATTGTCCTCTTTTGGTTTTCACATGCCTTTTTTCCCCTAACTTCTAATTTTTTTTTCTATGTATGTCATTATTTATAAAATTATTTTTTATTAATAATGATTTTTTTCTTTCTAATGGCTAAGGTCTTGTATAAGTTTTCTGTTTTAAAATTTTAGTTAGAAATTTCCAAAAATATAATAATCTCAATATATACATATAACTCTACTCTTAATGTTCTATGAATTTTGATTTAGTATTATATAATTTTAAACTTTATTGGGAAATAATCTTCAAATATTTTTAGAATTACCAAAATCTATTTGTTAATATCAATGTATAACCTTTCATTATTTTACATATTAATAAATAATAGTCCAATTCTGAATCATTTCTATGTTACTGAATTGTGATGGATTATACATATGAGATGTTATTTATGTTTACATCCTAAAATGTATTTAGGATCCTTATGACAGAATTTAATAAATAATGACTCTTTATATTTCCTTATTGTATTATTTTTATTTTATTTTTCTACAAGCATAATGCTATTTTCACAAAAATCAGTTATATAGTTTTTCGTGTTTGTGTTCCATCTTAGTTTTAATTAGAGTTTTAAAGATAATTGAATTTATTTTGACTGAATGTCTCTACTTTATACTTCATTAATTTCTGGGATTAGTACTATTTTTCCATTACTTCAGGACTTCTAGATGTTTATTTAAAAATTTTTTTGGGGTGCCTGGGTGGCTCAGTTGGTTAAGCGACTGCCTTCGGCTCAGGTCATGATCCTGGAGTCCCAGGATCGAGTCCCGCATCGGGCTCCCTGCTCGGCAGGGAGTCTGCTTCTCCCTCTGACCCTATCCCCTCTGATGTGCTCTCTCTCTCTCATTCTCTCTCTCTCTCAAATAAATAAATAAAATCTTAAAAAAAAAATTTTTTTTGAGTGGACTAACATTATTAAATATAATAATGTAAGATCTGAATCATTAGGTGTTTCTCACTATCAATCATTTAAACATTTCCGTATAGATATTCCTTACTTTTTCTTATATGCCTTAAGTGCATTATTAGTTTCTTTGTAGCAAAATACAAATATGGGCTGAAGGGGAGTGGGAGATACAGGCTTTTAGTTATGGGAATGAAAGCATGGGGAATATATAGTCAATGATATTATAATAGCATTGTATAGTGACAGATGGTAGCTACACACTTGTGGTGAGCACACCATAACATATAAACTTGTCAAATCACTATGTGGTACACCAGAAACCAATGTAACATAGTGTTCCAACTATAATTCAATAAAAAAATAAATAATCAAAATATATAGGAATATATATATATATATATAAAGCATTATTTTATAAATGTATATATCCGTGTATTTTTCTTTCAGGAATTTAGATTTTTTTTAGGAGATACTAATATAGTCTAGATAAAGTCCATATACATGTGTATATTAACACAATCACCCAAAGACAAGCATACTGTTAGAATAAGACTCAGATCTTCCATCTCTGTTACATAGTCCAAACAAATACTAAGGGTTAATTTGATTAGTCCAAAACCTAGAAAAGATATATCTGAATTCTGCAGTTTACAATTCAATTATAATGTGTGACAAAATGAAAGAAAAAAAACCCTAAAAATCATAATCACGTTTCTCCCTTCATTGAAAGATTCTGCTAGTCCTTCTGATCAGAGAAATAAAATTCTCTTTGGTGGCATAGCTCTGGAGATACACTGAGAGAATCATAGAATAGGAGTAGTTGTTTTTGGAAATTTTCAAAATACAAAGGAACATTTATTTAGTGATCGTCATGCACATAGCAGTACATTGTTTGGTCAAAAACAGTATAAAACTATATCAAGGCTTACAATTTCAACTCAAAGCTTATTTTGATTTAAAATCTTAATATCTCAAGAGGAGAGATACATTAAAGTCAAGGAAGAGTCCCTAAGCTATACACTACATATTTAAGATGCCTTTTACATTAGCCAATGAATTAGAAAAATTTAAAATAAAAGAGAATAAAAGAGAAAAAATTTAAATTTTCTACACTAATTCAGACATTTTTATACTATAAAAAAGTAGTTGTTATATATTGATTTTTTTTTAGCAAGGGAAGAAAATGCTTAGTGCTTAAACAATAGAACCTGTATAAATAGTGCAATGGAGAAAATCTACCATAAACCAGTTCATTAAGAAAAATATGAGTTATTAATATTAAAAAAAACCTTGTAATAGCATCATCATATTGTCAATTTCACTAGGTTTTAAAGACCTTTGCTTGCACACTCTATATGTTTATAGAAAACATAGGTTTTAAGGTGACATCTAATATTTTTCATCATAAGTAAATAGTTGTAAAGTGTATTTTCTGGCATATTGTAAATAATGACATTTTTTCATAATTTTGACATTTTTCAAACATACATTAAAGTTGACAGAATTTTATTCTAAACACTTATATGCCTTCCAACCAGATTCTACTATTAACATTTTACTATGCTTACATTATGTCTATCCATTCCTTGATCCATCCATCCATTAATCCATAGAATGTTTTATGTACTTCTAGGAAATTGGCAGAAAACGTATAATTTCCCCTAAATAATTTAAGCATGTTATCATTAACTAGATATTAATATTTGTTCATAATTTTAATGTAAAATTTATATACAATGAAATGAATAAATCTTAAATGTATATTCTGCTAGTTTTGACAAATGACTATTCTTAACGCCTTCGATATCCAAACATTTGTCAAGATAAATGACGTTGTCAGTGCAGAAAGGTGCCCAATATCACTTCCTGATCAGTTTGCTCTCATTTCCTAGAGGCAACATTGTTCAGATTGTTTTCCTTTGTTTATTAAATTTGCCTATTCTCAAATATCATATAAACATAATTATATAGTTGTTATCCAGTTGAATTATTTTCTGGAATGCTGCTTCTACACAGAATAATGTTTCTGAGATTCATCTATATTGTTGTGTATATCTATAATTCCTTCCTTTTTATTGCTGGTAGTGTTCCATTATATCACTATACTACACTCTGTTTAGCCATTCATTTGATGAATAGTTTGGTTGTCCTGTATTTGTGTATTATGCATAAATATTTTATGAACATTCTATACAAATCATTTAGTGAACATTAATTTCATTTCCCTTGGGTAAATACTTAAAAGTGGAAGTATGGAGTCATGAGATATGTGTATATTTAATTTAATAAGAAATTCCCAGACATCTTATATCCCACCAGCAATTTCAGTTACTCCATAACTTTGCAAACTTTATTTGGAGCTGTCACAGGTTTTAAATTTTAGATATGGGTTTGTCATGGAATCTCATTGAACTTTTCATCTTTCTTATGACTAATGACAGTCAGCATTTTTTAATGTGCTTAGTAGACTTTTGTCTATCTTCTTTTGTGATATGCCTGTTCAAAGTGTTTGCCTACTTTTTAATATATATATTTACATATATAAAATATGTAAAAGTCTAATTTATCAATTTTTTCATGGATTTTTGCTTTCTATGTTCTAAAAAAACTTTTGCTATCCCAAGCCCTGGAAACATTCATCTATATTTTCTTCCAAAACTTAAATAGTTTAAACTTTTGAGGCTTATGATGCATTAAAATTAATTTTTGTGTATGACGTGATATGGGGCTAATTTTTTTCCATGTGAATATCCACTTAATCCAGCACTATTTATTGAAAAATACATTCCTTTCCTCATTGGATTGTATGGTATATATTCAGAAATAAAATTACTGTATATATCATCTATCATCCTTCTTGCTTTAATTTTTTTTTTTTTTTTTTTTTTTTTTGGTACCATGTCCTTTCAGGATTTGGTATTAATGGCCCACTAGATTCAGGCAGAGTTAGAAAATGTTCTTTCTTTATTTCTCAATAGAGATTATGTAAGAGTTTCATTAATTTGTTCTTTAGTTTTTATGTATTAAATAGAATTCACCCGTGAAACCATTCTGTGCCTGGGGTTTTATTTGGTGGAAAGAGTTTTAAAATAAAATTTTAATGTTTTTATAGTAGACATCATGCTATATTTTCTGTTTCATCCTGTGTCATTTTTACTAAATTGTGTTTTTTAATGGGTATGTCATCTAACTTGTTGAATTTGTTGGCATAAAGTGGTTCATAATAGAACTTTATTATCCTAATGTCTAGCAGACTCATGAAATACATCTTTATATGCACATCTCTTGAATTCCTGATATTGGCAAATTCTACACTCTTTTTTTTTTCTTTCTGGTCTTTCTACCTAGAGGTTTTGGTTTCTTTTGTTGTTGTTTGTTTATTTTTAATCATTATTTTAATCTTTTCAGGGTCCACTTTTGGCTTTATGAATTTTCTTTATTGTTTATCTCTTTGATTCCAAGTTTTAGTTAGTCTCCAGAATCTGCCTGCTTTTGTTATTCTAAAGTGTCAAAAGTTGCTCAATTTTTTGGAATTTCTCAAGAATTTATAGTTGTTATATATGGAAGGGTTGGATCCAATTGGTATTTACTCAGCCATACTAGAATTAAAAGCAAATATTGACATTTTGAAATTAATATGTATATCTTCTGTTTAAAAGCATGCAGTGGAATCTACATGCCACAGCACTTTGTCTCCATCATTATCCATGAAAAAGTACACAAGACAAATTATATTACAATTTCTATCCTTCAAAGTGTAATTATTTTAGTGGACATTTAGCAGTGCACAACTGATTAATTACAGTGAATTATTTTTGATATATAACTATCAAAGTAAATACTTTTGAATGCATTAAATAATCAGAGAAATGAGAGTATTGTATTTATTCTCAGTTTATCTCATACATGTGAATGAATAATATTATCAGAATAAAGAAAGGTTAGTCATCAGTTATATTCATTAATTTTGGGTACAAACACTAAGAAATCTCGTTCACATAAGTAGATTGGAATTAAAGTGTCTTCTTATGGTGTTTATCACTTTATTCTTTTATATCTTCCTGTTATATGCCAAAAATGATGTCAAATATAAAGTATTTTAATGATCTTGTTTAAATTTTGTTGAAGCCACAAATTATGTATTCTCTAAGTTTTAAAATACTTCATTATCAAGGCATTGGTACAAAGTCATTTATTTCTCATGTTTTGACAGTATATGTAAGAGGAGATATAGTAAATCTTTATCTCATGGCTGATTATTAGACCAGTTATCCTTTATTTTATTTTTATTTTTTAGAAGAGTTATCCTTTAAATTAGAGACATCTTGTTTGACCTAAAAAATGCTGTGAAAATTAAAATATTATTTTAAGTACTGTATTGTCAATATAGATTTTTTGGTAAAATGTCTTTATCTTATTTCGTACTTTCAATATAATTTATTTGAAGTACTGTGGTTGCATTTAGCTCATTCAATTCATTGATATTTCTGCATAAAATCCACTTGTAAACAAAGCAAACAAACAAGCGAAAAAATATAGCTTACTTACTTTCCACTAAAAATATTTGATTTCATTATTAATTTAAACAAATATTTTAATATTCATCTTTATGACAGATTTTACTTTTTTTTTACACACATTATATTTTTGAATTCTAATTCTAGGAATAATGGTCATAAATATAACACCTAAATAATAATTCTTCTTTATGGGCCAATATGTTTTGATTTTAATAGAGGCTTAGTCTGTACTGAATGGAGCACTGGGTGTTATATGCAAACAATGAATCATGGAACACTACATCAAAAACTAATGATGTAATGTATGGTGATTAACATAATAAAAGAAAAAAAAGAAAAAAGAAATGAAAAAAGATGTAAAGCCCTTCAGATTTTACATGGTTTTTTATTGAAAGAGTCTTTGCCTACATTCATATTGTACTTTTAAATTGCTTCCTAGTTTGGGGCATTAAGAAACAGGGCAACACATCACAGTAAAATTCATTTAATTATGGATCTTTCTTCTACATAGTGGGATAAGATGGTAGCAAAAGGCAAGGTGAGAAAGGAGATTTTGCATTATTCCTCAACTACATCCATATTCTCAGGTGTGTGCATTTTAGGTAGAATATAGCTTGGAATGGACAATCTAGAAACTCATTGCCTAAACAATCCATACCCTCCGTTCCTTGAAAAGTTTTATACTTTGGGTCACACACCCTAACTGAAAGACAACCCGGTCTTAATGAAATTAGCAGACCTGAAGCATCTCAGCTTGTATACACGTAGAGGTAATAGAAGGGCAATAAATAAGAAAGAAAATAAGAAATAAGTAATAATAATAATAATAAGTAAGAAATAACTTACTCTTGTAAGTTATGATTAAGGAGATATTTTTTGCACATATCATAAAAGTGCATATATATAAAATGATTAGATAAGATTAGATTAGATAAATGATGTTTAATACATTTACCTATGTTTATCCTTCACTTAGAAAACCTCTTTCATAAAGTTACTGCATGATTTTTGCTCATTTTCTATTCACTTTTCTATCTCTTATTGATTTATAGGAATGCTTTATGTATTAGGGAAAGAAGAGAAGAAGCCTTTTGAGGGTTATATACATTAGAGATATCTTGCACTACAGTTGGTGGTTTCTTTTTTCAGCCCATAAGAAAGGAAAACTCTTTTACCATCTCTTTCAGCCATGTGAAGCCAGGGCAAATAGTCTAATTTTTATCTTTATTCTTAGTAAATTAAAGCCTTTGAGAAAAAAGACACAAATAAGGCAAGTGAATCTTTCATATGGTTTTTATATCATTATTTCCCATTCTCTTATTTAATCCTCTAAGTCTATTAGGCAGGAATTCATTTCTTCTATAGCTAAAATTTGCAAAACTCTTGTCAGGCATTTAGCATTTAAGAGAGAGCCATTGGATATATTCTAACAGATTGTCTTTATATTAGTGAAAGTGTTCCCAAATATAACACAAACTTACAAATCATTTTGTTATTGTTGGAATAGTGTTCTTTTTCCAGAACAGACAAACCTCATATTAAGTATTTAGCCATGCTTTGTAATAGCTCTTTGCATTTCAAATTTTCCATGACACACCAAAAGGAATGTTTAAAATTAAGTTGGATTTATTAGAAAGAGGTCAATGAGTCATAGCAAATGTATACATTTTTCATTTAAATATTCTGGGCATGGCCACTTGATTCTTTCTTCTTCCAAATAGATACATAATCATGACTGAAATTTAAATCCAGTAAGTGAAATTTGCTGGTTATTATTGAGTAAATGTGCACTATAACTGCAGCACCAAAAATATATCTAGCTATTCACAATATTTACCAGTGCCAATGAAATTAAAATATTACATTATTATTATCATAAAGTTGAAAATTATCCTTAAGAAAAGGCACATTCTCAAAATAAATGAGAAAAAAATACAAATCTGTCAGTAGCGTAAATTGAATGGATTCTTGATGTGACAATGTAAAAATCCCTTTCTAATAAAAATTTCAATTTAAATTTAGTTCTGCTAGTTCTGTCCTTATAAAAGCATTAGATTAACATCACTTTTTAGCAAGAAGTAGATTATAATTCTGCCCTTCAGATGAACCAATATGAGTAGTAGAACTCTAAGTCATATACCAGAACATACTCTTAGTCATATCATAAAATGCTAAAAAAGAAATGTATTCTTTACTTAAGATTATAGGAATTTGGTTGTATAGAATTTATAAAGAAAGATCTCTGCCTAGAAGAATTTATAGTCAAAAAGTTGACCATTTGCATTTTGTCTTAATAGCTCAGAGTTTTACGTGTGTGTGTGTGTGTGTGTGTGTGTGTGTGTGTGTGTGTGTGTGGTGGGGTACCTGCAAGCTACTAAATGGTAATGGTTGGGGCACCTGGGGGGCTCAGTCGTTAAGTGTCTGCCTTTGGCTCAGGTCATGATCCCAGGGTCCTGGATCGAACCCCGTATCAGGCTCCTGGCTCAGTGAGAAGTCTGCTTCTCCCTCTCCCACTCCCCCTGCTTGTGTTCCCTTTCTATCAAATAAATAAATAAAAAATCTTTTAAAAAAGTAATGGCTGTGATCAAAAGCCAAAACAAGATGTAATAGAAAAGGAATTTTAAATGCCTTCACGTTATTTTTTCTTTCATAGTGCGAAGATAAACCACATGGATGAGGTTCGATGGATTATTGTTCTAAAGAACATATATTGAAAGCAAGACTGATTTGGGATGCTTGGTTGGCTCAGTCGGTTAAGCATCTGCCTTCGGCTCAGGTCATGATCCAGGATCCTGGGATCGAGTCCTGCAACAGGCTCCTTGCTCAACGGGGAGCCTGCTCACTCTACCTGCGCTGCCTGCCTCTCCCCCTGCTTGTGCTCTCTCTCTCTCTGACAAAAAAATAAAATCTTTAAAAAATTTTAAAAAAAGACTGATTTGTATGCTAAATACATGAATGAATAAGGAAAGTTCCACCTCTCATCTAGATATTTGGGTTTTATATTTCTGCATGAATCCTGATATTCAGTTCAGCTGTGTTGATTGGTATGGACATTGCCAGAATGTCTTCCTGTAGGTTTCGGTTTAAAACTATGTTTATTATCTACCCCTCCTTGAGCCACAATTTCTATTTTTTGCTACACTATAACTCTCATTACTACTTAGCTATCTGAAATGTGAATGTGTTCTGAGTTCAGTCAGTGGAAAAGTCTTTTTTAAATTTTATTTTATCCTTTAAAATAGAATTATGTGAAAAAAAGGGATGACCAATATTTCTATTTTAGTTAAACACTTAAAATAAAAACTCAAAAAGGCATAGTGTTGGATTACTGCAAGGAATAATAGAGCAAGACAGGATCTTTAAGGTCAAGTAACACAATCTCTTTACTTTTGTCCTTCTTTTGTAAATAATAAAAACTAAATAATGAATGTTTCAAATATGCAATTCTTCTCACTTTTATTATTTTTATCTTTCCTGCTAGAATTAATGTCCAATTTGTTTTGAATCCAATACTTTATTTTAAAACATAACACCATATTTAGACTTTAACAAATAGCACATTATGTATGAATTTTGGCTCAAATAATAATGTTTTTTTTAATTACATATCACAATGCTGTTACTTCTTCATAAAACAAAGCAGCAGTTTAATATCTGCAAAAGATTTTCCACTTTGAGTATACACTAGTCATAATTAATGTGAGTTTATTTTCATTACTCTGAGAAAAGAACCATATTTGTCAGGTGGCTTATTAAAAAATGGAACTGATAGATCACCCCAACTGTTTACAAATGAATCCTTTCTGTTGTGTGCTTAGCACCACAGTCCTCTCTCGCACGTGAGATTCCAGCAGAGTGGAGGATCTTATGGTGGTTATCAGTCACAGGAATCTTCAGAAACTGTATTTGGTTGATGCCAATCCACATCAAAACTGACCTCCTACACAAGAGGAAAAAGACTTTCTACATCACACATCTCAAATCCAGAGTTTTCCCACACTATATCAACCCATGCCAAACTGTGGGACCTGTAAAGGGATATTGTTACCAGAAGAAAAGAGCAAAAGAGCATGCCACTGTGACCTTTGTCCTGACATCAGAGATGTTTTTCAGAAAGGGCTCTTTTTACATTTTATTTCTCAGTTCTTGACATCTTATAATCTTTGAAAAGGCACTGCCTTCTCAGTGCATGGATTTTTCTGTCCAGCAAAATCCTGAGAAAAGATCTGACATATCAGCAGGGAAGAAAGTTAGGTTGTTTAACACGTTTGTTACTGAATGAATTGGAGGTTTTCACTGGGTGTTATCATTCAATAGGTAAGAAAATTCAACTTACAGTACAGTAATATGCATCACTGAATCTGGCAGCCAAAGCACGGGCCAAAACGCATCCCAATTCCAATTGCAGCAACCCAAAAGTCGCAGATAACAAATCATTGCCCTCTACCTGCACTTCTCCCTCTCTCTCCTCCCTCTCTCAATATATTCTCTGTGTGTTAATTGGTCTCACATCAGTTCTGAATAGTGGGTTGTATATTCATCGAGTACGCACTATGAGTTAGGTATTATACTTGACATTAGAGATACAACATTGAATAGATACAAAAATCCTAGGCCTTATGGAGCATTCTAATATGTGGAATACAGATAATTTAAAACAAAATCAATAAAGCATATAGTCTATTAGAAGGTGATAATTGCTATGAAGGATATTTAATTAGTCAAGGGTAAATGTTAGTATTGGTGAGGCATAGAGTCATTTACAATTGTAAATATAGTGCTCTGGTTAGACTTAAGAAGGTGGAATTCGAAGAAAGACTTAAAGGAGGTGAAGAAGTAAGTCTTGTAGAAATTGAAAGGTGAGCAGTCTAAGCCAGGGGTTCTCATATGTCTGGATATAATGCAGACCACCACCCCCTCAGCCCCCAGCCTATTCTGTGAATCAAATTTTATCAGAACACAGTTCCATCTATTGTTACATATTACCTAATGCTTCTAGGGACAGAATTGCTACAAAGACCATATGGCCCACCAAACCAGAAACAAAATTATTACCTGGTATTTTACAGACAAATCTGTGGACGTTTGTCTAAGTAAAAGAAGAGTTGAAGTGAAGCCTTGAGACAGGAGTGTGCTTGGTGTGTTCCTAGTGCATCAAGAAGGCAAATTTGGGCTGGAGCAGAGGAAATAAAGCAGGAGATACAGACAATAAAGTAAAAAAAAAAAAAAGTAATAGTACTGACTAGTATTAGAACAAATATTGATACTCGGAAAAACCACATATTTTCTAGTCTATTTAAAAAAAAAAAGTAATAGTCTAATAGTACTGATTAGTATTAGAACCAATATTGATACTCAGAAAAACCACATATTTTCTAGTCTAAAAAGTACTTGCCATTTATGTGCCAACAGTATCTAGGTGAATATGTGTCCAAATATTCATTGAAAAAAATGGTTATTATGTAACTACTAGGTAATCCAATAGGTATTAGTCAATTTTCTTAGGTTATGTCATCTCCAAATTACTCAACCACAATTTAGTTGTTAATCTCCTCTTTACATATTAGGCAGCTGAGGGTCAGGCAATTTAATAATTTTACACTAGGTCATAGGCAGTGTCAGAGGCACAGTAAGGACTGAAGCTGAAGTATCAGTTACTATATTTAAAAGTGCTGACAAATTGTATGAATGCACTCAGTTAAAATATACATAGACACACATCTCATACATTTTAGTCTATGAAGCAACTATCATGGCTATATCATTAATCCTAAACATACTATTCAAATGAAACACCATCTTAATTTCATGGCGACTTAATTCACAAAGCACTTACATATCTACAATCATATCTGATTCCCAAATATATGATTTTTTGTTTTTTGTGATTTTCCATTTGATTTATATTCTGAATTTGTTTAATAATTAATCTCTGAAATTCCCTCCCCTCACACTTCACTCAGTACCACTTATTAAGAAGGTGACTGTTTCTCATTTTACAACTAATTTGAGAAGCACATGAGAAATCCTTTCCAAGTTAACAATATATCCATTTTTTTGTATATTGAAAACATCAATTCTTGATCATGTTGGAGATAGTTTTGCCGTAATAGCTAGAAGTTCAAGGTATAAATGGGATACTATTTCTTTTGGTAATCTCTTTTCACCTTACCTGTGAGACTAGGCACTGACATTTAAATAAAATGACTGTCCACTAAGACTTTGTTAAATCTGTATCACTATCTGAAGTGGTCTCTGCCCATTCTGATTCCTCCCTATTTTATTTTTGTAAGGGTTACTTCTAATATATCTCTGGCATATCTGAAAAAAAAATTCTTGTCAACATGGTGACCTCTTAAACTGAATGTTTAGATTCCTTGGGCATATTATGTGTGTGCGTGTGTGTGTGCGTGTGTGTGTGTATGTTTGTGTGCATGTGTAATATGCTACTGGCTAGGTGTGTGAGATCATTTTATTGAATATGAATAATGAAGTAATACAACAACAATGTCGACTTATTTGTAGGTTATCATTACCAAAAGAGAGAATTAAACTCATTTTATTTTCTTAGATAGAAAAAAAGAAATAAAATAAAATCTAGAAGCATGATTCAACAAAAAAATTTATGTAAGTCCCATACAAGTGCACATACATACACATAAATATCTTAAGATATTAAAACCATATTATTGAAAATGTTTTGATATTAAATATTTAAAAATTTGAAAAAATTTTGATAATAAAACTGAATGGTAATAAATAATTTGAGAAGAGGTTTCTGTATACAATATAAGCAACTGGTTTTTACTATCAATGTTTTTATTTATGTTTTTTTATGTACTCTGGGAAGAGATGATATTTCTTAAGCAATTTTCTGATTTTGTAAGCTCTAAACTGAAAACTTAGATCTACTTATTTTTCCCCAGAAATCTGAGCCCAACTGACAATTCTCAAGCATGATTTAGGTTTTTGGAGAGGAGGGCTTAAACTTACTTACCTATTTTTTCTTCATGTCTCTGTCCATCTCATACACACACACACACACACACACACACACACACACACGCACACACACAGACATACACACACACGCACACACACACACAACGCACACACACACAGACATACACATACACGCACACGCACACGCACACACACACACGCACAACGCACACACAGACATACACACACACGCACACACACAGACACACGCACACACACACGCACACACACACGCACGCACACACACACACGCGCACACACACACAGACACACACGCACGCACACACACAGACAGACACACACACGCACACACACACACGCACACACACAGACACACACACACACACAGACACACACACACACAGACATACACACACACACACACGCACGCACACACACAGACACACACACAGCAATCCTAGAATTGATAATAACTGTATCTATCCCTTCAACTTTTCCCTTCATTCCCTGAGTTTACATTTAATATAGGACTTACTGGATACATGAGAGCAGCCTCTAATCTGTAAAATGCTATAGAAATTTGTAATGGTACAGAATACTCTGGTTCTAGATTTTCCACTAAATTCAAGTGTATAGTATGAACATAGACCTACTACTAGATATTGGTTTCCAGTGTGTTTTCTGTATAAGTCAAGAGCATGATAAAATATATCATGTGAATTAAAATGTTCTTGGTCATTTAAATTTGGAACACGCTGGGTTTGACACTCCTAAGCAGATTTTTATAATTGGAAGACTTCACAGAAAAGCTATCTCATAAAGTATACTGATAAGCTTTATATATCTGTGCAGGCTTTATTTATCTGCCGAAAATCTCTGGAGGCTGGTATTCAATACTGGAATGCATCTTAGGAAAAAGAAAACTATACTACTATAAAAATAAAGCCTACAGGCTGCTTGGCTTAACTTTTTCATCATTATGTGAAAATCCAATTAATAACTTAATCACATACCACAAAGACTTACAAGTCTTATTCAACCAACGATTTATTTTATGTTAAACATCTCTTACAATATTTCTAAATATTTTTCTATCAAATTCCTGTTTAAACTATGGTAATTATAAAGAATCATAAAATAAATAATAATTTGAAATCCTTTTTTAATAAAAAGTAAGCAAAATCCCTTGAAATTGGTTACATAATACCTTGTATTTTATGACATTTTATAGTTTAAAAAACGCTACTGCACATATTCTTTTTACATCTCAAGAGAACTCTTTATAATTACATTCACTTTGCACATGAAAAAACAAGGTACAGAGAGTGAAATTATTTTACTTTGACATTTTACAGATATCTCTTGGCATTTATCATTTAAGGACTTATTCCTTCTCTTCTCCCCCAGCTTCTTTAAAGGTATAGAGACTGTATCAGGATCCCTTCTACTATAAATGATTTAAAAATCAAGCCAAATTATTTTAACAAAAAGGAGGTATAGTGGCCTTAAGTAACGGAGATCAGAAGTAGATATGGCTTTAGGCCTTGATACTCCAAAAAAGAATGTATAATGATGTATTAGTCAGATTCTTGAGAGAAACACAACCAAAAAGATGGTGAAGACCCAGGGTAGTATTGATACTCAAGTCCAAAGGAAGTCTTCTAGCATAGTCCTTCTTGCTCAGTCCTTGTTCTATTATGGCCTTCATCTGATTGGATGAGCCCCTCCCACCACATTGTGAATGCTCAAAATCTGATGTGTATTTATTTACTTTTGTTTCAAGTTTTTATTTAAATTCTAGTTAGTTAACATAGAGTGTAATATTGGTTTCAGGAGTTGAATTTAGTGATTCATCACTTACGTTTATACCCAGTGCTCACCACAGGTACCCTCCTTAATATCCATCATCAATTTGGCCCATCTCCACCCACCTCCCCTCCATCAACCCTCAGTTTGTTTTCTATAAATAAGAGTCTCTTGGGACACCTGGGTGGCTCAGTTGGTTAAGCGTCTGCCTTGGGCTCAGGTCATGATCCCAGGGTCCTCGGATCAAGTCCCACATTGGGCCCCTTGCTCAGCAGGGAGCCTGCTTCTCCCTCTGACTGCTTCTCCCTGTGCCTGCCATTCTCCCCTGCTTGTGCATGCTCTCTCTCTCTCTCTCTCTCTCTCTGACAAATAAATAAATAAATATATATATATATTTTTTTTAAAAAAGAGTCTCTTATGGTTTGTCTCTCTTTTTTCCCTTCCCCTATGTTCATTTGTTTTGTTCCTTAAATTCCACATATGAGTGAAATCATATGGTATTTATCTTTCTCTGACTGACTTATTTCACTTAGCCCAAAACACTCTAGCACCATTCATCTTGTTGCAATTGGTAAGATTTCAATTTTTTTGATGGCTGGGTTATATTCCATTGTTTATATATACCACATCTTCTTTATCTATTCATCAGTTGATGGACATTTGGTCTCTTTCCATAATTTCATTAATGTTAATGCTGTTATAAACATCGGGGTGCATGTGCCCCTTTGAATCAGTATTTTTGTACCCTCAAGATCTGATTTAAATGTTACTAGTTAAAAAAACACTTTCACAGAAACATTCAGAATAGTGTTTAACCAATATCTGGGCACCATGGCCTAGCCAAGTTGATGCATAAAATTAACCATTGCAAAAATGATCCCTTTTTTTCCCCACCTTTTTGCCTCTCTTTCTTTCTCTCTCGTTCTCTATCTCTCTGTACTTCTCTATCCTTATCTCTCTCTATCTCTCTTTCCTCAATGGGTACAGGAATTCCTACCTCTCTTAACAAGTTGAAGAATTATAAGAAAATGAGTGTGTTTTTTTTTTTCTAGTTCTTCTACCAAATGTCTTCAGAATCTTTGGATTGACTTAGTCTAACCACTGTAACAAATAATTGTGTCTATGAGGATGCAAAGTCTTATGACACTGCATCTGGAACAGATGTCTAAATATAAACATTAGAATCTGATGCTAGAATGAGGGAGGTACGCAACAAAAAGCCTAAGCTATATTACTCCTACTTTGTTAATCATGTAAATTTTAATTTAAAATAAATGTTTTTATGTATGAAAAGGCACCTATTCTTTTTTTTAATTATAAACATTATATCATGAAATGAGCAATGATCTTCCTAAGATAGTGTCATTCAGATGGAGTAGACAAAAAAAAGGTTACAATAAACTTTCTCAGTCATTCTTTTTTGTCACACTGATGAAAACCTTCTTTCAAAATAGGAGCAGGCCAATAAAATATTTACAGTGAATTGAGGAGACAATATTTTCTGTGTAAGAGGAAAAATTTAAATGAAAAGTATGTATGTTAACATTTGGAGCATGTGGACACTTTGATATTAGTAAATTTGTAAAATTTTTCCATCTGCTTCATATATCTCTTTTTGTTTAAAGTACTCAATATGAAATTATTTTTGAGATGCTATCCATGCCCTGAAATATAGTGAAAATAAACACGGCACCTGGATGGCTCAGTTGGTTAAGCGGCTGCTTTTGGCTCAGGTCATGATCTCGGGGTCCTGGGATCGAGCCCCGCATCAGGCTCCATGCTTAGCAGGGAACCTGCTTCTCTCTCTCCCTCTGCCCCTCCCCCTATTTGTGTTCTCTCTCTTTCTGTCAAATAAATAAATAAATAAAATCTTAAAAAGTATAGTAAAAATAAACAGATACTAAGAGAAAATTGATTTCTAATTTGTGCCAGTAAAAGTTAATTTTTGCTTAGAAAATGATCCAATCTTCTTAGGTTGAACATGGCATTTCTTTCCTGATGGATACCTACATAAACATTCAAAGATATATATAGCTCTAAGCTTGTTAAACTACTTTTTTTTCACCTTTAACATTAGTTCTTAATTCTGCTTGGCATCTTTTCCCTGTACTTTTTAGTCCTAAGCTTTCAGAAGAACTTCAAATGGAATGCCAAATTCTCCTATTTGTCCCTGTTCTTCTTTTTAAGGGCTTTTATCTAACTGCAGAATATATTCTGAAGGCTTAGATACTATTTTTTTGTTGTTCAACTGTTATATAAAACAATGGATGTCTTTAAGAATTAGGCTTACACTTCCGATAGGATATATGCCTACTGCATCAACAGAATTATATATAGTGGTAAATTTTCTGTATGTACATAAAATTCATATATTCCTCTTAACAGATCTTAACATTTCTCATCAAACTTGTAATAACATTCTTCAAATTTCAGAGTTATTATGGCAAGACTAGCATCTCTAAGTCTAAGAAGATGAGGTAATTGCTCGACTGCCACATCATAATTCCTGGATAATGTTTTGAAAGGCCATTAATATAAATGGCGTGAATTTATCTTTGAATTTGCTTGAGTTGTTCATTTATCTTTAGACAACTTCTTTGCAGTGGTATGCATGAAATACCATGTAATCTGACTGTGTTGTGTGATAAAACTTTAGGATGAAATATAGATTTAAAACAATTCATTCTATAATGGGTGAACCAAGTAATGTAAAAATGAATCCATAGTGACCATTTAAAATGGAATTCAAGAAAAAGAACACTTTATTTGGTTCATAAAAACCTGTGAGGCATTGCTATTGAATAACGTAAGCAGAATGCAGCCATATAAATCTTCTTAATTTACATCTAGGGCTCCATTATGCATATTTGATAGCACTCTGCAGAACTTTAATTTACAGACTTTTGGAACTTTACCAATTCCAAAGGAAGTGCTAAACATGCCTGTTGGAACATTTAACTGAAGTAAGTCACTGAAGATTTCCTTAATGAGTGCAGAATTATCAGTTATTTGCATTCCTTGTAGATTTAAAGCAAAGGGCCTATTAACAAGATAATGGCAAATGCTTTTTGAATGCAAGTATTTCTCAAGCCATTCACTGACATGCACAACTCAGAATATAAATTTTCAAGTATGCATAGGAGTTGAGTTACCATTTGTTCGCCTCATCTAAATAGGTGACATGATACAAATGATCACATACTAAATTATGTGCCAATAAATCAACTTAAAAGAACCATCTGATAATTATCTCGAGACTAGATCTTGAGTGTGAATTGATCTGACCACTTATCATGTAAATAATTGGTTATACTATACAAAATAAAATGGTAATAATTCCTATGAAATTGTTTTCAATGAATCAAACCATTCCAACCGTCAACAGTCAATTATAACTGTTTTTCATCTTTTTAGGAAGCTTCTGGTTCAAGAAGTCTGGCACTGAGTATGTACATGACACTTTTATAATATGTAAGTGTTGGCTATTCATTCTTTTCTTAACACTAACTAAATTATGATTCATAAATGGGAGAGAAGTGGGCTGATGATGAAAATTATAAAACTGACATTTGTTGAAAGAGAAACATTTATCTATGGTTATCTTGCCTTGGCTTCATCTTTCCTTCTAACAGCCTAAATGATCTGCCTACTCATGTGTTTAGTGGAATGATGAGTTTAATCTTAAACCACACATAATTGGGTAACTGACTTCCATTATAAGTTATACAATACATTTGCTACAGTAAAATAGCACTGCTAAGTAAACTTTTGAAATTAGAATGCATTAGATGTTACCATGCTCTATAAGGAATTAGCCAGAATCCTGGGCCTTGCCAAGTATAAAGCTTTAATTCCATCATAAGATGTATTTTTCACTTATTTAAAAATGTAGATAACATATGAGTCTCCTGATTCTGAGGCATTGCCATGTCCTCTCTATAGAGCACCATCTTCATTTAAAGGACAACAGCCGGCATCACATTTGGCTGTATCTACCCAAGGAGACTGTGAGAGCAAATTAACAGACTCTTATTTCTCCCTCTCTGTCAATAAGGCAAAACTTGCCTGGGAAGGCTTTTTTGTTTGTTTGTTTGTTTTTCCTTTCAATTTTTTAAAAGATATATTTATTTATTTGAGAGAGAGAGAGAGAGAGAGAAAGAGGGAGCTCGAACAGGAGGGACAGAGGGAGAGGGAGAGAGAATCTCAAGCAGACTCCGTAATGAGCACAGAGCCCAACATGGGACTTGATCTCATGACCCTGAAATCAAGACCTAGTCAAAACCAAGAGTGGACACTAACCAACCGAGCCACCCAGGTGCCCTTTCTTTTCAATCTTTTGTCTTGGGCTCCATTTTTAAATTCCAGAATTCCTGCTTGACTCCTCCCAGATGGATAACTCATTAGTAATTTGGTGTCAACATCTCTGAAGGGAACTTAATCATGTGGTACTTCCTAGGAGAAAATGTGCCTTCACCCAGTAAGCTTTTGCAAATGAAGGAATAAGACTGAGAACTTGACTCTACGCTCTAAATTATTACATATAATGGAAAAGAATGGAGATAGATGAAAATGCCACTTTGTAATGTGAGTGACTGTGTTAGAATGTATTGTAGTACATATAGGTAGTTCATGTACTATACAGAATAATATTTAAGTATGCAGTTATACTTATATGCATGTATGAGTCATTGTGGATGGTGTTGCTCAACAAATAAAGACTAGGAGAGGCATCTATACACATATGGACATACCTCACTTATCCAAAGACTCCCACTGGGAAGCAGTTTCTCTCATGGTTAATTTAGATACCTGATTGCCCTGGTAGGCAAATCTCAATTATGGACAGTAAGATGTTAGGTTACCAAAGTATGATATTGCTCATGTGTGATATAGCTAAATCAATTTGTACCATTTCCATTTTCACCAAGAAAAATTCCAATTATAGTATGACTTCCCATAAAGCCTGTTGATAGAATGAAAGTGATGGTAAAACTGATCTGATTCTAAGAACTATTTTTCTCCTTATAAAAATTGAATTGACATTGTGACATTATTTATCCTTTCCTTATAGATTCGTTATTATGAATTAGATTTCTTAAATTTGATTATTTTGGAGAGACAGATAATATCACATTTATGTGCCTTAAAGATTGAAGGTTAAAACTAGACTTGGCAAAATCATACAGATTAAAGCCATCTGGTGAGGATCACTTTGGGCAACCTGCCAGTATCCCACTGGTAATGTGTGTCTCATAATTATGTTGCAGAATATTCCATTTTGAATTATACTCTCCAAAACATAATAACATATCTCTTGTCCTGTTTTGCAAATATCAGTTGAATTTGTTGCATTACTTCAATAAAACGTTTCTAATAAACCCTTCTAATGAAACATATTAATTGGGTTCAAATCTTGCTCTAGAGGGAGGATTTGGGCAAAATATTTGGCTATTCTTTCCCTCAGTTTTTCACTTGTATAATGGATAATAATGGTACATTCCTCTTGGAGTTTTATGAGGATTAATTGGCTGAGTGTTTGTAAGACAAGTCCTGCAATGTAGTAAACTCTTACAAGCTTTTGTTAATGTAATTAACCATCCTTGGACCATTTTCTACACATTAAATAGACTGGGAAATTCTGTCAATTCTGTCATTATAATGCCACTCAAATTCATTCTTGCTTCTTGAAGTTTATCCCTACTGCCTTGATTCCTTTCTTTCAACTCACATGTAAACTATTTTAATACTTTTCACAGTTCTCAGCCTGCATAAAATATTTTCCTATTCTGATTCTATAATACCTCTGTGGTTAATTTCTTAATACGTGTGTCTGATCATTACACATCCTCTATCCGTATTTAACAGTCACTGACTATTGCTTATAGAGTGAATTCAAACTCTCCAGTAAGACATTCTAGGCCATCCACAATCTGTTCCTAATCTCACTCTTCAGCCTCATTTCACATTATGTCCTTCAAAATTACTGCAGTCTAATTATACTTTCTGCTGGTCCCCAAATTGCCAACCAAGTTTTCAGGTGGGAATAATTGTTGTGCTGTTGTTTAGAGCCTGAATACTGAAATCAGATTTCCTTAGGTTCAGTCCCTAGTGCTAATCACTGTTTTGGTGGGGACATTTGGTAAATAATTTAATCTCTTCATATTTCAACTTCTTAACTTTCAAATTCCTAGGAAAATAAGATCAACCTTACAGAATTAAATGAGATAATACATGGCTTTTAACACTGTGTTTGACACTCATTATGTGATTGGTAAAAGTACCTGTCATTTTTAGTTGCCTTTGTTTTTCCTTCAGCCCAAAACACTTCTACCATTTTCTAAAACAATTTTTCCATTATATAAAAACCAAATTACATGCCTGTAATACACAGAATATGTCTTGTTCCTCCCAAGCCAGCACAATGTATTTTTGTTACAGAAGCCACACATCATATTAATTTTACTTGTATTTAGAATTCAGAATTGTTTATATGTCTTTTTTCTCATGCTGGACACTGAGTTCATGAAAGGAAGAGACTATGTCTTCTTAATGTTTCTATCCCCTCCAGCCCATACCATCAAAACTCCTCCCTTAAAATACTAGGTCTTTTAAAGAAAACTATTCCTTACTTGAACCAAATTGAGGTAGGAAGACAAGGTGGGCCTTCACATCTCATATTCTGACGCACTTTCTACTTCAAGTTCAACCCGCTGCTCTTCCTACATGGTTAAGAACTCTGTGACTTTAGGGAAATTTCTTATCTCATCTAAGACTCAGTTTCTTTATCTGTATTATGCTCATAATGAGTGTACCTATTTTCAAAAGCTGTCATGAAGATTAAACAAGTTGATTCATGCAGCACAGTAATTGTCCACATAGTAAGTGCTCAGCCATGCTTATGGATTGCTACTATCACTATTATTTTAAGGTGAATTATTATTTGGGATGAAAAAGAAGTGAAGGTAGAAATAGTAATTTTTTATTTCTGTATGTAGGATAGGAAGAAAAATATGTGATTTATGACTCTATCACCATAATTGCAAAGTGGACTATGGGGGAAGATGTTGGCAAAATTTTCTGAGATTTGTCAACACAGCATGAGTGTTCAAAAATGTCAAGTGAAAATGTGTTTTCTTCAAGACAACCTAGAAAAAAGCAATATCCCTTATTATTTATTCTTAGTTAAATCATAGACCCTTTCCAGAAATCAAGTAAAATAAAACTAATTAAAAAATCCTTGAGGTGCTCTGGTGCTCATTCAGATTCAGTTAAGCATCTGCCTTCAGCTCAGGTCATGATCTCAGGGTCCTGGGATAGAGCTCCCCCCCAAGCCTCCTACTCAGCAGAGAAATCTGCTACTCCTATTCCCTCTGCCCCTCCCCCTATTGCACTCTCTCTCTAATAAATGAATAAAATCTTTAAATAAAAATCCTATAATAAATACCATATGCCTGCAATTACAGTACATGGGTAAGATGGTATGTCATTCCCATTGCTATTTCTATTAGATTATTTTGTGATTTGTATTATTGGCCATTGAAATTCAGTTTTAGAATTATCTCTTGATATTTTAACATTAGAACATTCTTCATAATGATTTAGGTAGAGAATAGATACCTGACTCAAGAATCAAACTTCATTAATTTCTCCAAAGACCATTTCTGTGATGAGTCCATTTTTTCCCTCTTCTGTAAGCTTTAGAACAACTCATATCTATGCATTTTAGGGAAAAAAAAACTATTTTGTTGATTTTTGATTTTGTTTTCTCTTTCACTGCTCCATGTTAGAATGATTAGCAGAGATTTTAAAGTGACATCTAAAGTTACATGGTGTGCTTGGTAAAAATGCAGATATTTGGTTCCATCCCAGACCTGCTAATCCACATTTCTGGGAGTGAAATCTGAATTTTATCAGGCTCCCCAGAATGACTTTATGCACATTAGAACGTAAGAACCAATGAATTAGATTGCTGCTATTTAGAAATAACATATATTTATGGATATCTCCCAATTTTTTTAAACAGATTTTTATATGAGAACATAAATACATTTGAAAATTATTTCCCTTATCATTTGCTATGGCATCACAGTTTTTAGAATTTTTGTATTATGTTATTTCTGAGGCCAGTTTGTGTTAACAATCAATTCTGTACTGTTTGATTCCATAAAGTATTGTCCAATTTATACTGAATTCACAATGCTGCCTCAGCGGTTTGAGTGCTCTACAAGGCAATTACAGATTTCCCTGCTTGAGGAATGTCCTTTAAAAGCTAAAGCATTTCACTATAATCAGAGGTTTTCTGTTACAAGTACCTTTGTAAATGCACTCAATTCCCTTGTAAATCTGGCCTTTTACTTTATCTGATATTGTCAATATATGTCACAGGCAATGCATTTTACTCATCCATAACAACAGCAATAAAGAGTTCATTTGTTGACCTTTCTTTTGCTTTATTTTTAAATCCTTTTTTTTTTTCTTTTTTTGAGGGCTTGGGATCTGATTTTTTTTGTCTTAAGGCATGACTCAATTCTCCATTATAATTTCCAAATAAACAATAAGGTCAGAGGCTCATCGAATACCTTAACAAGTACTACTTGCTTGTCTAGTCAGATTCAATAGGTTGAAAATTTAATTATTGTTTAGTGAACCAGGTCAATAGAAACAGTCAATCTCTTACCAAATTTTGTAACACAAACAAAACACCATACCTAGTCCCAACAGCTCTGGTGTGTTTTGTAGCTCTAGGAATTTGATTTTAAAATAGTGCATTTTATTTATTTGTTTGTTTTGCCAAATTATATATCCTGGCATTCAACTCATAATAGTCTACATAAATGTTCCTTATTCCTTTTTACAGCCTTATCATTGTGTGCATGCACTAAAGTTCATTCAAACAGTCCTATATGATGATCTCTGGAGTGAAACATTTATTTCCAATAAGTGAAATATTTTTTTATTTAAATTCAATTAGCCAACATATAGTACATCATTAGTTTCATATGTAGTGTTCAATAATTCATCAGTTGCGTGTAATACCCAATGCTCATCACATCACATGCCCTCCTTAAATGAAATTAAAAAAAATAGTGGATTTTAAAATTTCATCTTATTGTTGGTTAAGTCTTCTTATTCAAGAATGCAGACTGAAGTAAAGAATAAAACCCAGGTTTAAATATTTTTCTTTTCCACATATTATTATTCAAATAAATATATATACTATTCCAGTGATATATACAGCCACACGTAATACATGTAAATGTATATATATTCTTTTTTCACTTTGATTTTTTTTGTCTATACTTAATTGAATAATTACCAAGTTAACATCAAAATTAGCCAGTTTTATTTGATTAGTCTTTATGTTGGTACAGTGAAATCCTCAAATATAAGAACATTGAATATTCTCATCTAAATTCAGAAAAATACAGTTGATATTAAAATTGAAATTCATGGTTTATAACACCCATGAGAAAAAAGAAGGGAATCGATATGGACATTTGGTCTTGTTTCTCCACAGTTGGAACCCAAATATTAAGACCACTGATCCTTTCTTATACAATAAAAATAAGAACAAACAATACTCCACGAGAGAAAAGAAAGACAAAGACGACAAAAATATTCAGTGGAGGAATGGATGGGGATATGGTTTTCCCTTTACCCATACACTATTAGTTTGTTAGCACATATACTGTCAACAATGCTTTTGAGACTATATTCTTGGTCTACACTTATTAAGATCCAGGTGGCAAAGACTTGTTAGGACTTTGTGCAACTTGGCAAGTTGAAAATCAGTACAATGAGGATATCTACTAAGGAGATACATCTTGCTCCAGAGCATCTGCAGAGCATATGTAGAGGATATAATAAATGAGGAGACTAGAAGTGGACATTAATAGGGAATCCAATCAGAGGTGAAAGTAATGACTAGCAAAAAGTGCTATATACATTGAGTCAATGGATATTCACCTCCACCATCTTTAAACCTTTTTGGGGAGCCCGTATTCCTACATGGGTACAGAGGAGGGCAGAGGAGTCAAGGCTGAGTGCCTAATTTTAACTGGTGAATGTTACTGTTTGTTTGGTTTTTTTTTTTTAATTTTTATTTAAATTCTAGTTAGTTAACATATAGTTGGTGGATGTTTTTCATAGACTCCTGGTTTTCCAGCCATAATTGTGCTAATCATAGTTCAGTAGTGAAAATATTTGTGAGACTGCCTTCAATCTAAATTTAGATGACATTGAAAAAAACATAGATTTTCTGTTTTGTTTTCATTCACTTTTTTCTGTGGTTCATTCACAAGACCTTTTGCTAAATAGCCAAGAATGCTTCAAAGAAGCAAGAATGTATACAAAGGCTTCCAAAGTCAGATTCTATTGTTCCATAGCTGTTTTTTACTCGTCCCCAAGGAAATTTAGCTGTAATTAGAAACTAGCAGTAACTAGTTAGATGTAATTAGAAAGTATCAGTTTTTGTGATTGCTTATTTAAAAAATAGAGACTTTAAAACTCCTACAATTTAAGAAATGTAACTCTCACACAAAGATGGTTTTCACTATATTCTAAAATATTGACAGTATTAACTATCTAAGTATTTGTCAGAATCCTCTCAGAATTCATTTTTTCCGGGTAATCAAATGTATATAAAGCAAATGGTTTGCTATTTAAAATATTTGATATGCTATTCTTAATTTAGGAATTTCTATGTGTTTTTTTTCAATGTAATACAGTGTGTAAATACTGAATTCTTGAATTTTCCAATGAGTAATCATTTCCATATTCCCTTAAACATGCTCTTTCTATCTCTTTAACAGTCATCCAGAGACATTCAAAGCTATTTTCTCAATCAATTTTATAAATTTTATAGGCATTACATCAAAATAAAAGTTCAAACAATAACTTTGCTTTGACAAATGATGTGTTACATTTTGCTTTTTTTTCCAAGGTCATCAGGGTGGTTTATAAAATTCAAACCTTTTAACAGACACAAACACATGTAAAACATGCTTGTTCATATGCATATGCAAATTAGCAACAAATTAAGGATAGGAAAAAAGTTATGATGAAATGTGGGAAGAGGTTGGAACCTCAAAATGAGGAACTGTATGTTCAGAGGATTAGTGCAATTAATGCTCAGATCTGGGCATGACGTCCAGAAAGGAACATGAGAGGAAGTAAATCCAAGGCTTGTGTCTGCATATCAGCTCCTACAAGAGAGGCAGGTCAGAGACTGTTCAATATCTACTTGCACAAGATGAAAGCATGTAAATATAACCCAACATATTGGGGATTTGTTCTAAATTATCCATTAAATGCATATGTACATGATAAAGACCATCCATAGCTGCTCTCATTTCCCAAATTCACATATTTGGCACTTTTGGAACAAGGTCTAGGACACTGGAACATAAAATAATATTTTTATCATAATTTAGTAAGTACACAAATCATTTGAAAACAATCAGAAATAGAAAAAAAATTTCTTTGTATGTGTGTCAGCTAGACTGTGTAGCTAGGACTAAACAATCCCAACTCAATCCATGCCTTAATTCATACCCACGGCCATACTCATGTGCCAGCATGTAAGTGTGTATGTATACAGCCAATCAATAGTCATTACGCCACTGCCGTTCAAGGTGCCCTTCCAGAGCAGCAGTCCTTCATGGATGGCTCAGCCACCCAGCCTGTTTTACTCTTAGAGATTATCCATGTCAACATGAGCACTTCTTTGCCATCAGAGTAGGGGATGAGCCAAAGGAATTCCTTCCTTCCTGCCTGCCTGCCTGCCTTTCTTTCTTTCTTTCTTTCTTTTTCTTTCTTTCTTTCTTTCTTCTTTCTTTCTTTCTTTCTCTTTTCTTTTTCTTTCTTTCTTTCTTTTTCTTCTTTTTTCTTTCTTTCTTTCTTTCTTTCTCTTTTCTTTTCTTTCTTTCTCTTTCTCCCTTTCTTCTTTCTTCTATCTGTATTATTTATTTCTTTATTTGTAATTATAATTTTAAAATATATGGGATAGAATACTGGAAATAATTTTTCCTATTAAATATAACTAAGCATAATTTTCTTTATGGTCTTGAACTTAAAATAGTTCTGCTCATCACTGTTGACAAGATTTCATCTAACAAATTCCATCAGCTTAAGCATTTATTATTATTTACAAAATTTTAAAAAAGTATCTATTGAAGTGTAGTCTCAAGAAATAAACAATTGGCTAGAATTATATCATTTATGCACCATAGAAATCTTTCCATATTAAGCTAAAATTATTAGTTTACTGTCTCTCAGCTGCCTATCAGTGGAAATAACTAAAATATTAAAGCATTAAAGGTCTTTTTAAACTCCAGAACTAACATTCACATTGCTTATGATATGTCCTTTGGACAAGAATTTTCTCCTCTTATAGGTGATATTTCATGTTTAAATTACTTTTTTTTCAACAAACATTTATTGACCATTGACTATGAGCAGAAGCTAAAATAAATATTTTAATAAATGGGTAGAACAACATTCCATGGCATTACACTCTGGAGATTATGATGGATCAGTTAATAATATTGAAATTTTAGAAATCATTATAGTCTAATGAATGTGTCATTTTCTCTTTTAGTAATTTCCCAGTAGCTTATACTGTGGTGCCTCAAAACTCATTAATAAGTCGCAGGATGTCAAAAGCCATTTGGTAGCAGAGAAATACACAATCAGATATCAGGAATATATTATTCTTTAAGGGAAAGTGCCAGGAAAAAAAAAATAGAGTGGAACCACTTTTGAGATACCTCAATGATACGGGCCTCTTGACCAGGGTGAACTCTACAATGAGCCACTTGATTTTTTCTACTGAGAATATGTGTTCTCCCTTTTTCAATAGCATTTTTTTATAGAAAACGACAGGAAATAATGAGTTTATGTGATTTCTTTACCTCTAAAGATCTTTCTCCTGTATTTATTTGAACTGTTCTTTTTATTTTTAAAATTTTTATTATGGTAAATATATATATCATAAATGATGTGCCATTTTAAATATTTCAACACACACAATCAGTCACATTAATTACATCACAATGTCATGCAATCATCACTACAATCTATTTAAAACTTTTCTAACATCCTAAAGGGAGGTTTTGTAACCATTATAATTCCCCATTCTCCCTTCACCCCAGCTCTGGCAATCTTCAACCAACCGTCTGTCTCTATGAATTTGCTTATGATAGGTTTTGCATGTAAGTAGAATATACAATATTTTTCTTTCAGTGTATGGCTTATGTCACTTAAACATTCAAGGGTTATCCATTTCACAGGAAGTGTCAAAACTACATTACTTCTCAAAACTGAGTATTATTTCATTGTACATATATACTACAGGTTTTGTTTATTCATCTGTTGGTGGACACCTTGTTGCTTCCACCTTTTGACTATGATGAATAATTGGAATACAACTAGTCCCTCTGTCTATTTCTTTTGGGTATATATTTAGGAGTAGAATTGTTGGGTCATATGGTAATTCTGTGTTTAACTTTTTGAGGACCATCAAACTGTTTTCCACAGAGGCTGCACCTCTGTCGTTTATATATTCCCACCAGTAATACATGAGAGTTTCACATTTCCCATGTCCTTGCCAACACCTTTTTTTTTAATCTAAAAATGTACTATATATTATAACCATCCTGATGAATATGAAGTGTATCTGTGGTTTTGATTGGCATTTCCCTACTGATTAGTGACATTATATATCTTTTCTTGTTCTCACTAGCCATATATATATATATATATATATATATATATGGAGAAATGTCTGTTCAAATGTCTGTTCAAATGTCTGTTCTTCTCTGGAGAAATGTCTGTTCAAATTCTTTGCCCAGTTTTAAAGTTAGATTGTTTTTTGTTGTTGAGTCATAGAAGTTCTTTATATACTTGGTATATTAAACACTTGTCAAATGTACATTTTGCAAATATTTTCTTCCATTTTATAGATTTATTTTCCATTCTCAATTTTCTTTGATTCACAAAAGTTTTTGTTGTTTAAAAGTCCAATGTTTTGGTTTGTTTTTATTCATGTTTTAGGGGTCATGTTTAAGAATCTCCAGTTCCAAGGTCATGAAATTTACCCCTATGTTTTCTTCTAAAAGTTTATTATTTCAGCTATTTAAACTAGGCCAATGCTGTATTTTAAGTTAAATTTGTACATGTTGTGAGTTAGAGGTTTAACTTGATTTTTTTGCATGAGACGATCCATGTGTTGCAGGGATTTTTCTTTCTCCATTAAATAGATGTGGCACCCCTATTAACAATCAGTTGGCCATAGATGTCTGAATTTATTTCTGGATCCTAATTCAATTTCACTGTCTTATATATCTGTTCTTATGTCAATACCACACTATTTTGATTACAGTAGTTTTGTGGTTACTTTTGAGAACAAGAATATGGGTCCTCCAACTTTGTTCTTTTTCAAGATTGTTTTATCTATCTAAGGCTCCATGCAATTCCTTATGAATTTGAGGATTAGCTTTTCTATTTCCTCAACTACTTTTTAACCATTTACATTCTTAAAAATTAATTATTGGCAAAACTTCCAGATAACCAAAATTAGGTCAGAATTTTCTATATTTTAAAGAACAATCAATACTCAGGTCCTAGCATTTAGACCCCTACCTTTTTCACCTTCCTATGGCAAACTTTTTTTTTTTTAATTTCTTGTGTTAAGCTAATATTCTTCAAATGGCCTTGTTTACTCTTCTTTTTTTTAACATTTATTTATTTTAGAGAGAGAGAGCACACACGCACATGACGGGGGGAAAGGCAGAGGGAAAGGAAGAGAAGCAGAATCCCCACTGAATGCAGAGCCTGACACAGAGCTTCCATCTCAGGACCCAGAGATCATGACCCGAGATCATGACCTGAGCCGAAATCAAGAGTTGGACACTAACTGACTGAGTCACCCCAGGTGCCCCTTGTTTACTTTCTTTTTTTTTTTAAGAATTTTATTTATTTTTATTTATTTATTTATTTGAGAGAGAGCAAGAGCACACGCATGAGAGAGCACAAGTGGTGGAGAGGGAGAAGCAGCTGCCCATTGAGCAGGAGACCTGATGCTCGGCTTGATCCCAGGACTCTGGGATCATGATCTGAGCTGAAGGCAGCTGCCTAAGTGACTGAACCACCCAGGCACCCCATAAACCCGCTTTCAACCAATGCTCTTTGCAGATTCTGAGATAATCAGGCATATATAGAATACAGTTGGTGGTACGTCACTGTGATATCATTTCCTTTGCAATCGTCTAGGAGGTGATTAACACAGAATATGGTGCATAGGGGCACCTAGATGGCTCAGTCAGTCAAACATCTGCCTTTGGCTCAGGTCATGATCCTGCGGTCCTGGGTTCTAGCCCCGGTTAGGGCTCCCTGCTCAGCGGAGAGTCTGCTTCTCCCTCTCCCTCTGCCTGCCTCTCTGCCTACTTGTGCTCTTTCTCTCTCCGCTCTCTTTATCTCTCAAATACATAAATAACATCTTTTTTTTAAAAAAGAGAATATGATGCACAATTCTTTTTGCCCTTCCATTTTACTCTTCTCCTGCCATTATAACTTTTATTTAATGTCACAGTAAGCAAAATTATAAGGATGATTTAGAGATTGGTTATATATTCAGATGTTCATGATAAATGATCAACAGTAAGCTATTACACTTACTGATACTAAATGTTGCTGGTATATGGTACAGTTCAAAAAAAATACCTAATAAATGAGTAAAAACTAAAACAAACAGACAAAAACTATAACTCAGGTGTTTATATATGATCAGGAGCATCACAGACACTGAGTTATTAAAAAGGTGTTTATCAAGGCATCTGGGTGCTCAGTTGGTTAAGTTAATGACTCTTGATTTCAGCTCAGGTCATGATCTCAGGGTTGTGGATCGAGCCCTGTGTCTGGCTCCTTGATCAGTGGGGAGTCTGATGGAGATTCTCTCCCTCTGTCTGCCCCTTTTCCCCAACTCATGCACTCTCTCTATCTCTAAAATAAATAATCTTTAAAATAAAAAGGTGTTTATTTTAATAAATTAATTAGATGTTAATCTATTTTAAATAAGTCATATTTTATTTAAATGCATTTTATATTTATAGCTTGTATAGTATATATAATTATATTATACAGTATTAATTTTAATAAATTTAATTAAATTCTTCAATACATTAATTAGTAAATTTAATAAATTAAAAATAGATTATTATAACATTTAATAATCTATGTCATTATTTAACTCCCCACAAAAAAGGGAAATATCAGCACTCTCTCCCAGAAAGCATTATTAAATTAAAATCTCAGAGTAGATTTATCTAAAGTTCTTAGTTCAGTCAGAATATATTTTTTTCCCTTCAAAGTGCTTGAGCTTTCCATTCTATTCATTGTCAGTATAGGTTATCATAGCACTTTACCATGCACTGCTTTACTAAACTATGAAATTCAGAAGATCAGAAATCAGGACAATATGAGTTAAATCCTAACTACATGTTTCAGTTACTAACTTGTCCTTCAAAAGTTAAACTAATATCACACAATCACAGTTTTGTGACAAAAGTACTATACTTCATATTCTTTTTTTTTGTCTGTTGCCCTAATAATATATAGGTTAAAATAAAATAAGTAAACATTTCTTTCTTTTAGCCAGATTTATATCTTTTAGTGAACAGGAGCATTCAGAATTCTACCTAGCTGCAATCAGGAGAAAAATTGAAAGAAGAAGATGACAGAGGTGTTCAGAGGCAGAAATAATGCTTTTAAACTTGATTTTAATGAAGCATTATATTTAGCAGCTATTAACTGTGGATATCTGTTCTTCACAATAAATATAGTAAATAAGTGATCCTCTGACCGTAGCACTGAAGTGTCTGAACTTTGAAAGTCTTGCACAAAGATAAACACATCTACTATGATACCTAGTTTACCCCATCTTGCTTTCTAAGGAGATAGTCTTTTCTTTACATCTGTAGTGACTACATTTTCCTATGAAGCATGAATGTAATTCTACTGAGATTAGAGAGCATTACCTACAAGTGTATAATTGCCCATGAATTTAGCAATTTTCTACTAAAAATTACCTACAGTGTTTAATACATTTTTTTTTCATCTTACTGAACTGGAAAGAGTTAAGATTTGTAGTTTAGATTAAATGATTAAAAAGGAATTTTTCAAATCTCATCCTTATCACTCTATATAGTTTTCCTTCTTTACTAAAGAAAATTAACTGTTAGATGCCATGTTTAATTGTTTCAATTTGTATTCATTAATACAAATTTGTTGAAACCCCTAGCTGAAGCTTTGCTAAAATGTCATCTGTCCTAATGAATATGTATAAAATAAAGTGCGAATAATTTGAGAAGACTTTATTTTCCAAAGTACTCTGGGCTTATTTAGAATTGAATGCTCTTTTGCAGTTGACTACATTGTCAAAGCCACAATGTGCATGGTGTCAAACTGTCTATTTTAGTGGATAAATCCAGAGGGTGAATGATTGTTGTGGAGAACAAACACAATGAAAGTTTCATGTAACAGAAAGAAATTTAGAGTTTGGTTGTCAGTTGTCCCTACAATCCTCACAATGGGATATTTTGACTGTATATATTAGAAACCTAATAGCAATTTGCTTTTACAGGGACCCAATTACTTCAATATCCATTTGAAGGAGAGTGGAAAGAAATTATCTTCCTTCTCACTGTCTCTACCTTAATTGCAGGCCATTATCACTTGCTAACTGGGCCATGGCAATCACTTGCTAACATTCCTTTCTTGAGGTTGTCTCCATCCTGTCTATACTTCCCACCACCTCCAGAGAGGTAAAATATACCTTTGCTCATGTGACATTCGTATTTAAAATGCATCAATTAGAAATTGGCTCCTGAGGTCCTCTTTACCATGGCAGATAGTCAGGGAGAAAGAATCTCCCTGGAAGTAGTTAGGATTAATTAGAAAGGAAGCATCCAAGGTACTCTGGAAACTTGAGTCATATAATCTAGGGGAGGGCTGAGCTACCCAATCAGAATAATGAATTTAAGTAATACATATACAGTAAACACTTGCCTTTCTTTCCCCACTGAAGTCTGAGATCAATGTTCATGTCTAGTAGATTACAAAACAGATTATTTTTTTGAGAATTTAGGAGCACAGAAATTTAGTTTTTCTGATAGTTGGAGTTTTCCCCCCAAAACTCACACAGCAAATGAGCCCTATATTGAGGTTAGCCGGTTTACAAGTTTCCCCCACCTTGTATAGATTCTAATTAGCATTTGTGTGTGTGTTCAACACTTAATTATGAGTAACAGCATAGGGTTCACTTAATATATAAAGAACATATCCAACATAAAAAACAGACCAAAACAATAAAACAAACTTATAGGAAAAATGATGATTCAGGAAAAATAATTTTTTAACTTTTTATTTCAATTCCAGTTAGTTAATATAGAGTGTAATATTAGTTTCAATTATAAAATATATATATAAATATCTAGAAAGAAGTTGCTATGGTTGATGTTAAAGAAGTTACTGCCTGTGCTCTCTTCTAAGATTTTTGTGGTTTCAGGTCTCGCATTTAGGTCTTTAATCCGTTTTGAATTTGTTTTTGTTTATGTTGCAAGAAAATGGTCCAGTTTCATTCTTTTGCATGTTGCTGTCCACTTTTCCCAAAACTATTTGTTGAAGAGACATTCTAGGGAAAAGAAAAGTTTTAAAACAGATATATCATGCATATCTTCAGAATCCTTGGAGTTAAATGAAGCTATTATTTTCATGATAATAGCAAAATGCAATGAACAAAAGACATCTTGGGAACAATAACATGTTCTTTAGTAGATATAATTGTCTACTCTTCCTTCTGAGCAACAAGACTCAATTCTTATTGACACTGCAATTAAAGACTAGCTTTTCCAAAGTTCTCATATGGACAAGTGTATCCTGTGAATAAATTTTGGCCAAGAAGGGGAGCCTAGGTGGCTCAGTTGGTAAAGCATCAAGCTTCAGCTCAGGTCATGATCCCAGGGTCCTGGGATCGAGCCCAACATCAAGAGCTCCCTGCTCAGAGGGTAGTCTGCTTCTCCCTCTCCCTCTGCCTCTATCCTTCCCCCTACTCATGTGTGTGCGCGCTCCCTCTCTTTCCCAAATGATAAAAAAGCATTTTTTAATTTTTATTTTATTTTACTATGTTATGTTAATTACCATACACTACATCATTAGTTTTGGATGTAGTGTTCCATGATTCGTTGTTTGCATATAACACCCAGTGCGCCATTCAATCCATGCCCTCCTTAATACCCATCACCGGGGCTAACCCATCCCCCCACCCCCCTCCCCTCTAGAACCCTCAGTTTGTTTCTCAGAGTCCATAGTCTCTCATGGTTCATCTCCCCCTCTGATTCCCCCCTTCATTTTTCCCTTCCTACTATCTTCTTTTTTTTTTCTAACATGTAATGTATTATTTGTTTCAGAGGTACCTCATACCAGTCAGAATAGCTAAAATTAACAAGTCAGGAAATGACAGATGTTGGCGAGGATGCAGAGAAAGGGGAACCCTCCTACACTGTTGGTGGGAATGCAAGGTGGTGCAGCCACTCTGGAAGACAGTATGGAGGTTCCTCAGAAAGTTGAAAATAGAGCTACCATATGACCCAGCAATTGCACTACTGGGTATTTACCCCAAAGATACAAATGTAGGGATCTGAAGGGGTACGTGCACCCTGATGTTTATATCAGCAATGTCCACAATAGCCAAACTATGGAAAGAGCCAAGATGTCCAACAACAGATGAATGGATAAAGAAGATGTGGTATATATATATATATATATATATATATATATATATATATATATACACAGACACACACAATGGAATATTATGCAACCATCAAAAAAAGAAATCTTGCCATTTGCAATGATGTGGATGGAACTAGAGGGTATTATGCTGAGTGAAATAAGTCAATCAGAGCAAGACATGTATCATATGATCTCACTGATATGAGGAATTCTTAATCTCAGAAAACAAAACTGAGGGTTGCTGAAGTGGTGGGGGGTGGGAGGGATGGGGTGGCTGGGTGATAGACATTGGGGAGGGTATGTGCTATGGTGAGTGCTATGAATTGTGTAAGACTGTAGGCAGAAGTGTTGCTTTGGTAGTTGGGGGGAAGCTACATCAATGAACTAAGCAATGTTTTTAAAAGTATGGTGTGATAAATAAATAAATAAATAAATAAATAAATAAATAAATATAAAGTACAGTGTGTAAGCACTGAATGGTGTTCCAGGAAAAACCAAAATACAGAACTCTGTAAGTTATGGAGTTAAAGAAAGCATACGTGTTCATTTTGCATGGAGGTGAGAAGTGAATGGTAAAAGCAAGCTACTTTGCCTAGTCATTTTAATCCACATGCTTGTTTTTATATCATGTATATTGAATTTTTAAAGTTACAGATACGATACAAATTTCCAAAGAATTAACTTGAAGTAGTATAGGACCCTTTAAAAGTTCCCATCATTGCTGAAAGAATCCAAGGAAATTCTCCCTGAGCAAAACATATTTGAATTGAATATTGAATAGTAAACAGTGTTAGCCATGTGCATAAGGTAGAAATGTCTAAAAATAGAGGGACATATGAGAAGGTCCGGGATAAGAATGGAAATAAATGTTATGAAATCATGGTAGGTGGAGCATAAAGAGTTAAGAACTTTTTTAATGAGTGAGAAGAACAGAAGGAAGGAAGAGAGGGAGGGAGGAAGGAAGGAAGGAAGGATGGAAGAAAGGATGTAAGGAAGGAAGAAGGTAATATTTGCTAAGCAGTAATAAGAAGCCAAGAGTGATCAACTATAAGAATCATAAATTTTATATATATGTTGTACCAATTAGAGCAGTTTCTATTCTTTTCCATTCCCAAATTGGGACAATTTTAAAAAATTGGCCTTTTTCTCCCAGTTTTATTGAGATATAAATGACCTATAACATTGTGTAAATTTAAGGTATAAAATGTGATGATTTAATCTGTAAAAATGATTACCACCCAAAGAAATTTCTTACTCTTACTACCCTATCAGAAAGTAAGTTTTAGATTTCAAGTTACTGAATTTCTTGTACGTAGCAGATCAGTTTTTCTCCATCAATGATGTGTTTAGTTATATCAGGAGGGAGGATTGTTAAATGTAGGCGATTTTGTTAAGACAATACTTGCTTTCCATATTATTCTTATTCATGTAAAATAATGGAGAAAAAAGACTTTAATCACTTTTGAGATTTTTGCAGGGCTCCTTCTTAAGTTGTCAGCAAATGCACCAAATTCATGCCTCTTGTACTTAAAATATATATTCTATCTTTTGTGATATACAGATTGTGTTTCTTGTTAGATATTTTCTGATATTTATTTTAATCAGAAATAAATAAATCCTGAGATGTCTCTTTGCCTTTGGTGGAACAAACAACAGCAACAACCAAAAACCTGGAAGAGTAATACAAGTTATTTTGTCCTAATGGGAGAAAAAAAATTGTTATCATTTCAGTAAAGATTTAAATACAACTCTCTCAAAATATGAAGGCATATTTTAAAAATATAAAAGAAGAAAATAGGCAAAAAAAATCAATGGGAGGTGTATCTGTGAAATGTGTACATTGTCTAGTATACCTTAAGGGCTGTCTTATTCTGTAGGAATCTATGCAATTTCATTGGTTTGATCTATTTCAGAACTCAGTAGAAATGGAAGTTAAACTTGGAGAGAGAATGGTGCCACCTATGTCTTCTTGGGATTTCTGCCATATTGAATTGTCTTTTAAACTAGTTTTATCATCTTACTGGAGCCCTTGTTAGTTGATTATTTCAATATTATCTTTAATATGTATTTTATTATATTTGTATGAGAAGAATGCTTTTACCTTTTTTCTTTTAATTATACCTTAATTTTGTTTCAATATAAAAGTATTAGAATATTATTAGGAAAAATAAATGCCACTATTTTTTCTGGGAACTAGTGTAACCCAAGATCAAGTTAATTGATGCTTCCATTTGTCCATTTATCATGGAAAGAACCAGAGTTTGAAACCATTACCCCAATCTTTAATTACATGACATGAGTCTACTTAGCTTTACACCCACACAAATTTTCATTTTGGTCTGTTTTGTCACTTAGAACCTTTTTTCAGTTCCAGGTCTTTAAATTTTTTAGTCTATATATAGCCATTAAAAGTGGACAGTTTAACAGTTTACATATTATGCTTGTGACAACATAAGTTGATGAATTCTGCTCCTACTGACAGAAAATGAGTAGGAATGAGTCAAAGAAACTAAATGAACTTTACCAGGGTTATTTTTCTATCACTGGGACTATTAAAGTTTTCATCAAATTTGAGAATCTTAAAATTTCTTTAAATAATAAAGTAAAATTGTAGTCACAGGATTTAAATAGGTATGCATGTATATTTCTCTATGTATGTGTATATATAAAAGTGTGCATGTATATTATATAAGTATACGCATATATGTACATATGTGTATACATGCATGATATACATAAATATATATGTATATACACATATATACGCACATAATATGTGTATATGTAAAATAGCTTCTGAACAAAGACAAATTTTAGTGAGTTTTAAAATACTTATCAAGAGGCGCCTGGGTGGCTCAGTCATTAAGCGTCTGCCTTCGGCTCAGGTCATGATCCCAGGCTCCTGGGATTGAGGTCCCACATTGGGCTCCCTGCTCGGTGGGAAGCCTGCTTCTTCCTCTCCCACTCCCCCTGCTTGTGTTCCCCCTCTCGCTGTGTCTATCTGTCAAATAAATAAAATCTTTAAAAAAAATAAAATACTTATCAACTCATCAATTGCTAAATTGAATGCAGGGACAGGAAGGAGTAGGGATAGAACCTTGAAGTTATTCAACTTTTGTCTTTATGAAATATGGAATGGTATATATAATATCTTGAAATCATGCTCATTTTTTTCTGATATCATATACTTGAATATGCTTCTTCATTCTTTTTCTTCCAATGGAGTTTCATTCTTGTTTGAGTGAGTTCAGAAATTATTTAATTCTTCAAATAGACTCTAAAATGTGAATTGCTTCCTTATTTATGCCAAGTCCATCTTGTACACATTTTTCATGTTTTCCTTCATGCAATATTGCATTTGTTTGACATATTTGTTCCCACTGAAATATTAATTCTTTGTGGGCAGGTATGATTTTACTATAGATATTACTATAATTAACACATTATCCAGCACATATTATACATAGTCAATTGCTACCATAAATATCTCCCAAAGATTAAGACTAATAAGTAGAAGGATTTTTTCTTTGTTGTTGTTGTTTTCTGTTTTTTTTTTTAATCCAGTCATTTTTTCCTAGCTAAAGAAAGTACATATTTTTCCCCATGATATTATTTGTATCTCCGTGGAAACAGAATGAGTATTCAAAACTGTCTGGATCAAAAATCAGAAAACAAAACAAAACAATACAAAATCAAAACAGCTGTTAAAACTTTCAGAGTTCACTTACTCCTTGCTTGGAACACCTGTGGCTGTGGTTGGTTAGAAAAGTGGTGAGGCAGCTGGAGGTGTCCACTTTGAACCATGGCATCTGCAAAGAAGGAGATGGATCAGCAGATTTAAAAGGAGCAACTCTGCTGGCAAGCCTAAAGCTAAAGCATTAGACAAATAAGCACCAAGATTTGAGAAATAATAACAGACAGACAGACTTTTATACAAGAAGAAGCGAAAACAACAACAACAACAACCTCACTTTACCAGGTAGCTTCAGGGCTTGAATATCCAACAAGATTTTGAAGAGGAAAAATCCTGAAGTCAATGATCTTAGAACAGCAATAAGTATAGCCTTCAGCTTATGTACTTATAAAGTTTGCACAATGATTTATTTTTAGTTTTTACTTTGTTTAATTTAGGCCTATCCCTGAGGTGGCTCCTGAGAGTTGTTAAACCATTGAGAACAACGCAGGAGTTAAGCTGTTTCCTTTAGCAGAAGTTGGCACTTGGTTTGTTGGATGATCCCTCTATAATTTCAATGAAGTTTGACTATTCCGTGTCATTGAAAGGGTCTTATTACTTATTGCAGCATGCGACAAAGGAAAAAACACAATTTTTGGCATCAGGCATACTTCCGTAAAGATCCTGCTCTGCTGAACACCTTGTCTCTAATAATGAGCAAGAGAATCTCAACTTGTTTCTTCACTGGCATCATAAGCAACATAACACATCTTACCCTTATTTGTTATATTAAATAAGATAAGGTATGCAAAGTCCACAGACATAACAAGCATTTCAAAACGTAATTTCCCTGGGGCACCTGGGTGGCTCAGTGGGTTAAGTGTCTGCCTTTGGCTCAGGTCATGATCTCAGGGTCCTGGGATGGAGCCCTGCATCAGCCTCTCCGCTCAGCGGAGAGTCTGCTTCTCCCCCTCACTCTCCCTCTGTGCTCTCTCTCTCTCTCTCTCAAATAAATAAATAAACTCTTTAAAAAAAACTGGTAAATTCCCTATTCTCTTAAGTCACTCAGTCTGCCTAATTTGCTCCCCATTATTGTATGAATTTGGTTTCCCGGTAACAACAGAGGTACCTAGCAAAATAGGCTCTTGTGGAAGATTTTGCATGAATGCTTTTAATTAGACACTTTATCATGTGACTTGCTTTGGCCAATGGGAAATAATAACACATGAATAAGAGGAGACATTTTAACAGCTTGCCCATTGGAATTTGTTTTCTCTTACTTTTCTGTGAATCCTGAAGCCTCCACATAAACTATCTTGGGCTCACAAGTTGAATGATGAGAAAGAAATCACCCACTAATTTCCATCTTTTAGACTGACAGCCAGACAGTAGCCAGAAATGTGTGCAAGGTCACCTGGGACTAAATAGCCTCCTGCCAATCTGTCAACTGACTACAGAAACATGAATGATACCAGTTGAGTCTGACCCAGACTAGAAGAACCACTCAGCTGAGTCCAGACCAGTGCCAACCTGCAGAATTATGAGGTAAATAAATGGTTGATATTTTAGCCATTAAATTTTGCTGGTTTGTTACTATGGAACAGATAAATGGCATATCTCTCAACACATTTTTTTTAATGTATAACTTGACTGGCTGAAGACAAAATATGGAGAAGAAAGAGAAAGGAAGAGAAAAAGGAATAAAGGAAAGAAAAAAAAGGTGGGAGAAAAGATGAATGGGAAGGAAGGAGGATTTGTATCCTGAATCTTGACATTTTCCCAAGAATGAGCAGAAGAGTGCTTATTTGCCATAATTTTCTTCTCTCTCACTCAATAAATTAGCATTCTGATACAGAAATGCCAGATACATTAATTTAGGGGAGCTGAGGTGATAATTGGGGGAGAAAAAAAACTCAAGAGCACCTTGGAAAGGCTTTTGTCTTAAATACACCGAGAACATGATTTACATTTAAGAGCATTTTACTATCATTAATTAGCATAGATAACTTACTCCATCTATCTAAGAACTCATTGGCAAAACTGAATGTCACGGTAATAATGAAAAGAGCAGTATGCCGATGTGGTGCAAAATTAATCTTGAAGAGAGTAGGAAATTTGAATAGGAAAGACAAACTATAACTGGCACACTAGTGTGTACATATTCCTGAAATAATAGTAGATACATTTCAACCTTGTCCGGGGCAACATGGCATTATAGAAGGATAAAAGGAATTCCTATAGTTCTCTAGCACGTTTCATAAGAATTGGTTATTCTTTCCCCAAACCAAAAATAATATGCTTTCTATTTTCAATTACAATCTCATACTTGATGCCATATGTCTTAGTAAACTGAAAGAGAAACAGAATGACATTTAGTTTGCAGTCACAATGAAAAATTGCAAACAATAGGGGGGCTGGGTGGCTCATTTGATTAAGCGTCTGACTTCTGCTCAGGTCATGATCTCAGAATCCTGGGATGGAGCCCCACCTCAGGCTCCCCACTCAGTGAGGAGTCTGCTTGTCCCTCTGCCCCCTCCCCCTCTTTGTGCCTTCTCTCTTTCTCTCTCAAATAGGTAAATAAAATCTTAAAAAAGAAAAATTGCAAACAGCAGAAACTATATACATTTTTAATGGTGGCTTTCTTTTGGGATAATGGGTCATCATAGATGTAGGTAAGTCACTTTTGCAATACTTGGCTATTGTCTCTCAGAACCTTAACTCATTATAAAAAAAATAATAACTTAGTTAAAAATTCTATAAATGTGAACATATGCAAATTATAACAAATACTAATTTTTCAACTAATGTGATAGAATTTAGACTATTACTTTAGTACCCCTTTTTTAAATGGTTACATCAGGAGGCTATACAATTAATAATGTTGCTATATTTAATATAGATACTGTTTAGAAGAGCGCCACGATCAAGTTCTGTACTATTTATCAATTTGCTAGAAGAATACAACTTCTATGTTGCATACTCCCATGTCGGTGAACATGTGTTATTCATATTGTTGGAACTAATGTTCAAATAACCTGCAATTATCTCTACCAAACATTAAACAGACCCTTCAGGTGCTAGGCATATGTGGTTTGCCTCAGGGATAGTCTCTCTGTGATGCTTTCAATTGGTAGTAGAAAGCTATGAACACTGTATATCCATGATCCTCATTCACCGATGTTAACCCATCCCAATCTAAAGACTTGAGAGTGGTGATAGTCTCTGCCAACAAGCCATCACTTAGGTTCCACACACTTTCTACTTGGATTCTTTGTATTTTGGCCACAAATTCATTTGATTGCATTCCCTCTATGTGCCACATTCACTGTGCTTTACCAGCTCCACAAAATCAAAGAAGTCATGAAAATAAATTTACTTGTCACTACAACTGGTGATTAATGGAAGGAGAAATGAGTTTTGAAGTCAAACAAAATAACCTTCAAATCCTATGTTAGGCACCTGCTCCATGATTTCATACCTACCTTGTAATGTTTCCTAGGAGGATTAGAAATGTCATATGTAACTTATGCAGAGGCTTTGTGACCAGATTTATAATTTCATATTTTAAGATAACTCTCCATCTTAAACACAAGGCCATGATCAATAAATTTAAAAATGATGATAATTGAAAGAACACAGTGCACTAACAATTATAAGTATCTTTAGATATACAACAGAAACCTAAAATGTTAATCAGGAGTGAAGTTACAGGTATAATGAACTCTTCATACAAAAACAGGCAAGATAACTAGAGGCTTTATCTTGAGGGAAAATTTTGACTAACAATGCTCTAATGGGTTACAGTATTAATTTATTTTAAGGAATACATTTATCTCACTTTGTTATTATGATGGATTATTTTCTTAGATAGTTTTTCTTTCCTGTTTTTTTTGAATTTTATTATAAGCATATCTATACAGGGAATTTATGTGCAACTAGGAGCCGGATCTCATCCCACTATATGACATCAAGGTATGGGCTAGAGCTTCTTCAACCATAAAATGGGGCTGGGGGGGGGAAAGGTGAGTTATTCCTGTGCTCTTTTTCCCCCACAATCTGATTATTAAGAGAAGCAGAAAGAAACAGATACGGAATGTCAATCAGAATTTGTACCATGACTGAACTGAAATTACTGGCTCAAGGGCTGGGTCTTTGATGTCTCTGTATTACTGCACAGGACCACTGCCAACATAAGTCACTGTATGGAGGGATTAGGGGAAACAACAGACAAGATAAAGTTAAAAAAAAGGTGAAAGATTTATGCGATCTGAAGAGAAACCAGAGTATGACAAGATACAGTTAGAGAACACACCCACTCCCACTCAAAATGAGCCTATAACATAAAAAGATAGAAAAGGAACATTGATACTAAAAAAAGACAGTATGTACACTTGTGTACACACATAAAAGGCAAACTGACTCTCAGTGAAATATAAATACTACAGCAATATGTCATCAACATACCTGTTCATATCTAACCTTCCAAACAAGAACCATAGATAAGAAACAAATATAAAGTATGTATTAAGGGGAAAAAATCAGCTAATCATGAAATGAAAAAGCATAGATATTGAAATTTGTAAAATTTAGTGTATGCAAAATTATAGGTTGGACAGTATTCAACAGAGACTTAGTGAATTGGGAGTGAATACTATGGTATTTAACCAGAAGGCAATAAAGTTAGGATAAAAAAATTTTAGAAGATATACAAGACTTCTACAGAGAAAACTGCAAATGTTATTTATTTATTTTTTTCTTTCTCAAAAGATTTTATTAAAGGTCTTTACAGATTAAAATCCAGTCTCCAGATCCAGGTGCCAAAAAGACCCTGTTATGTTGTGGGTACTGGTTGCGGCATAGCAGGTGTCTCTGGCTTCCCACCCTTCTGTTTCCGAGAGGGGGGTGGTGGGCAGTATCTCATCTTTGGGTTCCACGATGCTCACATGATCCGGCAGGGGCTTCTTAGAGCCAATCTTACTACTTGGGTCCCAGGGAAGCATGATCTTCACTTTGATGCCCAGCACACCCTGTCTGAGCAGAACATGGCGCGCAGCAGTGTCAATGTAGTAGTTAACAGGGTCCCCACTGTGAATCCATCAGGCCATCCACAAACTTCATGGATTTAGCCCTCTGTCCCCGGAGTTTCCCATATACCACGACCTCACAGCCTTTGGCCCCACTCTCCATGATGAACTGCAGCACACCATAGCAGGCCCTTCGCACAGCAAGGCCTCCTAGGAGTTTGTAATGCAGAGATTCTGCCTGGGCAATAACACACAGACCTCTTGTGGCCACCTTTTCGGCATAAAGCTCTACACTGCCCTCAGGGAAACAAAACCTCTTCTGAACCACAGCAGTCAATTCCCGGATCCCGCCCGCCCTTCTCACCAAGAACATTCTGCGTCCTGGTGTCCAAGACAATGATTTCTGTCCTGGTTGGTGTAACTCGGACCTCAACTCCGGAGTAGCCATCTTCAGCCAGGTCCCAAGTGAGGAAACTCATTCAGTTCAGCTTTGAAGATGTCATCAGCGACAAACTTCCTCTTCTTGGAAATTTGCACTGCCATTTTGCTGCCCCGCGCCCCGGAAAGAAAAGGCTGAATGTTATTTAATTACAAAAGAATTGAGGAAGTGAAATAATATAATGATTGATGGGAAAACTAACAAAAAAAAAAACAACAACAAAATCCTTAATGATAACAGTAATGACACAAACAAACAATGACAACGTTACTGAGTGCCTGCTATGCACCAGGTCTTGTTCTAAGTGCTTTCTATGTCTTGATTTAAAAAATCACAAATTTACTTTACATACTGTATTATACTCCTCTTACAAATGAGAAAGCTGATGCAGAGATCTGTTGTTCACACAGCTAGTAAGGAGTAGAATTGCAGATATGTTCACTAGTCCTCATGATCTTAATTAGCACACCATACCACCTCCATATAAATATGCCAAGAATTTCCCAAAGAAGCTTATATATTAATTAATTGTAATACGAACTCATCTTTTCCTTTTCTTTTTTTCCCATTTATCTAGTGAATTTGACCATTGACTTCGATATTTCACATAAAGAAATCAAGATAAATTAAAAAGCAAAGGCAATTTATGTAAGATTAAAATGGGTGCTGGCGGGTGCCTGGGTGGCTCAGATGGTTAAGCGTCTGCCTTTGGCTCAGGTCATGATCCCGGTATCCTGGGATCGAGTCCTGCATCGGGCTCCCTGCTCCACGGGAAGCCTGCTTCTCCCTCTGCTTCTCTCTCTCTCTCTCGCCCCCTCTTTCATGAATAAATAAATAAAATCTTTAAAAAAAAAGAATGGATGCTGGCAAAACTTTACCTAATATTGGGATTTATTATACACTTAATTTGTCCATTATTTATCTACACTGATAAATAAAACCACATTTCCCAGGCCACCATACCTACTGGCCTTAGGCTAATGGATGGTATTCTGAAGAATAAGAGTGAAAGTTGGGGAAAAATGGAGTATTTCTGCTCCTTTCTCTCTTCTTCACTGCAGCATCTCTGGCTGTGGTTGCATCTCCTCCAAGTTTCTGCCCCTACCCAGATCAAACACTCCCTTGCCGTCATAACCATAAGATCTCACAAACACCAGCTCTCCCATGGCTCTCTCCAGCCCTACAGATGGTAATGCCTTTTGGCTGTTGCTAAACTTTGCATTGTCTCACCATGTCCTTTTTGCTCTTTTAGTTCTGTGAACTTTACAGATAATTTGCAATTAAATTCACTGCATTGAACTGTCTGGCATGGTTTCTGTTGTCCTGATCAAATCCTGGAAAATACAGCAATACTAATTAAAACAGTATGGAATTGGCATACATATAGACAAATTGGCAGAAAAAGACCATATATATCTGTGACAAGAGTTTGCTTTATAAATCAGGAAAACCTTGACTATATGATAAATTCTTTTAAAAATAATTAATTCATCACATGCAGGACGAAAAGTATGAAATTAGTTCTTGACCTCATACTTCACACCAATATTTTCTAATATATTAAAGAGAAAAATGAAATACAACTTTAACATTGTCAAAAAATACAGAAATATTTTTGTTATGCAAAAAAAATCCTTCAATAAGACGATTCAAAAAATAAACTGGAGCTTGATAAAATTGCTAATATTAACATTTCATATGACCAAAGATACTTAAAGAAAGTTGAGAAAACAAAATGAAAGAAATTATTTGAAAGATTCTGGCATCAATAATATTTAAACAATGTCTAAAATCTGTTAACAAAAGATAATTCAACAGAAAAAAGTGGGAGAAATGATGGGCAGTCAATTTCCAAAGAGGGTGACTCAAATGGCCAACAAAAATGTTAAATGACTTTTTGCCCTACGAATAACCTAGAGGATACAAATTCAGAGAAAATGAAAAACATTTTCAGGTTTAACAAAATTATACAAAACACTTTTAAGCATTATTTGTAGTGTATGCTATGGACATAATAGGAGGAAATGGAAAATGGCATACTTGCATTTTTGCTGGTGAGATGTAAATAGAACACTTGGAAAAGGTCTTCAGCAATAATTAACACAATGAAAGACACACATAATCTATGGTGGACATGAAATATGAAGAAAACCTTCACAGTTGCACAAGGAAACATGCAAAATTTTGTTATGGCCATGGGTATAAGGAGAACTGGAACCTCTTGCCTTTACACTGGTAGAACAATGGAAATAGGTTGTGTGTGTATGTGTGTATTTGTACTATGTAACAGTAAAAATTAATGACTAAATGTATATAAACTTGGACTGATACTTAAAAAATGAACTTAGTAAAAGGGCAATGTACACAAAGATACATTCAGATGATAGCATTAAGGGAAATTTTGAGAAGACAATACAGTATATTTTTATAATTTACATGTGTGGCAAATACAGTAACAATATTAGATGTATCATTAAATTAAGGATTCTGCTAAATGTTGGGTTGCACGGGGGAGGTGGGGCACCTGAGTGGTTCAGTCAGTTAAGTGTCTGCCTCTGGCTCAGGTCATGATCCCAGGGTCCTGGGATCAAGCCCCTCATCTGGCTCCCTGCTCAGCAGGGAGTCTGCTTCTCCCTTTCCCACTCCCCCTGCTTGTGTTCCTGCTGTCGCTTATCTCTCTCTGTCAAATAAATAAATAAAATCTTAAAAAAATTTTTGGGTTGGACAGAGAGGAATGGATTATTGGCCAGAACAAAAGGGATTTTTTTTTTTTGGTATGGATCCTTTCATATCTTTTTAAAACACCATAGGAAAAAATGGAAAATTTTAACAATATAGATGATCTTGTATATATGACATATAACAAAATTTAAGTTAAGTTTATGAAATATACCCTATATGTACACCTATATTATGGAAATAGAAAATTAGAAAGATAAAGCCCAAAACTTACATTATTTTTATAAATTTCTGGGTGAAGAAATTATGAATAAATATAATTTATTTTATGCTTTTCTCCATTTTATAATGTTAAAATAATATTTTATCTTTTTTGTTTACAATAAGTAATTATCTTACAAATAGCATATAAATTAATTATCTCACCAAAGATGGATGTTTGATACTGTTTTTACACTAAATAATACCAATATCATTTGTTTTCTATGTATTTTAATATAGGCTCAAGTTATATCTCTCACATGAACTATACCCTGTATTTTATATATAAGAAACTATTGAAATGGGTTGGTATAAATCTGTCTTTTGATTTTTTTCCTACAACTTAACAGATTTATTTATTGAATAGTTGTTTACAAAAATGGTGGATAGCCAAGATGACCAGATACAAGGACACATTCTAGTTATTACATCATTAATCAACTTCCTTCCAAATACAATATTTTCTTCTAATTATACACGTATCTTACATAATGACACTTTGATTCAGTATTAAAATTTAATGCTTGGTAGATCTTTGGCAAATTAGATACTTTTAGCTATTGTGTGACTATGAATATAGTTACAAAACTCTTTTGCAGATCAAAGTGGCATGTTTGTAGGAATAATAAAGTAAATGTGTTTTATTAGGCTAGGACTATGAAAAAATATTTGCTAACCTAAATTATTTGGCATGTTTTTTTTCTCTAGCTTTTAATAAAATCTCTTATCAAAGCAGAATATATTTTCACATTTTATAGCATTTTTGAAAATAAATCTATTTCCAAAGTATTTCTGAATTAATTTAAATAGATTTTGGGCTTAAGAAATAATTCTGCACAGAAACGAGTTGCATTGAATGACAACACTGCATACAGATGTCCTTTCTAATTATAGTATTTTTCTCTATGATCTTATTTCAATAAGATCTATTGGATTTAAAGGAACTGCCCAAGTAACTAACATTTATATCATTTTCTTACATTAGTGTTAAAAGGAAAGTTTCTTTGGTTTTCCTTTCCTTATTGTCTGGAGCTAATTATTTCTTAAATCACCTTCCAAATGTTTATTTTTGGTCTAGTATAAGCGACAAACTAGTCATTTGAACCTAGTTTTTCACTATTTATTCTGGTTTCCAGTTCTTTTTTTGTTTGTTTGTTTTTAGAGAGAGAGAAAGAGTGAGAGAGAGAGAGAGAGTACAAGCAGGGGGAATGGCAGAAGGACAGGGAGAAGCAGGCTCCTTGCTGAGCAGGGAGCCTGATTCGGGGCTCCATCCCAGGACCTTGGTATCATGACCTGAGCTGAAGGGCAGACACTTAATCGACTGATCCGCCCAGGTGCCCCGGTTTCCAGTTTCTTATATTAGATAAGCATACAGATAACCACAAAGGCAAAATACAAAAGAAGACCTGAATTCCTGGAAAGTAACCTTAAAATGTTTCATGTAGTCAAATGCTGTGCTAGAAACCGTGTAGTCAAAAAAGAGTCTGTAGACACTGTTCCTGCCCTGTGATTCTAGTGATGCTATTAGTCTAGCTGATGCTCCCTGATTTTAAATATACTGTAAAAAAAATGTTTAAACAAAATTTTTATTTCCTTTGTAGAAATGTAGTTCAAAATTTTAATTGTAAGGTAGTCAACATAAATGATTAATAGAGATAATTGAAATGAGAGATGGTATTTTAAAAGCAACATCAATTATTTCTCAAAAATAAACATTGCATTTTTTATTTGAGTGTTTTCATTTTTACCATATGAAGTTTAGGGCTTGGGTTGTTTTTTAAAGAAAGAAAAAAAGATAATGAGCATAAAAATGAGGGGGAGAAGAGCCTTCAGCAGTCTTGAGTCAAATGATAAGTGGTTTATCTCAAGTGTGCAAATTCTTTTGCACTCAGAAAAAAAATCACTCATAGCTTGAATACTAAAATCCTCTATTCACATCCCTTTAAAGTAATACTGAGGTGAAACCGATTCTCATATACATGGAAAATAAATGTGCATGCATACGGTATATATCGAATGGCTATATGAAATGGTTCACATCTATGTTATACACACACAGGAAGGGCTATTGGGGTATATTTGTAGGTGGATGCATACAGACAGATGGCAGGAAGACAGATAGTTATAGGTACATCAACTAGCCAGTTATGTTCCCATCATTTTGATAAGTTACTATTCTTCAAAAAGAGAAAGAGGTAAGAATAGTTTTGTAACATAATAATTCTGAAGTGGATATGTGAATGAAAGTGATATTCACGTGTTCAAACTCCTGGAGCACCAGCTGAAAATAGATGAGTGAGGGCAACGTTTCAAATAAATGGATAAAGAGTGCAATAGACCTTCAGCATTAAATGTTATCAAACCATCCTAAACCTCTGTTTCTTTGCCTAGAGTGTGTGGATAATAAACTAGATTATCTTCTCCAGGATACAAAATCTAAGTGAGAGGTACTTTGTTTCATTCAATACTGCAGTCCAGACCTAAATCATAGCCTTGCATATAAGTGCTGAATAAACATCATTGAATAAATAAATAGATATCAATCAATCAGTCAATCAATGGATGCTTTACCTAGAGAAGTTTTGAGTTGGTCTTTACTAACCACTTTGCACAGTGCCTACCATATACTAAGCACCACTAAATACAACTTGTATTATAATTCCTATAGTAATTATTAATAGCATAGGTTTTCTAGGTCTATTTTATAAATTGGAGGTCATACCCCTTTCTTTTATAAGACCTGATATATTTTTCATTTAAAATTGATTGTGTGTTATATTCAACATGAAGCTCCAAGTGAATACATAATTTTATTTGGTAGTATTTGTGAGGTACAAGGGGAAGTGACAAAGTGAATGATGGGCAGAACACAAACAAAAGGAAGCTATCCATAAAAATTAGCTTTCCTGTTTTAAACATTTAGTTTAAAATGAGAAATCAGTACAAAATGAGTCTGTACAAAATGTTTTCGAATGGCAAGCTAAAGAGTCTAGGTTTGACTTCATATAATCAGTAATTATTCTTAAGCTGGTGGCAATATGATAAATATGTCAGTGTAACAAGAACAATCTGGTGCAAATGTAGTAAAAATTTTTTGCAGCTTTTGAAACAATTTAACATTTTAAGTCAAAATTTTGGTATTTGGCTTGATTTTTGCCTCAGCAATTCTACTTCAAAGGACTTATTCTTTGGAATTCATCTGCTTGCAATTTAAACTGTTCAGTGTAGTGAAAACATTGCTTGTATTGCTGAATCATTTAACTCACCTAATAATGAAAGTTCCTAAACGTATTATGGTAAGTCCATTAGGTAGATTGATTTGTGGTCATTAAAAAGATATGAGGGAGGGTGCTTAATGAGGTTGAAAAAAGGATAGTGAATGAAAGGAGAGAATTACAAAATATGGCTGCAATGATTTTATAATTTCTATGAAATATATGTATTTCTACCTAGTCATAGCAGAGATGTTTGTAGAAGAGTTTGGAAATGTTAATACACACATATAAGAAGTTCTTTGCGTTTATCTATATATTTTTTTTAGATTTTTTTGTTCAAATATGCTTTGCTTTTATGGTAAATTTTTTAAAGAGTCATTTTAAAAGGAGGTATCAGGCAGCCTCACACAGGGTGGAATCTAAACAAGGTGAAAATTGAACCCCATACTGGAGCAATGTGAAGAAGGATTGTGGCCATAGCGAAGATTTGTGAGTCCTGTTGAGCTGGTAGTGAGTTGCCAAGTTGGGACATATGATTCTGTAGAAATTTAGAGAATACTTATTGTTTTTATTGCTTTTGTTGGTATTGTTTAGTCAATGATTTTTTATATAAAACAGTTTAAATTTCAAGTGATAGATGAATAATTTAGTTAAACCTTATGTGTGGAGGAAAAAAAGTTTATCTATATAAAATTATACATGTTTATGTCTTAGGTTTTTAGAACAGTTTATTTATATTATTTATATATATTGTTGGTTCAAAAAGATGTAGGGCTGAATATAGAGACACATAGAATATAACATAACATAAATTGAAATAACAAGGATGAATAATATTAGGGTAGAGCCATATCATGTCATTAGCAATGAAGATAATACAAAACAATACAAATCTATGTATGGGTGATGTTTAGGACACAAATTTTGTTTTTGTCATTCCATGAAATCCATCAGTGAAAATCATTCAGGTTAATTGAAAATATCTTAACCTTATAATATCAATGGGACAGTTATTTTAGAGACTTTCTATCAGACATTTTTTACCAGTGAGTACCATAAAACTCAATCTCTATAGTATAATTAACACCAGCCTCAATAATATTTCTTATTAGTGGATCAAATAACAATTTTTCAGGTCTGTTTCTTATACCACTTTGAGAGGGACATATTCCCACACTGTTGTGCAACTAAATAATAGTTCATTTTCATTTTGTGTGTGTTGAGTAGGTTGTGATGACAGAGAATAACTAGAATAGTAAAAAGTCCACATATACATCCTCCCTGCTTATATAGATTTAGTATTAATTTTAGAGAATTGAGTGCAATAGGCCTCTCTCATTTATTGTTTCTTAAAATGTACTTTTGAAGGTAGGTAGTTTTTTTAATATTGTACCTAGATGGAAACTATTCTGAATTGCTTAATAACTATGGACTTAAACACCTTCGTGGACTTAATAAAACATAAAAATTTGACATATTTGTGAAGAGCAGAGTGAGGAAAATCTATTAGAAAATAACCAATTAAAAAAAATAACCAATTTATTACTTACCTATCCTTATTAGTTGGGATAGGGATTTTAATCCATGCTATCATGGTGGTTATCAGTCAATATTGCATTAGACGTTTCATATTCAGGTGATTGCAATGTAGTATGAAAGAAAGAATTGTTTAAATGTTTCCACAGTGATAACAAAATATTACCTATTTTAGGAAAGAAACAATAAAAGCAAAAGCTGTAATTATCAATAGAAGATTCCTTCCTATATTTTAATTTTCATGAATATATGTATGTATTTAAATATGTATGCTTTGTTTATTTATTTATTTTTACATTTTTGCTCAGCTGTGAAACACATTGATATCTTAGTAAGACTTCTGTCTTACAGAGATGATGATTTAAAGCCAATTAATTTCAAGAAGCAATGTGTTTAATGGAAAAGGGCTTTGAATTTGATGTTTGTGTACTTTAGTCTCAGCATGTATTCTATCATTCAACATGGCCCTATGCCTTATGAATCTATTTCTTATTTCTGAGAGGCCTCAAGAGAGAAAGAAGATTAATCAGTATAGATAACTAGACAAATTATTCAGACTATGTCATTGTTTTAGACATTATTAGTAAATGAAAGAGAGAAAAAAATAATAAAAGAAGGAAGCCTAATAGAAAGTGTTGCAGAATATGAGAAATGCAAAACTGGGAGACAATGGAATAACCCAACATTAAAAACTTCTAACATATTTTCTGGATATTACATTAGTCTTCCCACCTGTTCCTGCCCTTGTCAGTTAAGGGAGGGACAACTAACTTACCATAAAAAATTAATCCTTGCATTCCATGGAGTTCTTTGGAAACAGCTGTTCAGTTAGGAGCTGTTTTCCAACAGCTTTTCTTCTAGATTCTCAAGTGGAAGGTGAGCTCTGAGTTGAGCCACAAATAGAAGAAGACTGTGATTCCTTTTTTTTTTTAAGATTTTATTTATTTATTTGACATAGAGAGAGAGAGAGCATGTACAAGCATGGGGAGTGGGAGAGGGAGAAGCAGACTCCCTGCTGAGCAGGGAGACCAATGCAGGGCTCGATCCCAGGGACCCTGGGATCACGACCAGAGTCAAAGGCAGAAGCTTAACCAACTGAGCCACCCAGGCGCCCCAGAAAGACTGTGATTCCTAATAACTATGTCAAGGAAAACCATCTGTGCAGTTTTATTGTTCTCCAAAGCACTTTGCTTCTAATATACTCTATATGTGTGGTTTTCAGGCAGAAGCTATTCTGTTCCTTAGGGGACATTGGATAATATCTGGCAACATTTTTGTTTTCCATGACAAGGGAAGGAGACATGCTGGCATCTAGCATGTAAAACCAGGGATGTTGCTGCTAAAAAATCCTAGAGCACACAGGATAGACCCCCACAACAAAGAATTATCTGCCCCAATATCAAAATACCAAGGTTAAGAAACTGTCTGTATTTTACTTACTTATTTTGCATATGCTCTATTTTTTCATAGACTCCAGGATTTATCGGAAAATATATCCCTTTTATCCTTGGTTCCTAGAACACTGCCTGACACAAAATAGAGGGCCAAAAGCTAGTAGTTAAAAGAATAAATGAAGAATTTAATGAATGGGAACTTTTAAAATTTACACATAGATATTTCTAGATAATTGAACTTTCGCTCACAAGGTAATAGTTCTGGAACCTTACAAAAAAAATGTAACATTATATCTAGAAAAACTCTTCAAGAATGATATTTTAAGAAATTAGTTTTATAATTGTTTTCAGAAGGAGCATTCTTTATGATATTTATGAGAAAATGTAAATAAGTAAAAGAGCTGTATTAGCAACCATTAAGATCCTGCCGTGGGAATTTTGTATTCAAATATTTTTGTGGCTAGCTCATTTTATCCCTTTAAGAAAGTCTTGTCCAAATGACTCTTATCTCTTTCTTCTCTGAAGTGTTCTAACACTTTTAGTCACTGCCACCCATGTTAATCTTTAATAGTGTTAGGATATATCCATGTTTTAAAGAATAGCAACAAGTTTTATTAATACAGATATACAGTGGCAGGCTTATGGTGAGAATTTCCTGCTTAATGTGCTTAAGATGAAACATCACAGCAATAACTCAGTGTTAGCATGACTCATCTTAATTTTCCATAAAATACATACATGTTAAATTTGATCCCCTCTTAGAATTACATTAAAGGTTACATTAATATGAGAATCACATTTCAACTGGATTCAGTATTTTCAATTCAGAAGTAATTGATTTTTCATCTTCATTTGGAAGCATAAAGCATGAGAGAAAATAGATGTATTGCCATAAAATCAAAGAAGTGTATGGGAACATACTGAAAGTTTGATGAAAATTAACATAGAAACTTTGAAGCATTAGTAACTCCTTTGACTATGAAAGGCATCATTTTGGATTCTATTTGTTTTTTTTTTAAATGTTCTAACCTTGGCTGTGCTCTTTTTGTGGCATTTGAAGTATTTTAGCTACTATTTAAAGTTATGTATTTATTTGTGAGTTATTAAACAATAATTGCTTCAAATCTGGGGCGCCTGGGTGGCTCAGTCGGTTAAGCGTCTGCCTTCGGCTCAGGTCAAATAAATAAATAAAATCTTAAAAAAATAATAATAATTGCTTCAAATCCTTGTGATTGCTTCTTGGCAGAGGTGACAGGTTAATAAATGACACAAGCTCTGCATGCAAAAGAACTTTTGTTCTAATGAGAAAAGCAGACACATATGATACCACAGACCAGCATGTAGATTCTTGGATAATCACATATTCATATTCACTTTCAAACTTGATCTTACTAATCAATTCTGATCATTACTTAGCATTTTCTATTACTAGAGAACAAATTGATTTCAAAAGTCAGTGTTTCTGAATAGTTTTATCCTAATTCCTATGGCCTATATATTTTAAAAGTACTCAAGGAATATAGGCTGATTTTAATTCCTGGTTTTTGCCTAATTTCTGATAGCAACTATCTCTTTTTGAACTTATATCTGTTATCAACCCTAATTTTCATTGCTTGATTTCAATGTCAGCTCCTACATTTCAACTTTCATGCCTTTGTTAGATTACAGAAAACAGAGAAAAAATATCCTTGAGGCAAGTCAGAACAAATAGTTGAATAAGTAAGAATGAATGGAAACTTGGAAATATTATATTTAAAAAGAAGTTTCTGAAAAATATAATACTATAATTAAAATTCATATGAGCAAAATAGATATCCAAAAGCTTAGCTCAATAAGGAGGAAATGTAAAAGACAATGTGTGAAAGACAATTTATACTCTTTAAATTAAAAACCACTGATGTTAAAAAAAAAGTTTTTTGATAACTGAATGAAAAGCATAGATGCACTAGGGAGATATAAAATTGACTACATTCGCAGTACCACAGAGAAGAAAATAAATGAGAATGTCACAAAAAGTGGAAATTAGGTCATGTCTCATGGTAAAAGTCAGAGAACTGCTCAATTGTGTATTAGGAGAGAAGATGTAATATAGAAGAGTTGGAAAAGTAATAAGAAAGCATTTTTTAGTTACGTAACACCAGCAGGTCATGGAAGAAAATTTTGTCATCCCGATACAATACAAGACAGTATAGATAATAGCAAGCTTAAATATTGCTATTACTTTCTAGCTTTGCAGTTACTTCCATTCTTATTAAATGTCCTGAATAAATATTAAACAGGATATAAGACTGGAGATAGGATTACGAAAAGAAAATGCATTAAATTTATTCTCAACCCATACCCTAAATTGGAACAACTTCTTTAATGCAGTGTTCTTATTCCTTAAAATTTTGCCCCATTACCCTATATGTCATTATCTAAATCTGACTTTTCCTTACTATATGTGCTGTACTGTTCTAGCATCAATTAAGTTATTGGCATTTATGTTCCCCGGGTTCTCATTTGTAAACAGAGTTGGACAAAAGTGAAAATATTCAATATTTAGGAGATAAATATAAAGCAGCAGCCATTTTACTCAGAAGGTTGTTGTTGATCAGAGAAAATGAGAGACAAGTACAGCTGTGCTTGTGGGTCCAGATCTTGCTCTTTTGCGCATCGGGAAGAACTCTCCTTTCTAATGGCTGGCCCTGCTGATATATCACCCTTGGCTCAAAACTAGTGTTTTGTTTTTGTTTTTTTCAAACTCAGGGAGGCATTAACCATAAGAGACAAACACAAACCCATGATCAATAAAATTAAAACAGAGATAATTGAAAGAATAGAGTGCCCTAAAAATAATAACCATTTTTAGAAACAACAGAAACCTACTACATTAGTTAGGAATGAAGACACAATTATGTTGGATTCCTCACACAAAACCAGGCAGGAGAAGCTGGAAATATTAATCTTGAGGGGAAATTTTCACTAATAATGCTCCAGCAGATTGTATATAAATTTATTTCACTGGGAGTACATTTATCTTACTTTGTTTTTCCCCATTATGTTGCCTACTTTCTTAGCATTACTATTTCTTCATTTTTTTTTTAAGTATATTAACAAGCACATTTGGGCAGGGACTTTATGTGAAATAAGAGTCTGATCCTCATCAAACTCTAGGAGGGAGTAGCTGTGACGTCCTGCCACAGACGTGTACCCCATGTCACTGTCACAGTTCTTCTCTAACTGGGAGGTGTACCTAGTTCTTAGATTTTCCTGGAAACCCTTACTTTATCACCTATGCCAGGGCTTGTTACAGACTTCCCTGGGATCTTTCTAACTCCCTTTTCAGATCTTTATTTTCTGGCTCCTCCACGATTGTATATTCATTCTATCTACAGTGTCCACGCTTTGCTAAAGAACCCGGAATAACTCACTAAAAGTAAACATCTCATTCTATTAAGTTCTATCATCTACAGCTTCTTGATCTGTCATGGCTACCTTTTCACCTTTTTCTGTTGTTTTGACTCAGTTGCACCACTAAAATAATTTTCTCTCTAATTAGCCTAAACCAAGTGTTGAAAAGATATACCACTAAATATGTTCCTGCTTCCAAATAAGGTTTTTCATAGGATCACTTAGGCAAATTGTTGAAAAATATAGATAAATGGAAAATCTATATAGAAAAATATAGATAAATGTAATACATCCTTAGTTTTTGATGTAGTGTTCCATGATTCATTGTTTGCATATAACACCCAGTGCTCCACGCAGAACGTGCCCTCTTTAATACCCATCACCAGACTAACCCATCCCCCCACCCCCTACTCCTCTAGAACCCTCCCAGTTTGTTTCTCAGAGTCCATAGTCTCTCATGGTTCATCTCCCCCTCCGATTCCCCCCCCTTCATTTTTCCCTTCCTGCTATCTTTTTTTTTTTATTTTAACATATAATGTATTATTTGTTCCAGAGGTACAGGTCTGTGATTCAACAGTCTTACACAATTCACAGCACTCACCATAGCACATACCCTCCTCAATGTCTATCACCCAGCCACCCCATCCCCCATTCCAGACTTTTAATATCAGAATCATATGATATAGATGCTGGGAAATGATTTTTTTTTTAAAAACTCATTTAAAAAATTAAATAAATAAATAATAAAATAATAAAATAAAAAATCCCATCAGTTTAAAACAAACTAACCCACAATTAAACAGGTAACAGACTCATTTTTCAGGATGTCAATCAACCTAAATCTGGAATAGAGTTGGAATGCAAAGTTTGTATTTTAGTAATCCAGATTATTTTCTCCCTCCCTTGAAAACAGTGTGGATTCTCCCCTTTACAAATAATATATGCTTATTGTAAAAATGTTATAAATAAAAAGTATAAGGAAAAATTTGTGATTAAAGTATCAGCTGTGTTACAAGTTACATCAGCATTCAACTGTAATTAAATTTATGTTCTTAAATAATAATAACAGTTACTATTATTTGAAACCCGGTTCATCCACCATATAACTTGTGTGTTTTGTAATCTCTCTAAACTATAGTTTCCTGGTTTTAAAATAGAATTAATAATACTGCCCAACAGAGTAGTAACAGTGTAAATTATAGAGTAACAGTTACTTTGCCTAACTGATCAATTGTTATTACAAAATAAGGTAATGATTATGAAAAATAATACAAATTATTAATCATAGTAGCAGAGTCAGTCTAAAACACCATATGATCTGGGCGCCTGGGTGGCTCAGTCGTTAGGCATCTGCCTTTGGCTCAGGTCATGATCCTGGGGTCCTGGGATCGAGCCCCACATTGGGTTTCCTGCACAGTGGGGAGCCTGCTTCTCCCTCTCCCACTCCCCCTGCTTGAGTTCTCACTCACTGTCTCTCTCTGTCAAATAAATAAATAAAATCTTTAAAAAAAAAAAAAAACACCGTATGATCAGTTCACTCTACACCTTAAATCCCTCCAAGTGCCTGGAATGGCCAGCAATCCCTGCACCAACGGATGAGAGATTACTCCAGACTTTGCTATGAGAGAGGAGAAGGCAAGGGGGTCAACGCTCAGAGATGAAGACTCTTTGCTCTTCTTTGCTCTCATCTTTATTCCTGCTGCAGGATAATCTTTATCACTCTTGTTTCTCAAGCAAATGATGTGTGACAAGGGGTCTTACAGGAACTAAGAGGGTCTGATTATGGGAAAGATAAGAAATGCTAATATGCATGTTCTACTAAACATAGCCTAAGGGACAATGCACACATCTCTTAGGTCACAGGGCGGCTGTTTGGGCGAAGAGAGCTTCAGGGAAGGCAACTCCCCGCCTCATTCTTACTGCAGAGTGGTCACGCAGGCCTCGGCATTCCCAAAGGCCTACACCCTTCTCAGAAACCTTCCCTGCCCTCAGCATCCTCCGTGTTAGATTTTAGAAAGCCAGGTATTATGGATGATTTCATGCACCACATTAACCCCAACATTCAAGTTCTCTTATTATTACCATTGATAAAAAAAAGACGCGACATTCCCCTGTATCTTTTGACCAAAGTTAGTTATCCTAGTAATTCTATGCTACTTAAGCTAGAAATCTTGACGCTGCTCTAGTTTTCCCTCTTGCTATTATAAACACTTGTTCTGAATGCCAGGGTACTACACTGATAAAATAGACAAACATATTCTCTTGGCTCTTAGCTTTTAGTGAAAAAAGAGAAAAAAAAGAAATAAATGATTAAGAAAAATATAATATGCTAGGAAAAAGCACTGTTAAACATTGTTAAGGAGAAATATAAAACAGAGGAAGCAAGAAGGAGTGTCAGCTTTGCAGAGGATAAAGTCAGATGGCTGAATGTTGTATTTTGGCAGAAGGACCATGAAAAGTCATAAAACCATCTTAATAACTGATATACACAGGAAAGTTCACATTATCACTTCATTCCACCACAATACCAAAAGTTTTCTTGAGAAATCTATTATTAAAATACTACGTATGTACTAATTCATAAACTGATTTTTTTTTTAATTTCACAATTCCATTCATGCAACCTAAAAAATTTACTCTGGATTACAGACATGGGCATTTGCCAGCATTAAAGTAGAATCCTAAAGAAAGTTGTTAAATATTTACATTTTATACTCCATAACAGTTGACAATCACTTTCCAAAACTGAAGAAGACATAGACAGCAAAACAAATAGTATGAAGCAAAACATTCCACTCCTGTTCCTGATGAAAACACATCAAATTAGAAAGAGAAAAGAATTTGCCAGATTTAATAAAGGATATCTATGGAAAAAAAGAAAAGATAAAAACCCAGAAAACAACATACTTAATGGTGATATGCTAGAACTCACTCTTGGAGATCACAAATTAGATAAGAATGCTTATTTATTTCTGCTTCTATTCAACAGTTTGCTGGAAGTTCTGGACTCAGGTAAAGGAAGAAGAGTGTATAAGAAATGGAAAAAAAGATAAAGCTATATTCTCAAGTTACATGATTATGAAAGCAGGAAATCTAGAAAAATCTACAAATATATTATTACAACTTTTGTAAGTTAGTGAATTTATGACAATTGCCTGATACAAGATCAATGTACAAAACTTTCCATTCTATGGACGCTTAACAAACAATTAGAAAATAAAATAGGAAAACAAAAACATTTAAAATAACATTAAAAACATCAGATAATAGAAATAAATCTACTCAGAAAAATAAAAAGTGCCATTAAATGATTAAAAAAACCCTAAATAAATGTAAAGATATACTATATGGATTTATAGGCTCGATATTAGAGAGATAACACTCTCCCCAAATAAATGATTCAGTACAATGCCAAAAAAAATTTCAAGATTTTTTTTTCTGTTATGATATTGGCAAGCTTATTCTGAAATTTGTATGGTGATTCAAAGAGCAAGGAATAGTTAAGACAGTCTTAAAGAGAAATAAGAAAGGGGTGAGATTATTTTACTCTTTTAAATATAAGTATTTATTAGGAAGCCATACTAATTAAAATACTGTTTTATGGGTAGTCCAATAGAAAAATAGATTAATGGCAGAGAACAGAGTGTTCAGAAACAAACTGATATATATGAAGAGACATGATTTTTTATTAAAATGATATGGTACAGGGCGCCTGGGTGGCTCAGTTGGTTAAGCGACTGCCTTCGACTCAGGTTATGATCTTGGAGTCCTTGGATCGAGTCCCGCATCAGGCTCCCTGCCCAGCAGGGAGTCTGCTTCTCCCTCTGACCCTTCCCCCTCTCATGTGCTTTCTCTCTCTCATTCTCTCTCTCTCTCTCAAATAAATAAATAAAATCTTTAAAAAAAATGATATGGTACCATAGTGAGGAAATGGTCATATAATACATATCAATAAATATTACATGTAGAAAAAATGATATTTGACATTTATTCTACAACATACACAAATCAATTCCAGGTTTAATGTTTACAAACATTGTAAAGATGGTGCAATAAAGCTTCTGAAAGTGTCAGAGGAAATATTTCATAAACTTGTGTAAGCAAACATTTCTGGAACAGTACAAACACAAACACATACATATACAAATATTTATAAAAGAAAAGACTGATAAATTAGATTACATTAGAATTAAAAATTTCCTTTAATCAGAAGAATGAAAAGCAAGCACCAGAAGGGGACATAATTCCAACACATATTAACTAAAATGTTCTCATATTCATAATATATAAAGGACTCCTATTAATCAATATTTTAAAGTAAGGCTGAAATAGGAATAAAAACATATATAAAGTACATGACAGACATTTCACAAAAAAAGGATATTCAAATGGCTTCTAAGTATTTGAAAAGATGTTAAACATTTTCACAGTTCATATTAAAGTCATATTTCATATTAAAACATACAATGATATTACTATCCACCCACCAGAATGGTTCTTATTAGAAACTGACAATTCCTAGTCTTATGAGTTTGTGAAGGTACTGGAACTTTCACATTACTGATGAAAGTATTTAATGGAACAACGACTTTGGAGCACTGTTAGGCATTCCTCTAATAGCTCAGGGAACAAAAGCAAAAATAAACAAGTGGGACTACATCAAACTGAAAAACATCTGCACAGCAAAGAAAACCATCAACATAATGAAAAGGTAAGACATTTGCAAACTGTATATCTGATAAGGGATTAATATCCAAAATATATAAGAAACGCATATATCTTGACAACCAAACAACTCAATTGAAAAATGGGCAGAGAACTAAAATACTTTTACAAAGAAGACATGCAAAAAGCCAATAGGTATCTGAAAAGGTGCTCAACGCTGTTCATCATTGGAGAGATGCAAATCAAAACCACAATGAGATATCACTTCAAATTTGTTACGATGGCTATTATCAAAAAGATAAAAGGTAAGTGTTGATGAGGATGTGGAGAAAAGAGAACTCTTGTATACTGTTAGTGGGAATGTAAATTGGTATAGCCATTATGGAAAATAATATGTAAATTCCTCAAAAAATTAAAAATAGAACTGCCATGTGATTCAGAAATCACTCTTCTAGTTGCATAGCAAAAGGAAATAAAATCAGTACCTCAAAGAGATATCTATATCTATCTATCTATCTATGGAATATTTTTCAGCCTTATAAAAAGATCATGCCATTTGAAACAATCTGATGAACCTGGAGGATATTATGATAAGTAAAATAAACCAGATACAGAAAGAAAAATACTGTATGATCTCACTTATATATGGAATGATAAAAAGTCATATACATAAAAGCAGAGAATAGAATGGTGGTTATCAGGGGCAATGAGGTGGGAGAAATGGGGAGAGACTGGTCAGTCGGTAGAAAATGGCAGTTACGTAGGATGAATAGCTTTAGAGCTTTAATGTACAGGGTAATGACTATAGTTAATAATACTATATTGAACATTGGAAATTTGCTAGGAGAGTAAACTTCAGGTGCTCTCATTATACACATAATAATACAATAACACAAAATGATAACTGTGTGAAGAGATGTGTTGTTGATTAGCTTGACTGTAGTAATAATTTCACTATATAAAATCATCATGTTGTACACCTTACATATATACAATTTTTATTTAAAAATTTTAGTTAAAAAAGTAAATATATATGTATATATATCTCTGTATCCATTCATCCATTAATGGACATGATAGATAGATAGATAGATAGATAGATAGATAGATAAGTAGATAGATAGTCTGGAAAACAGTAGATGTTGAATGAATGAATGAATGAATGAATAAAAGTCACTTCACATTTCAAGCTTTGTTTTAAATGCCTAATACATGACATTTATTATCATCCCATATCATTTAATAATCATGTACTTCATTTTTATCTATAGGGATGTTTATTTTTTGAGAGTTCTTTAATTTTTTTATTGAAATATAGTTGCCACACAATGTTACATTAGTTTAAGATGTATAACATCATAATTCAACCAGTTTATACATTATTCTATGTTCACCACATGTATAGTTACCATGTCACCATACAATGATCATGTACTTTTAATTCTTGTAGATGCACATAATCTGAAAAAAACAGAAACAAAACAAATTACAACACCAAACAAAGAGTGAGAAATCATGCAGAGAACTTGTAATACTTGGGAAGCATGTTATCTAGTTGCAATGCCTGTTGCGTTCTTTTTCTTTTTACATAGTAGTATTAATTTTGCTGAGTTCAATAATTAGTGGAACTGTACATGATGTAGACAGTGAAAAATAAACTCCTTATGTTAAATATTTATAAAATGCAGAGGGAATAAATAATGGTGGTAAGAAGTTGGAAGAAAGTAAGTTGGAATATTTTTCCACAGTTAGGCTAAAAGTTCTATGTCCTTTTCTAGAGGAAAATGGAGAATTAACTAAGTGCTCTCACACAGAAAGCAGTAAGAACTGTATTTGCTATTCTACATTTTAACAATATCTAAGACTTTCTATCCAGACTTCATGAACCAAGCACTTCCTGAGTGATTCTATAAAGTTGTTGGCTGATCACTCCAGGGAAGAAACAGGGATAATTGTATATTAAGGATGAATCAGTTTTTGCAAAGTCCTGCATCTTTATTTTAGCAATCTTCTCACCAATCTTTCAAGGAAAATTTATCATCTCCATTTTATAAATAGACAGGCTATATTATTTGCCCAAGTTCAAACTAAAAGTGAATGGCAGAGCCTGTACTCAAACCCAAGCTTACATGATCCCATAACAAAAACTCTTTATGCTCTGCCACACAGGCAGCTAAATAATATGTAGAAATTAATTGTGTCAAGTGTAGGAGAAGGAGAGCAGGAGGAACTTTCTGATAATGTAGCCTCCTGTGGAATAATGGGATGACCTTGAAGGAAAGGACAATTTTAAATTTGACTTGGAAGAAAATGGTTATTGAAAGTGGAACATTAAAATATTCTATAGGGCATTCATCCTTCTAGATTATGTACTCATACATGTAGCATATTTTTTATAGTATAATTAATAGTTATGTTCAAGTTAAGGAGTTCAGTGTTACAGAAAAGTGTATTGCTTATCCTTAATTGATCTTTAGGAAATTCATGTTCATTTTTAAGATTTTTCTGAAAGTTTAATAAAAAAATAGTGTTTTAAAGGCATATGTAAAGAAAGAGAAAACAATTGTAATTGCATCAATTAGTGTTTAAACAGCAGGGTTCCTTGTTAGACCTCAGAAAATTATATCCCTTACATTAGAGAAAATAGAACATAGAAGCATCCCTTTTCTCAAGCAAAATGTATACATTAACAAAATTCAATAATTTAAAACTTAGATGTTGTTAAATAAAATTAAATCTGGATTTAGGTGAAGAGAGACTATTCAAAGGATTATTTCAGTAAGGGAAAGGGACTATAGCAATGTGGAGGAATTACTGAAATAAGGAAATTGATAAGAATCTCAAAGGACAGAAGAAAAAAGATTGTTACAGGGAAGGGCAAGTAAGGCTAGAAAGAATGGGCTCTAGGGAATTGGTAGCATGATTGGAAGATAGTTCTTCAGGGAATTTTTCCTTGTGGTCCACAGATTCTCTGGAGGTGCCATTAAAGAGGAGTTGTATGATGAGGGTGGGTCAAAATTCAAGACTTGGGAGTAAGGAGAGAAGCGTTTAATTAACATTTGCTCAAGTCCATTAATGACACTTTTCTCCCCAGTTAATCAGTAAGGATCAACAATTAAGATAGCTTTTTTATGAGGCAAAGAATGGGAATTTGGAGGGTCTCTGCCTGGTCTCGTCATATATAAACAAGGAGAATATCCGTAAGTCTTACCTAAGTTCTTTTGAGTAAGCCAATTCCTGGAACAAAGGAAAGGATTTTTTTTGTTTTTGTTTTTGGTTCGTTTTGTTAACTTTGGCTATTTCCAGGAGTATAGAACTCAGTCTAACAAAATTTTACATTGTCAATGTTAATCATTTTTCCCATGGGCCATTTTTCACAAAACAAAGTCAAAACCTCTCACCAACTTATAGCATGCTTACAAACAAAGCATGAAAATAGTAGAAACTCGGTTAAATTAGTCAAACAAGGGGGCCATTAGACTGAAGTGGCTCTAAGATCTTGGCAGCCTTCTAAGTAAACCACAATCTCAGCCTGCAAATGCCTCAAGATTATGAAATTGAAACCTAAGAACAAGTAATCACAAATACCCAGCTAAGCTTTAAGCAATAATTTCCTAACTTTTCTTCCACCTTTTCTCTATAATAGTCTCTCCCTGATTCCTGTTGGTCTAGTCCTCCTATTTCCGATTCCAATTGATTTTTGCTCAAATAAACACTTAAAAATTTTCAGATGTCTTGGGTTATTTTTTAAAAACCTTAAATCTTGATCAGCTTCTTAGTTCCTATGCACTTAATCCAACTCTACAGAGATGTCTGAGACTCAGGCTATTGTTTCAGGCTTGCTGTGCCCAGAGCAAATCACTTTGCATCTTCATGGCCATATTTTTGAGTCATGCTGTTCAAAAGTGCCTTCTTGAGAAGTCAGAGGGAGTGTTTTTGGCCAAATATTTTATGAGGTAGAAAAAATGCAGTTTAATTGGTTTTAGAAATATTTATAAATCTTGTTTGTTCATTGACATAGGTTTTCACCTTAATTAGTTTGAATTGCACCTCTTTTACCACATTATAAAGATTTCTATATCACAAGAGCGTTTGTCATTAGTCTATCAGTTAAATAAAATAGGTTGTTTAAGAAGTTTTTGACCTTTATTTTTAACTTATTTTCTGAATCAGTCTGCATTAAAGTTGCAGAAATATTTGACAACACATGCATTCTGACCCAGAGGGGAGATTCAGAGAAGAGTTGGGAGAATTAAAATGAAAAGAAGAAGGAGAAGGAGGAGGGGGATGAAAAGGAAAAAGGAGGAAGAGGAGTAAGGGAGGGAGGAAGGAAGAAGGAAGGAAGGAAGGAACGAAGGAATGAAGGAACGAAGGAACGAAGGAAAGAAGGAAAGAAGGAAGGAAGGAAGAAGGAAGAAAGAAGGAAGGAAGGAAGGAAGGAAGGAAGAAGGAAGAAGGAAGGAAGGAAGGAAGGAAGGAAGGAAGGAAGGAACGAAGGAAGGAAGGAACGAAGGAAAGAAGGAAGGAAGGAAGGAAGAAGGAAGAAGGAAGGAAGGAAAGACGGAAGGAAGGAAGGAAGAAGGAAGAAGGAAGAAGGAAGGAAGGAAGGAAGGAGGGAAGGAGGGAAGGAAGGAGGGAAGGAGGGAAGGAAGAAGGAAGAAGGAGGGAAGGGAGGAAGGAAGGAAGGAAGGAAAGAAGGATGGAAGGAAGGCAGAACACTCCTTTACACAGAAAACAATAATAAAAACAATAAATAATAGTTATCAGCTCTGGTGTGCTTAATTTGTGCTTGGCCCTGGTCCCATGTTAAGAACTTTATGCATCACTGCACTATCCAAGCTTCCTTTGCTTTTCTGGTCTGTGTTGAGGACACTTGGTTGCAGGTAACTCTCAATCATTTGTTCTTCCATTCCAGACACCAAAAAGAGCCTCTCATTTCCAATTCTGAAAATCCCAGGGAAGCTAGCCAATGATATGACTTGCTTCAGACGTTCTCTCCTAGGCAGGCTGACCCACGAGCAGGATTTGGGTATTACTGCATAGGTGATGCCAGTTGAATCTGATACCCATTCCTCAGTCTACTCTGAGAGTTGCTTTATTAATGTTCTGGGAACTATTATAGGGTTGCTTCAGATATAACCCTGAAAATAGTGAGAAAAAAAGTCATTTCCATCTAAATTCCAATGCACGGTGTGTGTGTGTGTGTGTGTGTGTGTGTGTGTGTGTGTGTGTGTGTGTGTGTTAGTATGTCTATATAGAGAAAGAGAAACAAAAGTAATACTTACTCTTGCTTTTACACTATTAAAATTATACTTTCCAGTAGCACTCATTGTTGGCAGTATAGTATATTATGCTGATTAGCTTTTCTCTGTGTCTTGTTTCATAAAATGTTGATAAATGGAGCAGATAGGTATAAAATTTAAGACTGATGTTGTTTACTTCCACGGAAAAAGTGATTGTCATTTTTGAAGATCTTAAAATGTTTAAATATGGGATTTTAAATGGATTACCTCAACATATATTCACACTTTGAAGAAGCCTATTACACCCTATGGCTGCAGAAAATTACTTTAGCCAAAGTTAACTCTTCTGAATCACTTGGGATATTTATCTTGAACAGAACTGCTTTTCTTTTTCTTCTTTTTTAAAGAGTTCCATCACATGTTAATTGTGTATTTCAATTCCAAATTTGATATAAAACAATATCTAATGAGCCCCTGAAATAATGTCTTTGCTATTCAGTACCTGAAGCAAATTGTTGTTTAAATATTGTGCTGATTCATAATTTTAACTTTGTGGAAAGGAAACAAATATAGTAAAATCTTGAACTTAGAGGACAAGTAAAAGCTTGTCCTCTCATGGAGAAAGTTCCGTGGAGGTGATCTGGGGGGGGGGGGGATAAAATTTGCAAAATATTAGCACATAGTTATTAGATCTAAATCCATGGCACGGATTTAGTTGACATTACTTGGAGAAATGATAGAATAAATAATCATTTGGCTTTGAATGGCATTCTGTAAAACAGAAACACAAGAGGTGGGTCAAAACATAGCAAATATAGCCAACAAAGAAGATTTAGTTAGAAAAACAATTAGAATATATTATAAACAAGGAAAGTAGTGGGTCTCAAAAAGAAGGAGTGAGCCAAAGGTGTCAAATGAAACAGAAAATTAAGACCTAAAAATATCCTTGGGATTTGACATTTACTCCTTTGGTAAGTAGATACTGAAAATCTACTATGTGCTATGCACAATGAACACAGGTGAACAAAACAGACATACTCTTTTTCATCATGGAGATTATAGTCTAGTGGGGAAGAAAATCATAAAAGAAAAAAGTAGTACCCTAAATCATGATGAGTGCTAAGTAGAAAATGAGGAGAGGAGACAGAGAATAACAGGAGTTCCCTAATTTATATTTGAAAGTTAAGAGAGTCTTCTCTGAGTAAATGGCATTTAAATTGAGATCTGAAAAATGGCAGCTGAAAAGCGACCCCAGGGATTATATTTTCAAGGAGACAGAAGACTATATTCAGACTGCAGTGGGATGAAAAATTAATGTTACATGAAGACTTCAATTCTATTCAAGGACATTGAAAGTAGAAAAAAGTAAAACTTGGTAAAGGTGATCTGGAATGTCGATGGGGGTTGGTTTCACCGAGTCAGTGAGAATTATTGGATGAATGTCTTTGAGAAAGTCAAAGACAGGAATCTACAATCAAGTGGAGTGTCTGATTTTTCAAAGGATCACACATACTGCATTTGGTTTTCATAGCAGAAATAGTTTTAAATGGGAAATCACAGTAAAGTGTGAGGATACATATGCTGATGGAAGGAAGTGAATTCAGTGGGTATGTAGACCAGGGATTGACAAACTAGAGCCTGTATGTCAAACCAGCCTACCACCTAGTTTTCTAAATAAGTGTTAACGGAACAAAGCCAGGTTGGTTCATTTACACATTGTCTACGGTTGCCTTTGTGTTACAACACAAGGCTTGAATAGTTGTGATGGTGGTGTGTGCACTGCAAAGCCTAAAATAATTATTTTCTGGCTCTTTACTGAAAAAAAGTGTGCTGACACTAGGTACAGACTATTCTTTACTTGGAAGTAGGAAAAGAAATTTGATAGTAAGTAAGGAAGATACAAGGGCCAGGGATTTGTTTGTTTCTTTGTTTTTAAAGGACAAGGTATGAAGTTTACAGGTTGAGAGGAAGAAGGAAGTGAAAGGAAGAAATTGAAATGATACAAAAAGTATAGAATTAATGAAAAAAAGAAGAAAAGACAAAACTCTAGAAGAGTCCACAGAGACTAGGTTTTTAAGGGGAAATAGCAGGAGTAGATAGACTCCGTCAAAACAATGAAGGGGGGTAGTGTTAGTAATGCTTGATTTCCAGATCTATGTTTTGCTTCCATGGGGGTATAGATATTCCCTGTCTTGTGAAATCTTTCCCTTTATAAGTATGCAACAGACTTTTGCCATTGATTTATTAATGTTTTAAAGCTTAGTATTTATCAGTGTGGTTTATTGGGCTAGCTTTGAAAAAATATATTTATTTTACCTCTTTATATACTCATTTGATATGATCCTCATCATCCAGCCATATTTTTGAGGAAACTACTTCAATATGTAATGTCTACCAGTTTTAAACAACTTCTTTGTAGGCTCAAAATAGAATTGATTAGAAATTTGAAAAGAAAAATGACTCGTTTGTTAAAAGAAAATGTCCAGAAAACAAAATAAAACATGAACTACTCCCCAAAATGTGTAGTTTTCCCAGGTAGAAAAATACGGATTTTCTTTGGGTGAATCAAATCGAATGACACTGCTTCCCGCCCGAGAAGGCAACACCTGTCCTTCCATCACTGAGGGATACTTATGACACTGGATTACCCCTCTTGGTCCTCTGCTAACATGCTGATAGATTTCTGACCTCGATTCTCTCTGAACATCTCCAGCTCTCATGTTCACTGAGAACAAATCTCTGGCTTCCAATCAACTTTGTGGACTGTCCTCTGACCCACTACATATGTAGTGTTATTACTCATCACACTGTAGAGTGTGCTGCTCGTTTCTTCTCAGACCCTTGCTGGCACGACCTTCCCATGCATACTGGCAGAGCACAAAGCTCAGACCATACCATCCATCAGCTCAGAACTCCTGATTTTAAAATAGTAATGTGAATACCCATGCCATAATCTGAGCAGAGCGGGAAAATGTTGAACTGAGGGTATGACACTGTTCCACTAAGAGGATGCAGGGTTTGGAGTATTAATCATGAGTGAGATGGGAAAACTGAGTTGTGCAAACAGAAGAAATTGTAGAGTTTCTAGTTGCCACTTTCTTCCTGCTGATCATTTCCATATGTGGGTCTCTCTTCCTAGCAGCAGTCTCCTTTCTGTGCCGTCCGATTCTGATCCATGCTCTTACACTTGTCATCTGCTTCATTGTAAGCACACTGCCCAGAGGGCCCTCAGTTTGATCTACCACCATTCATTCAGTTTCTGACCATAGACACTAGACTTAACTCCAATGAGGGTCCCCAAATTTTTCCTGTTAGACTTTACCAAAAGCTGTTCCCATATATATTATCTGGAAATGCTACTTTATCTATATTGTAGGTTTTCTTTTCCTTTCCTTTTTCCTTTCCTTTCCTTTCCTTTCCTTTCCTTTCCTTTCCTTTCCTTTCCTTTCCTTTCCTTTCCTTTCCTTTCCTTTCCTTTCCTTTCCTTTCCTTTCCTTTCCTTTCCTTTCCTTTCCTTTCCTTTCCTTTCCTTTCCTTTCCTTTTCCTTTCCTTTCCTTTCCTTTTCTTTCTTTCTTTCTTTCTTTCTTTCTTTTCTTTCTTTCTTTCTTTCTTTCTTCTTTCTTTCTTTCTTTTTCTTTCTTTCTTTCTTTCTTTCTTTTTCTTTCTTTCTTTCTTTCTTTCTTTCTTTCTTTCTTTCTTTCTTTCTTTCTTTCTTTCTTTCTTTCTTTCTTTCTTTCTTTCTTTCTTTCTTTCTTTTTCTTTTTTAAAGATTTTATTTACTTGACCGAGACACAGGGAGAGAGGAAACAAAATCAGGGGGAGTGGGAGGGGGAGAAGCAGGCTTCCTGTGGAGCAGGGACCCCAATGCGGGGGCGGGGATCATAACCTGAGCCAAAGGCAGACGCTTAACAACTGAGCCACTCAGGTGCCCCTATACTGTAGGTTTTCTATTCAGGTTTGAACTCTACTACCAACCATCTTAGGAAATGTTCACTGCCAATTATTTCATTGTCTGGATTATATTATTTTTAGAGAAATCTCAGAGTTATTTTGGAAGTTTACATATTCTAGTATAATGACTTTTTTCACAGATACATTTTGTTTGACTCAGAATGGGTTTGTGTTGGCATTTCTTATTTTGGCTGCTTTTAATTATTAGCCTACTTTTTGTCAGAACGCTGCATGTCAACTACAGATTTCTGATTCCTCTTAAAAATTTGTTCACTTATCAATGTAGGTCTCGCATTCCTTTATGGAAACAATGAAGAAAAGCAATTGCCCACTTTAGACTTCTTGTGTTCTATATAGAACCCAGCACTCTGCACTTCTTTTTCTTCTGAGTTTTTATTTAAATTCTAGTTAGTTAACATACAGTGTAATACTAGGTTCAGTATAGAATTTAGTGATTCAACACTTCCATTCAACACCTGTTGCTCATCACAAGTGCCCTCCTTAATCCCCATCACCTATTTAACTCACTTCCTCACCTACCTCCCCTCTGGTAACCATCAGTTTGTTTTCTATAGTTATGAGTCTGTTTCTTGATTTGCCTCTCTTTTTCCCCCATGTTTGTTTATTTTGTTTCTTAAATTCAACACATGAGTGAAATCATATAGTGCTTGTTTTTGTCTGACTGACTTATTTTGCTTAGCATAATACTCTCTAGCTCCAACCATGTCTTTGCAAATGGCAAGACTTCATTCTTTTTTATGGAGAGTAACATTCCATTGTGTGTGTGTGTGTGTGTGTGTGTACATATATACCACCTCTTCTTTATCCATTAGTCAGTTGATGGACATTTGGGCTCTTTCCATAATCTAGCTATTGTTGATAATGCTGCTATAAACATCCGGGTGCATGTATCCCTTCGAATCAGTATTTATATAACCTTTGGGTAAATACTTAGTGCAATTGCTTAATCATAGGGCAGTTCTATCTTTAACTTTTTGAGGAAACTCCAGACTGTTTTCCAGAGTCACTGCACCAGTTTTCATTCCCACCAACACTGTCAGAGGGTTCCCCTTTCTCTGCATCCTTGCCAACACCTGTTGTTTCTTGTGTCGTTAATTTTAGCCATTCTTACAGGTGTGAGGTGATATCTCATTGTAGTTTTGATTTGTATTTCCCTGCTGATCAGTGATGTTGAACATCTTTTCATGTGTTCTGCCCATTTTTCACTGGATTATTCATTATTTGGGTGTTGAGTTTTATCAGTTCTTTCTCGATTTTGGATACTAACGCTTTATCAGATACGCCATTTGCAAATCCTTTATGCCATTCCAAAGGTCGGCTTTGAGTTTTGTTGATCGTTTCCTTGGCTGTGCAGAAGATTTTATCTTGATGAAGTCTCAATATTTCATCTTTGCTTTTGTTCTCTTGCCTTAGGAGACATATCTAGGAAGAAGTTGCTATGGCTGATGTCAGCGAGGTTATTGACTGTGACTCCTTTAGGATTTTCATGTTTTCAGGTCTCACATTCAGGTCTTTAATTTATTATTTTTGTGTATGATGTAAGAAAGTGCCCCAGTTTCATTCTTTTGCATGTTGCTGTCCAGTTTTCCCAACACCATTTGTTGAAAAGACTTTCTTTTTCCCATTGGATATCCTTCCCTGTTTTGTGGAAGATTAATTGACCATATAGTTGTGGGTTCATTTCTGGGTTTTCTATTCTGTTCCATTTATCTATGTGTCTGTTTTTGTGCCAGTACCATACTGTCTTGATCACTGCAGGCTCGTAACATAACTTGAGGCCCAGAATTGTGATGCCTCCAGCTTTCTTTTTCTTTTTCAAGATTGCTTTGCTGTTTGGGGTCTTTTGTGGTTCCATACAAATTTTAAGATTGTTTGTTCTAGTTCTGTGAAAAATGCTGGTGGTATTTTGATAGGGATTACATTAAATTCTTTAAGTAGTGCTTTAACAGTATTTGTTCTTCTAATCCATGATAATGGAATATTTTCCCATTTTTCTTTGTCATCTTTAACTTCTTTCATCAGTGTTCTGTAGTTTTCAGAGTACAGATCTTTTACTTCTGTGGTTAGGTTTATTCCTAGGTATCTTACGATTTTTTGGTGCTATTGTAAATGGGATTGATTTCTTGATTTATTTTTCTGCTGCTTCATTATTGGTGTATAGAAATGCAACATATTTCTGTATATTGGTTTTGTAGCATGCAGCTTTACTGAATTTATATATTCTAGCATTTTTTTGGTGGAGTCTTTTTGGTTTTCTATTAGAGTATCATGTCATCTGCAAATAGTGAAAGTTTTACTTCTTCCTTGTTGATTTGGATGCCTGTTATTTCCTTTTGTTGTCTGATTGCTGAGAATAGGATTTCCAGGATGTTAAATAACTGGTGAGAGTGGACATCCTTGTCTTTTACCTGACTGTAGAGGAAAAGCTCTCAGTTTTTCCCCATTGAGGATGATATTAGCTGCGGGTTTTTCCTATATGGCCTTTATGATTTAACTTTCTGTTTTAAGGCTACAGTGTTTCTATAGGAAAGAAAATGTTTAATTAAGCAGATGTTTCTCTGATGCTTTGCTATGTGTAAATAACAGTGTTTTATTGATTTGTGAGAACTCTCAGGATACAGTGTAAAGAAGAACACACCCATGAAAGTGTATAAGTACTATTATTAGTACAGCTATTTAAAAATATTTAAATCATTTATTGCCATTAGTTACATCATTTCAATATACACACTGATAGAAGTGCATAGATACTTTTTTAAACACTCGCAATAAGAGTTTAGATATGTAGCCAGCTGTCAGTTGTCTCATGATCATTAAAGAAGTCCATTAAGTAAATTGAATTATTTATTTTAGATGTCTCATAGTACCAATTATTCATTAATTGTAATTGGAACTAATTCATCATAATTTTGATGTGTATCTGATTGTTGTGTCTTCTTTTATTCTTGCTGTGTAAGTGAACCCTCCCTTTCATCAGTGTTATTAATCTCCCCCAAAACAGGAAAGAACTTATTTACAAACTATATGTATAAAGCAAAGTTATTATTTTGTTTCTCATTTTCTCTACACTGTTTAAGAGTCATTGTGCCTTACTATGTGTATGTAATTCCTGAAAGATGAGTAGAGTGACTTAGATATGGTAGGTACTCAATAAATATTCACTGAATTGCTTCAACAGCCAGAGGAGCATAAACAGCACTTCAGAAATAATGTATTGGCTGCTCTAGTTGATGGTTTATGAGGTATAAAGAGAGAAGTTGTACTTCTTTGTAGAGGCTATGAATTTAATTCTGCAGCTCAGGAGAGTGAATTTCTATAAACTCTTCATTGCTGTAAACTATGCAGATGTAAATAGCCCAACTTCTCTGGCTTAGCAAGCATAACAGTACTCCAAGTACTAAAACTTTTCAAGAAAATGTTTCTGGAAAACCCAATGCCTTATTCAGTGATTAATGATCATTATAGCTGAAGATTTGTGGCAAAGAGACATTTTAAGTATGAGTAAATCATCTGACATTGATTTGAGCTTTCATTAAACATTTTAGAAGTAAAATGTAATACAAAAAAACTCATAATCATAGGTGTACATGTTCATCAATTGCTTCAGAGTCAACACAACCATGGAATCATTACCAAGATCTGGAAATCAGGTACTACCAATATCCTATAAGCTGCTCTTTGTCATTTTCCCAACCACTAATGTCTCCTCCAAAGAGAGAAATTATCCTGATTTTATAATGCCTATATTAGTTTTTGATTTTCAATATCTGGCTTCTGTCTCTCAATATTATATTTGTGACATTCATTATCTCTTTGTGTTTAATAGTATTTCTTCATTTTCATGTTGCATATTATTATATTGTGTAAATGTACCAGAAGTTATTTTTAATTAAGCTGTTGTTGGACATTTAGGTTGTTTCTCAGTTTTTGGACATTACCGGTATTTCTTCTATAAACATTCTTAAATATGTATTTTGGTTACTATATCTGGGTATATTATTGGGTATATACTAAGAGTGGATATTCTGGGACACATGCTATGTATAGGGTCAACTTTAGTATCCATTACTCAAAAGTGCTCCAAAGCAATGATGTCAATTGATACTACCTAGAGAACTGTATGAAGATTCTAATTGCTGCATAACTTTAACATGGACTATGACTAATCTTTTAAAATTTTAGCCATTCTGTTTTCTGTATAAGTGCTAATCATTTTATTGAAATAATCTACACATTCTTGCCTTTCCTCAGGCACAAGAGAATCTCTGTTCATACAGATTAATCCATTCTTGTGGTTTTTCAGATTAGAGACCATTTCTTAGTTATTTTTAAGAATATGCTAAAACAGTTTTTTAAAGATTTTATTTATTTATTTATTTGAGAGAGAGAATGAGAGGTAGAGAGCACGAAAGGGAAGAGGGTCAGAGGGAGAAGCAGACTCCCTGCCGAGCAGGGAGCCCAATGTGGGACTTGACCCTGGGACTCCAGGATCATGACTTGAGCTGAAGGCAGTCGCTTAACCAACTGAGCCACCCAGGCACCCGCTAAAACATTTTCTAAGGAAATTTGGAAAGTAATAAAAGTGTAGAACTAGGAGTCAGAATTGATATGTCTAAAATATTTCCCACTTAAAAAGAAAAATAAGAAAGCCTAACGTATCCCTGTGTCTAATATCAGAACCTGAGTAGTAATTGCCCAGTAAGGAAAGACCAAAATCAGGGAACAGCTGTCAAAAGAACCATGAGTCATAGTAATTCAGGCAAATCAGAATGAAAAATCACAGAATCCAGCTAAGGAAAGGAGAGGTTGTCAGGAAAAACACATGTAAGTAAGCAAAGATTTACTTGAAAAAAACAAGCAAAAATAGAAAGGACTAAGAAAAGAACACTAAGAAACAAAACCTAGCCCCCAAAACAGAATTTTGGTATCTGAAGTTCAGGATAACAATAAAAATGACATTTTAAAAAATTTTACCCTGAACTAACTATTACTGAACTTGATTCATCTCTAAGCATGAAAGTGCAAATTCTGACAAGTACATTCATCTTAATGGAGGTGGGGGAGGCTAGATCTAGAAGGAGTCTGGCAGAGATGTTCTCAGCCACTAATCATAATACAGGAAAGAATAGCCATGTTGTGGATACACACTACTTTGGAAATAAGCAAGGTTTAATCATCAAGGGCAGAACTCCATTTTTCTGCAAATTTATAGAATCCTAATTTTCTACCTGAAAAATAATTTTCATTATTTTTCTCCTTCAACTGAATATGTGAATTAGAAGGTTTAACTCTGCAGAAAGCCAAACCCTTAGCAGAGTTCCATTTTAACTATATTGAGTTGCCCTTGAATGTTTTCTAATAACATAGAAATGGTGTCTCATTCACGGGAATTATAGCAATGAATGATTTTAAATAGGCAATAACTAAGTAAACAGTAGCAGGTAAGAAAAGGCTTTATTCTACATTCACTGACATGTCCACTGGGGTAAATTTGAAATTCTTTTATAGCAGGATTCCTGCCTCAGAAAATAAAATGAAACGGAATGTTTATGTTTCAGAAGGCATCTACAGCATCTCCCAAGTCAGTTCTTAAAAGCCCCTTTTAGAAACTCAAGGAGAATTTTAAAGTTTGAAAGACTTGAATCTATATTTTTATTTTAATCTTTTGACTATTACCTCTGCATAAAGAATGTGATAGCACCAGAGCATTTTCATTGTCTAAAAATAAAAATAAAACCTAATGTTTACAGAAAACTATATCATTCATGCCAATCAGTCACATTTATGCACCAGTTTATAATATTAAAATGGCAACCATATAGATTAAAAATATCTTTCCTTAAAGTTATGCTAGCATCTCACAGTTGCATTATATATAAATGTATATCATGTCTTTATATCTTTTATTTAGAATTAAATTATGTGGGAATTTTACAGTTATTTACCCCTATATTTTTTTTATTTTAAGTAATAAAATCATATACACACATAGTATATATATATATATATACACACACACGTATACCTTCCAAAAAGTACACATATATATGCATATATGTATATGTTCACTTTATAAAAATGTGCATACATTTTTGAAAATGATAAAAATTCTTGGCTAATTTAGATATTGAAAATAAACATTTTGTATTTTCCCTACATATGGATATGTTTAATAATGACAGAAGCCCAAGACAGATGTTTACCTCTCTTCCATGTAAAAGTCCGGATAAATAGTCCAGAGCTTGTGTGTGGCTCTGGTGTCAGTGACTCACATTCTTTCTATGTCATTTTGCCTTTGTGTGCACCCTCCTTTCACAAGTGGCTCAAAATGTTTTTTTACAGTTACTAAAATTCCAGTTGATGTTGACAAGAAGACAAAACAGAAAGAAAGTCGCATTCTTGCTAAGATACATCCTACAGTTTTCATTTATAGTTTCCACTGACATCTTTCTTGTCACAGTTTAAACTTGTGCTTGATCATGTCCCCAAAAAGAGGCTGGAAATTACGGTACTTATTCTGAGTGGCCATAGGTACAGGTAAGTACGTTATACTATAAAAGAAGAGATTATGATGACTAAGGAACAGTTTTCAGTCTATGCTTCGACCAACTATCAATAGTGGTGATGTTGGAAAGTGTATTTCAATATATATATATATTTATTTATTTATTTAATATCACACTATCATATTTAGTATTATATTGTACCAGAAGCATGTGAAAAAATACATAAATAATATATATCAACCAAAGTTAAAAATACGTATTGTTCTGTTGTTGAAGTTACTGAATTGGAAGGCTGAGGCCTCAATTGATTCTAATAGAAATGTATTTCTATGCGTGTATTTAGGGCAAAAGTAATGCTAAGAAATTTTTAAAAAGCAATGTTATTTCTTTAAAACTAATAATAAAAAACCCAAACTTGTGACATTTAAGTGACATTCTGGGGTCTAATACTCTTTCAATGTTGCTTTCAATGTTGACATCAGCTTCAGATGAAGATATAACTTTTAAGAATCATTCAGATATTATAATGAGAAAAAAACACATAAAACTATAAAATCCTCTAAGCAAAATACTTACCTTTATTTTTAAAGATTTATTTATTTATTTGAGTGAGAGAGAACATGTGTGCAAGTGTGGGGAGGGGCAGAAGAGGAGGGAGAGAGAGAGAGAAGCCTCAAGCAGACTCCCCGCTGAGGGCAGACCCTGAAGAAGGGCTCCATCCTAGGACCCTGAGATCAGGACCTGAGCTGAAATCAAGAGACAGCCACTGAACCAACTGAGCCATCCAGGGGCCCCTAAACAAAATACACTTTAATAAGAGTAGAAGAAAGGAAGAGACTATAACTGATTTCAAAATAAAATTTGAGATCAAAGCCGAACATAGTTTTTCACAAATTTTGATCCAAAATTTACACTTATGTGAATATAAGCACAAAGATAAGAGTTATCTGGATGTTCACTATAGCACTGTTTATAGTAGCAAAAATGTAAAGAAACTTAAATGATCAATAACAGGCAGCTAATTGAATAAATTATAACACATTGGAAAATGGAATATTACCCATAGAAATGAAGCTGTTAATGTAGATGTGTTGGAATAGAAATATATTTAGGCTATAATAATCTTTGAGTGAAAAAAAGTACAAAACACTATGTGCAAGATGATCCAAATTTTGCAATACATGTGTGCAATATAACATGGGTGCACATGCATTGATGTGTCTAGAAAGAAATATACCCAATGTTAAAAGCAGTTGTTATCTCTAGTGGAATTTTGATAATCAAGATTTTCTATCTTTTCATATTATGAGACTAACACTTTACCTCCTGTGCTAAAAAGGCACTATGGTTTTCTAGTTTTTCAAAACTTAACATGTTATCTGAAAATTAGTACAAAAAGTGCAAAATATAAAGGGATATGATAGGATAATTTTAATGAAGGAGAAAATATTGAAAATACATAATTTAGTGAAAGGCAGATTATATACCAATACACATGTATGAACCTTCTTTAGTAAAAGTAATGTAATATCCATTATGATCCAAACTATAGTATGTACACCAAATGTTATCTGTGGCTCATTTTGGGATTGGAGCCCTGGATTTATTTTTCTAATAAGATAAATGCTGTGTATTTGAGAATTTAGTCATATTATTAAGCATTACTTTATGATTGCCAAGTGCTATGGCTCCCAAGAGTTTTTGTTAGAGTCACAAAATAGGCCCATTGCATGTTCCTTTTTTGTTCTTACCATCCACCCTCATATTATAGCCATGAGAGCCTAAGGGAAGCTATTCATGTCTACAGAATTATCAAATTGCTGACAGGAAAATTCTAGGTAACTGGCAGCCTGTAGTTCTGAATATATTAATGGAGGTAATACCTAAAAATACTTGCATTAAAGGAAATCTAATGGAATTACATCATTTATCATTTATTGTGAATCAACTGAACCTGTAAAACATGTCTGGTGGCAGGAGTTCAACAGTTAAGAAAGTGTGCAGGCACATCAGCCCCTCCAGAGAAGCAGTACTGTCTTCCACTTCACTCTTTTTTTTTTTAATTTTATTTTATGTTATGTTAATGACCATACATTACATCATTAGTTTTTGATGTAGTGTTCCATGATTCATTGTTTGCGTATAACACCCAGTGCTCCATGAAATAAGTGCCCTTCTTAATACCCATCATTGGGCTAACCCATCCCCCTATGCCCCTCCCCTCTAAAACCCTCAGTTTGTTTCTCGGGGCCCATAGTCTCTCATGGTTCGTCTCCCCACGTGATTTCCCCCCGTTCATTTTTTTCCTTTCCTACTATCTTCTTTTCCTTTTTACTTTAACAGATAATGTATTATTTGTTTCAGAGGTACAGGTCTGTGGTTCCTCAGTCTTATACAATTCACAGCTTTCACCATAGCACATACCCTCCCCAATGTCTATCACCCAGCCACCCCATCCCTCCCACCCTCCACCACTCCAGCAACCCTCAGTTTGTTTCCTGAGATTAAGAATTCCTCATATCAGTGAGATCATATGATACATGTCTTGCTCTGATTGACTTATTTGACTTAGCATAATACCCTCTAGTTCCATCCACATCATTGCAAATGGTAAGATTTCGGGTTTTTTTTGATGGCTGCTTAATATTCCATTGTATATATATCTTCTTTATCCATTCATCTGTTGATGGACATCTTGGCTCTTTCCATAGTTTGGCTATTGTGGACATTGCTGCTATAAACATTGGGGTGCATGTACCCCTTCCAGATCACTACATTTGTATCTTTGGGGTAAATATCCAGTAGTGAAATTGCTGGGTCATAGGGTAGCTCTATTTTCAACTTTTTGAGGAACGTCCATACTGTTTCCACTTCACTCTTTAAGCAGAATGTCAAATCTTCTCTTTACAAGATTACAGTTTAGCCAGGAGCTTACACATAATGCCAGCATCCAATAGAAAATAGTTTCTATCGAGCGTCTTCCCTCTAAAGACATTTACATTTGGAAATTTTGAGTCTATATTGCTTTAGTGTTTTCAAGAGCTAGTTGTAGAAACCTAAGCCAAAAAAATGAAAGTGCCTATAAAGGGAACTTTTTTGGTTCACCCAAATAGAAGTGCCTAGGTGGAATCTGTTTCAGGGACCTCTGGATTCAGAGTCTAGAATGACCTATCTCAGTTTCTCTCTCTTTCTCCTTCTCTCCCCTCACCCCTTCCAGCTGCTGTCATTCCTTGCCCGAATTTCGGCAACAGTTTCTAAGTGGTGGATCTAAAGCATCTCCTACCACCTACCTTCCATTCCTGGAGGATTCACTAGACGTGAATTAACCCCTAAGTCCCCCCCCAAACACACACACACACACACACACACACACACACACACACACACACAGATCACTCTCCACAATAAAGTTAGAGAAGTATTTTCAAATTACAAATTTGATTATGTCCCATTTCATAGTCTCCTGTTAAGATGCATCCATGGCTTCCCAGAATCCTGAACTTGGCCTGCAGAGCCCTTTACTATATGGCCACTTCCTCCCCCTACTTTCTTCTTTCAGCATTTTTCCTTTATCTTTCTTTACAAAACAGTGACTTTCCTTTCTCTTAAATGGACACTGTCTCTTTGCTAAAGGATCTTCCCCCTGGCCCATAAACTTTTCTTCACTCTTCTCTTTGACAAGTCAATCCTGATTAGGTTTTAGATCTTAGCTAAATGTATTTGTTTCCTATTGCTATTTAACATTACCACAAATGTAGTGGCCTAAAACAACAAAAGTAATTATCTTACAGTTTTGGAGGGAAGAAGTCCAAATCAATCTCACAGGGCTAATGTCAAGATGTTGGCAGAGTTGGTTCTTTCTGAAGGCTCTAGGGAAGAATCCGTTTCATTGCCTTCTCTGATTTCTAGAGGAAGCCTCCATTCCTTGGCTCATGGCTCCTTCTCCATTTCCAAAGCCAGCAAGATTACATCTTCAAATATTTCTCTCTGACTCTGGCCCTCTGCTTCCATTATCACATTGACTTCTCTGACTCATTCTCCTGTTGATTCTTATGAGGACTTTTGCAATTATATCAGGCATACCAGAATGATCCAGAATAATCTCTCCATCTCAAAATCCTTAACTTAAGGATATCTGCTAGGTCTCTTTTGCCATGTAAGTTACTATATTCATAGACGCCAGGGATTAAGAAATGGCCACCTTTGGGGGAGCATTATTCTGTCTACTCTGCTGACTACTTTTCATACTTTTGATAGAAACTTTTCCGGACCTCCTTTATTTGGCGAAATCTCCTTAATATGTACTATTGATCTTCATAAGTCTTATGAGAGCAAACACTATATCTGTTTTAGGGACCATTCTAACTACAGTGTCTAGCACAGCATCTGCAAAATAGTAGACATCAATAAATATTGTTGATGAACAAATTAATTTGTCCTGTTAATATCACCTTCACAGATTTGGTCTTATCACTGTAGCCACAGATATGTAACACAATGACTGGCTCATCTTAAATGATATGCCTATCTATATTACAGATGCATTGGATCTGTTACTTGAAAGATTAGGACATGCTTGGCATTTACAAACAAAAGCTATTATACTGCCATTTTGTATTTTGTCTTCTAATTTGCTAACACTGACACAACTTTCTTAGAGTCAAATAAGGCCAACAGACCTGAAACTTGATTTACCAATAAATATGGACTATAAATTTCAGGAGTTATTCCATCTTTAAGAAAATTATTAGATGTTCTTCTGGGAAGGTAATCCATATAAGAATAAAACTTGGTAGTTTTTAGACACTATTCAATCAGATATACAAAATCATACTATTTAGGGGAACCGAACTTGGGAGTCTCAACATTGGGTACAGCCAGGCAGAATATGAAATCATAAGCAGAATGGCAGGTATTTTCTCAATTCTTAAGAAAGTAGGATGCATTTTAAATCAGAGCCTTAGTGTCCCAATGAATATTGGTGAAACAAAGGCAGAATCACAGTTCTTAGAAAATACTGAGAAAACAGACAGGTCATTCAGTGAAGTCCCTAATTAAAGCCCATGGCATTTCAGGTAGGCTACAAACTAGAAGGAATACACATACACATATACACAGACACACTTGTTTTCAGTTCCTAAATAAATGAATTTTTAAAAAAATGAAAGTAAGGCCAAAAAGATACCCTGGTGGGTATATATGTACCAGGCAGAGTTCTGCTATAATGAGAAAAGCAACAAATTCTTAATATACCACAGATCTTTTATACACAGAGCCAGAGACAGATTCACCACAAAGCCTAAGAAGCTTAAGTATCAGGGTTTCTCACTTTTTGGATGACTTCCAAACACCTTGGAGGGACCCTAGCAATGTGTTTACATAGCCTCACTTTTGTGTAAAATAGGCAAAATTAAGATTTTTGTATTGCAGTTGATTAAAACAACACTCCAAATTAACCTTTGGTTTTCCTCATTTACCATTGTGCTAATTGCATCAGAAGTGCTGAGGGCATTTGGGGGATCCAGTTAATGGCAAGTTGAGTTGGGAATTCAATATGTCTGTATCTTGGATGTATTTATGAGGCTTTAGTCGCCTTTGTCACCATTTATATCACTGCTAGGTGTCTGATGTAGAAATGACTTCCAGGAATACTCCTCACCAAAACTACTGGTATCCCCTCACTGTTACGTGACAGTTCATGATGTGTCACAATAAAAACATATCCTTTGACAACCAGCACCAAATATATGTAGGTATGGAATAGAATGAAGCATGTACAGAATAGATCCAGAAGGCACCATAACATTCTTATAATTAAAAGGTAAGATAAATTTTTATGGGTTTTCCCAAAGTATTCCTAAAATTTGCTGTGGTATCTCCAATAGTGAGTTAAAAAGATTCAAGAAATAAGCTATCAATAAAGAAATATTTGTCAAACAATATTAAAAGAAATATATCCAGTCTTCCCTCAAGAATTGCTGAACAAAATATTTTACCATTTCATATATCAGCATTTTGTATACTATTTTATATGTATATAGTATATACTAACAATTTATTTACTTCAGTATGAAGGACTTTTTTCCACATATTGGGCTCTCTTGATTCCTCAGATAATCTTCACTAGCAAGGCTATGAGTTCATTAGAAGAAAGAGTAGAGTCATTGCTCACATGCCCACAAAATATCACTATTTCCAGTTGTGTAGTTTTGGAGAAGCCTTATTTCCCAAAATACCCATGGTCTACCTTATGACTGTGCCTCAAACCTGTTGAATCTGAGTGGCTATGTCCCTGAATTTGAACCAAGAACCAAGTAGATTTTCCATAGAACAAGATTTCCATAGACAAAGTAAAATCTATGATACTTTGTTTCACACACAAAAGACTAATTTTTGAGAACAGAGATGGACCACTCTTTTTTTGGAAGAACTGTCCCACACAAGATGTAAACTGTATCCTGAAGAATAGATAAAGATGACATCACTGCTGATTAGTGGGAGAAGAGATGAGTCACAACATTATTAGCCTAACTCTGGGCCAATCAGAGCTTGGGGTCAGGTGAGTAATGTGACCAATGCTGCACATCTGAAAAGGTCTCAAACTCATCAGTTATATATAAATGAGTTTTACATATATGGTTACAGAATGTCAAGATTTAAATAAGATGTTGCTCACAAAACTTTAAATTTATATACCATTACTAGTTTTACCACCTAGAGACACAATGAACTAATTTTATAAAGTATTAAATCAAAAAATTATCAGTTAAAGGCAAATTGTATTGAATTTTACAGTGCATATACATCAAAAATATTGTAACTACATAATAGACATAATAGATCTTAGAAAATTCTAAGTTTAAGATAAGTAATAATTTATTTCTAAATAGCAAAGACATTAGGGAAGACCCAGACAGTTCCAGTCAGAACTGAACCAACACTATTGGTTAAATGAAACCATCTCTATTGGTTGCACAGTTCAATGAACTCAGCTGTAAAAAACTAATAGAGGAGAGAGGATAAATAATGCAAGGCCTAGTATTCTAGAAGGTTGCCAAGCTGATAGTAGACCTCAGGTTTCTCAATTTCAAGTATAATGTAAATAGAGAGAGAGAGAGAGAGAACTGATTGTGAGAGGAAGGAAGGGAAGGAAGGAGAGGAAGGGAGAAAAAGAAGGAGAGGCAGAAAGAAACAAAGATACTACCCTTCAACTTAGAGATATAATTACAGGATTTGCTTGCTGGGAAAGCATGAATGAAGAAGGAAAATATAGCATAAACACCTAAGAGTATCTTGGAAGTAAGACATTTGAGCTAGGATTTGGATTTATGGAGTAAAAATTAAATATAGAATCCAGACATATAGAGAGTCAAAAATATTAGAAAGATTTTAGAGTATATCAAATTCATCTTTTGATGGTCCTTCTTCCAGGACACTCTTAAGGTGTTTATACTATTTTTTTTCTTTGTGAAAGAAGCTGCTTTGTAGTTATACTTTAAGTGTATGATTTCTGCGGTATGAATTTTCTTAATTGTTTTCTTATCCTGTGTTTATGGTTTTCTAAGTCACATGGCCTGTACCTAGAAATGCTCTTAGAGTCACCTTGTGTCTGGTTGCATAGTTTCCTGTAGATTCGCAGAAGAGGGTCTAGACGGAAGGGTTGGAGTGGAAACTACAGATGAGATATATATTTAAGGGAAGTATGTTTTCTTATTCTCAACTTGAAGAAGATCCAGATTAACTGAGAATAATGCATTTTTATTGAATGCTTAATTTATATCATGCTGCATCCATAAATATGTCAATGCTGATTATAGTTTTATGGTTCTTTGATACCTATATATGAATAGGTCAGAATTTCTCAGAGCATAGCTCTTAAATCATTGACATCCAGTGTTTTTCATATCTAAATTACTTGGATCCACTCCAAGAGTACAGATTGAGCCTTGCTGGTACTGGAATTCAGAAATTAACATGTTTTGCTTTTATACTAATAGTTGCAATTCATTAGAATGAGGTCATAATGCTAGACATAAATCATCACTATCAAATTGAAAAAAGTCATATTATTATAATCTAAAATGTAAGGTTAAAGGAACAAAATTCCAAATTGAATTCCAAATTGAATTTCAGTTTCCACGCATGAGAGCATCATTTATATAAATCAGTATTTTGTAAGATATTTTTGGAAAAAAATTTCAGTGTGTTAAAAATGAAAGAGAAGCAACCACAATAACATAAAAGATGGGTGTATGTCCCCAATGAGATAATATTCTTGTATAAAGTTAAATTTGGGCCAATTTATCAAGAAGATTTTTGAAACTATCCATCTATTTCAAATGAGAAAATGTCCAAATTGCCCTTACAAAATGAAACAAAAATGAAGGTAATATTATACATTGAAAAGAAAAAAAAGTGAAACATGTAGGGGAAAAAAAACAGATTAAGAATTTCCAAAATCTGACAGTGAACACTGATAATGGATGCATTTTATGAATCTATATGAGCAAACATGATTATCCTTGGTGAAATAGAGATTAAAATCCCCAGACTTCCAGGAAAATTTAGTAAGCCTTTACTTTTTTTGTGTTTATTTATTGTGTTAAAAAACATATAACATAAAATTTACCTACCCAGCCACTTTAAAGCATAGAGTTCAGTAGTGTTAATATAGTCATATTGTTGTGAAACATTTCCAGAAATTTTCCATTTTGAAAAACTGAAACACTACACCTTTTAAACAATACCCCTTCCTCACCCCTCCACTCCAGTCCCTGGTGACAACCATTCTTTCTGTTTCTATGAATTTTTTTTTTTAAATTTTATTTATTTATTTGACAGAGAGAGACATAGTGAGAGAGGGAACACAAGCAGGGGGAGTGAGAGAGGGAGAGGCAGGCTTCCCGCCGAGCAGGGAGCCCAATGCGGGGCTCAATCCCAGGACCATGAGATCATGACCTGAGCAGAAGGCAGACGCTTAACGACTGAGCCACCCAGGTGCCCCCTGTTTCTATGAATTTGATTAATTTGGATACCACATATAAATGAAATTCTATGGTGTTTGTCTTTTTATGACTGGCTTATTACACTTAGCACAAAATACAGTATACATATATGATAGAATATTATTCAACCTTAAAAAGGAAGGAGATCCTGTCTCATGCTACAAGTAGTAAGACTTTACTTTTTTAAAAAAGATTTATTTATTCATTTTGGATGGAAAGAGAGAGAGAGAGCATGTGCATAAGGGGGAGAGGCAGAAGGGGAGAGAGAACCTGAAGCGGACTCCACGCTGAGTGCATAGGGCTTGATCTCATGACCTTGAGATCACAACCTGAGCCAAAACCAAGAGTCAGAGTCCCAACCGACTGTACCAACCAGGTGCCCCGAGACTCTACTTTTATATTAAATTCTAAATGCCCTTGACTTTATACTTGTAAATTTGGTATTTTTTACTGGTTTAAATGGACATCTCAATGACCCTATCTTAAGAGAGGAAAACATATGACAACCTTACCCAAAATCTAATATCACGAATATCCTCTTTAAGGCATCCTTATAGTTTGTCAAAACTGCCATATATAGAAGAAAGCATAGATAGATGATAGCTATGTAGGTAGGCAGGTAGGTAGGTAAATAGTAGATAGATGGATAGATAGATGATAGATAGATAGATGATAAATAGATAGATAGATGATAGATGATAGATAGATAGATGATAGATAGATAGATAGATAGATAGATAGATAGATAGATAGATAGATAGACGATAGATAGATAGATGATAGATAGACTCATCACCAGTTCGCCAATTTGAACATTTTATAGAAGGTTAAGATAGTATGTTGTATTGCTTCTCAGGTACCTTCAGAAGTTAGTGCAGTGATCTTGATTCATTAAATACAAATATGATGGATTGAATATCATTCCAACACCCTAAGTCCATTACATTTGCTTGTATAAGACAGGAAGACATTGAACCTACAAGTGAACAAAGTACTGCCATTGATGATATATGTGTTAGTTTAAGTGCAATTTATGCATTTGAGCACACCCCACTTGGTGAAAGTCATTTTAGCAAATGAACCTTCGGATATGGGGCTTCAAAACCACTGTGTTTACTTGATAGTCTGTAAATCCTCTGTTGGAGATATTATGGTCTACAATGGATTCTATTTAATTGGCACATCTCAGTGGAAACTGAAATGTGTCAATTAGACAATGAATGTCTCATTTAATTACATAATTGCTCATATGAACTATCAAATACATTTAAATTAGAAAGGATTTTTTAAATGCAAAACATTGACCAAATTGTATATGTACATAATTTAGACAAATTAGAAATGCAGATGTTGGGCATGATACAAAGCATTATCATGAAGGCACATTCTTATTTTTTTTTGTTCAGCAGTTTAATGAGTATTATAATCCATCTGGTCAACACAAACCCAAAATATACCTAATAACCAAAGTCATAAACTGAATTTTAAGTCTGTATTAATACTCTATGTTATTATTTCAGAAAGCCAAAACTGAAAAGAGTTGCTGCTTTTTCATATTTAAGTGTTCTTAATTGAGACATTGATTTAGAATGAATTAATTTCTCATACCAATGACAAAATAATTTTAAAATTACAAAACAGTGTTTATACATGGAGTGTAAGTCAACAGGATGGTCCGCTGATACAGAAATCTATGTACTAAGATAATTCTTACAATACAGACAGTATAGACAAATATAGTAAAATATAGACAAATGTATTTCATGCAAAAATCTCCTATTTGTTAATATGAATCTTTAAAACTTGGATAATAGAAAGACATTCATGAAGGATGTGATATTAACAGCTTTCCCTAAGTGTTAGGAAGGGATTGATAATGATTTGCCAAGAATTTACTCTTATTTTACTCCACAACTTAAAATTTTAGTTTGTGGCAATTTGTATTTTAGAGTTTGTATATTATACAATGTGAAAAGACAATGTCCTGTGTTTGTCAATCAATAATTTTTTAAAGATTTTATTTATTTGCCAGAGAAAAAGAGAGAGAGAGAGAGAACACAAGCAGGGAGAGCGTCAGGCAGAGCAGACAAAGTGGGCAGAGAGAGAAGGAGGGTCCCTGCTGAGCAAGGAACCCGATGTGGGACAGGACCCCAGGATCATGACCTGAGCCAAAAGCGATGCGTAACCAACTGAGCCACCTAGGTGTCTTTCAATCAATACTCTTTAAACAAATTATATTTTATATTCACTTAGAAATATAGTGTGTATTAATTGTATTTTGTGCAATATACCCAAATTATTTTATTAAAACAACCTAAACAAATAATGTTATAATACTATAGTATTTAAAAAAATTAAATTTAGAAAATAACCAGAAGATTTAAACAAATGTCCATTAATACGACCACATAGAACAACCATTTACTAACATTTTCCCTTGTATAACACGTATATTACTTACTCTCATTTTTTGTCAGTTAGTGTGTGCCTATTACTTAAAATATTAAACACATGATTATCATTACTGCGTGGTACTTAAAATCTATATAATCACTCATATTTCCTTGAACAGGTGATTTATTGATCTTATTTTATATTTCATAAAACACTTCAATAAGTACCATAGCAGATTGTTTCTTCAGAATGAATCTTAAAACATAGAATTACTAACCAAATGATATCAAAAATGCAAGAATTTTGATGCAAATTTTATTTCTAGAAAAATTTTTTTTATCAATTTATAATCCAGTTTGTTTTTAATCTCTAGTAATCACTGTCTATCATAGACAAAATTCTAAAATGGCTCAGAACAATCCTGCTCCCTGGCGTGTACCTTTTGTATAACCCCAGCACTTGAATGCCAAGGGAACCTGACTGTGACAGCATAGTGGTTATTTTGATTAGTTTATGTTATGTGGTGAATGGTGATGGAATAGTCATTCCTTTGATTACATGATGCTGGAGAAGACTGTTGGAGCTGATTGCAGGGTGGGGGGAGAAGTCAGAGAGAAAGGATCCCCTGGCACAGAAAAAAACAAGAAGGCATGCTGTGAACTCCTTATGAGAGCTACATGGTGAAGAACTGAGGGCAGCCTTTGGAAGATGAAAGCAGTCCCCAACCAACAGCTAGCATGAGAATGGGGACCTCAGTCTCACACCTATAGGAAACGAAATAGTTACAGCACCATGTGGGCTTAAATGAGGACCCTGGACTCCCTTAATTTCAGCTTTTTGAGATCCTAAGCGGAGAACACAGCTATTTAGTGCTGGGATATTCAATCTAGTTTAATTGCTTGTACACTTTCATTCAGGTCAATGTTAACTACAGAAATTCGCTGCAAAAAAAAAATCACTGTTTTTAACCAAAATGTCCTCAGTTTGTGTACTTAAGTAAATGCTTCTTCAACCTCATCAGAACCAACAGTACCTTGAGACTTCCAGCTACATCTTGTCAGCCTGCTCCTGCCTTTCCTTTCTTCTTATTCCACTCAAAGTTTAATCATTTAATAACACCTACAAAGCTACTTTCATTTTCTATTGTTGTATAATAAATGACCACAAACTTAGAAACTTAAACACAAAACACATTGATCATCTCACCATGGCCATGGGTTGTGTGGTTCCTCTGCCCAGACTGTCACAAGGCTGCAAAGTTTTCACCAGTTCTGTGACCTCATCTGTAGCCTGGTCCCCTTCCAAGCTCTCAGCAGAATTCATTTCTTTGCACCAATAGAAGTCACCAAGTAGCTTCCTTCTTCAATGCCATTAGCAAAGCATTCTTTGAATTTAAGGAAACTTAAACCTTTTATTTATTTATTTATTTTTTACAGAGATCCACAGATTAAGCAAGTAGAACTTGCTTAAATCCTATCCAGGTTAATCTACCTTTAACTCAGAGTCAAGCTGATTAGGGCCTTAATTATAGCTGTAAAACCCCTTAATCTTAATCTTAATCTTTGCCACATAACGGCAAACTAATCACAGCAACACCAGGGGTGGGACTCTTGGGGGCCATCTTAGATTCTTGCCTACCACTATATATATATATATTATATTTATATAATATTATATAATATAATAAATATAAGTATAATAAATATAATAATATAGTGTATAATATATAATATAGAAATATACAAATATAATTTATATTCCTTTGACACACTGTCCTTTCTATTTTTTTTTTTTTTACTTCCCTAGCAAAAGAACAAATCTGAGTGAACCTAAACATCTGCCTTCTTAACTTAATGCTTTGTGCTAGGTCAAGTAAACATAGCTGCATCACATTACACATCTTCAACCCTGATATCTCTTTGTATATAATGTCATATTTACCATTGCCTTTACACAGATTTCCTAAACATCTCAGTGACACTTTATAGTCAATAAAAACATATCTAATTCATGTTCACTCCCCTAACAGTTGATTCACACCCCCACCCCACCCCCCACCCCCTTGCTCCTTCACATAATAAAGGGCACTGTCGGATACCCAGGTCCTCAAGCTAGAAATCTGGTACTTAATCCTGAAATCCGGAAAGGTAGAATCCATGTCCATTGAGCCTATGACTATATAGATAAAGAGATTGGAAAAGAGAGTCAGAGAAGTATGTGTTTGATCACTATTGTCTATATTTAGTAAGGTATAAGAAGAAAGAGATGAGCTCATGAAGGATAGATGGTTTGAAAAGAGAAATGGAAGAAAAAAACTATAGCACTTAAAGATGGAAGCTTACAGATTTAGAAAAGTTTCTGCTTCTAGATTCCAAATAATAGGAAATCATATTGAAAAGTTTGTGAGACTAAAGGCCCATTAAGACTCACTTTGCCATCAAAAATCAAATTAAGCTTGTGGTTTTTCCACCCAAGTAACACTATTAAGTAATGGAGAGGGGAACATTGAGACTAAAAAATAACTTAATAGTATTAAGAATTGTATGTAGTTAATGAGTTTGGTGGGATAATTTCTGTTACTGACTGGAGGCCAGTGGATCAGAAACACTCATATGTAGTTTATCTGACCTCAAAAAGTTGGAGTATAACTTCCCACTTCTTGAGTGCAGGATGCCCATAGTCACTTACTTCCAAAGTATACAGTATGAAGCCTGAAGGGAGGAAGAATAACTTTATAGTTGAGAAACCTGACAAACACTACTTTAGCAATGTAATCAAGGTCAACATCAACAATGATAAGTTATGTTGATTGTAGGTACACTTGATATATTCTGATGGAAATGACATTTAACATCTGTCATCTTTCTCTCTAAAACTTCTAACTCCCATCAAATCATGAGAAAATTTCAGCCTAAGTCCTATGGATGAGCATACTCAAAACACCTGACTAGAACTCAAAACTGTCAAGGTGTTTGATCAAAAGCAAACTGGCCACAGCTAAAAAAAAAAATAAGGAATAGACCAAAAAAATGTAACGTGGTATTCTAGATGGAATCCTGGGACAGGAAAAAATTACTAGGTTAAAATTAAGGTAATATGAATAAAGTACAAACTTTAATTAATAGTAATATATAACAATACGGTTCATTAACTATAAGAAAGTTACCATATTAAGGTAAGATATTAATTATAGAGGAAACTGAGTGGAAGGTATATAGAAACTCTTTATACAATCTTCACAATTTTTAAGTACAAAACTGTTGTAAGAAAATAACATTAGTTTGAAGGATCAGCACAAGGAATTCTAGGGGGTTATGAGCCTGTTTTGTATTTGTAGTGATGATTACACTAATTTCTGTATGTGATGAAATCTTATAGTACTAAAGACAAACACCACACCCATCCATCCCCCCACACATATACCTTAGCATGCAAAACTGATTCAAACATCAGAATAATATTGGTGTCTTTTTTCAAAGTCAACTTATCAGTTGTGAGGTATTAGCATTATGCAAGATGTAATCATTGGGAGAGAGGCTGGTAAAGTGTACATGAGATATTCCTGTTATTTTTTATAATGCTATGTGAATTTATGGTTATTTCCAAAATTCTTGAGTTTAAATAAATTATATGGAAACACAGAACTCATGGAATAGCCAACAATTCAAAAGGGAAGAATAAAGTAGTAGGACTTATGCTATCAGATGTCAACACTTATTTAAAACTTCAATAATCAAGACACTTCAGTACTTGTATAAGAATAAATACACACAAAAGAATCAAAATAGAATGTTCAGAAATAGGTTCACTCATATATGCAATTTGATTTTGGATAAAGCTGTATAGGTAATTCAGTGGGAAATGCATAGGTTTTTCAAGTAATTGTTGAAAATAAGCATTGATATCCTTATTCAAAGAAATAGAAAGGTGGGTCTAAGGGGAGAGATTGAAAGAGAGACAATAGAAGAAAGACAATACATTAATCATTATCCTATATAAAAATTAATTTGAAGTGGATGATTGGACCTCAAAGTAAGACCTGACAAAATGAAACTGCTCTGCAAAAATATAGTTAAAGGGGCCCCTGGGTGGCTCAGTCAATTAAGCGTCTGCCTTCGGCTCGGGTCATGATCCCAGGGTCTTGGGATCCAGCCCCACATTGGGCTCCCTGCTCCATGGGGAGCTTGCCTCTCCCTTTCCCACTCCCCCTGCTTGTGTTCCCTCTCTCGCTGTGTCTCTGTCAAATAAATAAATAAAATCTTTAAATATATATATATATATATATAGTTAAAATTGAAGCATGAAGTGTGTGGGTTTCTTTTGGTTTTTGATAGAGAATAGTAAGCACAAAACATTAAGGAATAAATTGATAAATTGAATAACATCAAAATGAAAAACTTCTGCTCTTCAAAAGACACTATTCAGAAAACCAAAAGATAAGCCACAGACTGGGAGAAATATTTGCAAAAAGCATATCTGATAAAGGGCTGCTCTCCAGCACACTTACAACCTAGTCATAAGAAGACAAACAACCCAATAATCAAATAGACATAAGATTCAAGCAGACATTTCACCAGTTAAGATACACACATTAGTCATTAGTGAAATGCAAATAAAACTATAATGATACCACTATATACCTATTAAAATGGCTGAAATCACAACAGTAACAGTATCAAGTGCAGATAAGCACCTAGAGAACTCATATATTGTCACTGGGAATGCAAAATAGAACAGTTACTCCCTGATAACATTTTTTATCCCTTTTCATAAGACTGATGTCTGTAGATGTGAGATGATTCTGTAGTTATGGTAACAATATGGGAAAAAAAAAGACTACCATGTCTTTCCATTATGAAGAAACTATTTAACATTGATAACCTTATGGATTTACTTTTCTTCTTTCTAACTTTTTTTTTTAATATCTGCTCTGCCCCTCATTCAAGGATATCCAGTTTTTTCAAAGAATAGAGTCTCTTAAAAATACAAACAGGTTAATATACCCTATTTTTCTCCTAGTTTTCTTTTCTTTTTTTTTTTTAAGATTTTATTTATTTATTTGAGAGAGAGGGAGAGAGCATGAGCAGGGTGAGGGGTAGAGGGAGAAGCAGACTCCAATGCAGGGCTCAATCCTGGGACCTGGGATCAAGACCTGAGCTAAAGGTAGGTGCTTACCCAGGCGCCCCACTCCTGGAATTTTCATTAGAAATGCAGATCCACTGACATATATAGGTAGATTTACTCCCATGAGCTAACTAAATAAACAGTGTTGCCTGAGAAGTTTGTCTAACAAGTCTCTGGAACCCAAGCCTGCTGAGCTATCTGAGTCAATAATTTCCCATTATTGTATAGACCAGAATGAGTATGTTTTCAGTCATTTCCCAGTGAAAGAGATCTAACTGATATACCAATAACAAATGTTGAACCTTTAAAGACATTTTCTAGATGTGTAAGTAAATGTTTATTAAAGTGATTCAAAGTAATAGATGTAGTTTCCTGAAGTTTAAATTCATAAACTCATTTGCAGTCATAAAATATGTTGCTTATTTCCTCTGAGAATACCATATTAGAATACAGAATCTAAAACAAGCTCTTTACAATGAATGATTATTCTCAAAATGGCAGCTTTCTCCATTAATCTAATCAGTTGAATATCAGGAAGAAGCAAGAAGGAAAATGCTACAAATTGTAGATTTGAAGCTATATCATTTCAAGTGTTTTTAGACCAATAAAAGGACCAGAAATTTATTTGTGTTTTCTCCACTGATAAATTATATAAATATTTTACTTTTTCTTCTCTCTGAACTATCTTCGGATCTCTGAGTTATTTTAAATTTACAAAAATGTATGGAAAGAGTTTTGTCACATCTGTAGAGGTAAGTATAGTAAAACAAATGAGGCATTGCTTAATTATTCCTTTATGCCCTTAAATTAGATTAAGTTCTTAAATGAAGCAGGTAGGTGAGAGGATTGGTGTCTTTTATTTAGCTCAAGAAGCTAATTTGCCATAAACCCACAATCCAACTGAGTATGAGATACAAGGGGAATTTTTAAAAATAGATTATAAGGTCAAAATATCCTATTAATTAGATATATAGAGCTAAGATTTAGCAACATTACTAAATTAAGAATTTATTTAAAACAATCAAGAATTATTACAGAGAACATTGTAGTATATTCTCTTCTTCTGACTCTTAACAAATTTCTAAATCTGTCTTCTATAAGGCATAGTTTATTCTTTGACTTTTTTCCTGTAGAGCTTAGCAACTGGATATAGTTATAATGTAAATTTTAAACTCTATTTTAAGATTGTTATTTCATTTGATTAGTAATTGATACTTTCATTCCTGACCTAGTTGCTCAGGGTAAAACACTGGGAATCATCTTTGATCTCTCTGTTTTTGTTTTTTTTTTTTTTGTTTTCAATCCCCATGTTCAAACTTTAGCTCCTCTTAATGCTACTCAAAATTTATCTAAGATGTAATTACTTGTTTCCACATTTAGCACTATCACCTTGCCACCATCCACCATCCACCATCCACCATCATATAGATTTCAACATGGTATTTCTGCTTCTACCTTTGTCACTCACAACCCATCCATAGCATGGCGGCCAAAGTAATCCTTTTAACATATGAGCAAAGTCATATGATTTTTCCACTCCATGTCAATGGCTTCCCATCTCACAATCAAGTCCAAAGTCCTTGCAGTGGTCTAAAATGTCCTATGTGAACTGTACCTTTGTTATCTCTTGGCCTTCTTCCCACCTTCCATGATTCCTTTTCAGCTATTCAATCGTTTTGCTGGTTCTGAAATATCCCAAGTGATTTATAGCTCAGAAATATTCTGTCTACCTTGATTGTTCTTGCTAACATAAATATCACAATTTACTCCCTCACTACATTCAAGTCATTGTGCTTATGTCACTTTAATTGCAGATTAATACTCTATTTGAAACTTAACTGCCTCCTGGCTAGTAATTCCATTTCTCTCCAACTTACTTCTTCTTCCTGCTACTTAACTATCTAAAATATTGCATGTTTTACTTATTTGTTTATTTACTCTCTTTCTTACTGGATGTCTTTGTCAAGATGACTGCATTTCTTCTGTGTTTTAGTTTACTGTATCCCAGCATGTAGAACATACATACATATATGTATATATGTAGTATCTACCACCTAATAGAAGTTTATTTGATACTTGTGAATATATTAATAAACAGAAATCTAATTAATGTGATTATTATTTTTAATTATGAGACTAAAACAATTTAATATACAATAAATGGTCCTTAGGCTGTCCCTTTTTATATATTGCCTACAGTGTCTAATTAAACCCATATAAATAATGTAAACTAGAGTTCAGGGATCTTAGTAATAATTGTGCTCTTAAGAGCTATGTAAAAGAAGAGAATCAAGTTAAAAAGAAAAAGTCAGAGCCAAGTAATTATTCCAGTCAACTAATTGGTATATATCAAATGCATGAATTATCTGCTAATGAAATTCTCTTCATTATGCTCATCATTAGAATTTTCTTTAATCCTAAAGGGCACCAGCCCAATATTCTCTTCTCTCTACATTCTTTTACATAATCTCCCCATGTCATGCCTAGAAGGTCACCAAGTTAATTGGCTGTTGAGTACTCAAAGTAGCTAATTCCATCTTATAAGTTATCTGATTTTCAATTTTAAAGTTCTTTGGTCAAGGTTACAGGATTAGCATAACCTCAAATTAAGAACATGTTTCTGGGCACAGCAATGCTTCCCCAGTCAGTAGCTCAATGAAACTATTGATGGTGATGTAATTGCATGAAAATCCAGCTGCATTTACCCAAACTGGAGAGTGCCACATATACTTTTCCTTATGATTTTTATGTTAGGTTTATAACACTTTCCAAGGTGTTGTGACTGGAAAATGAAGAATCAAACAGTGATGAATAGGCAAATTTTAATGCTTAATTTATATTAGCAAATATACATGTTTAGTTTAGTCGTTTTGGTTTGTTATAAAGTGGTCCTCTCCACTTTGATCTTCTAAGTATGATTTCCTCAGAATGTAGTAAATTTTTAATTCTCATACAAATCTTTGATACATTATTTGTTTTATCCTCATTGCACAGAATAGGGCTCCAAGAGTCTGAGTATCGTTAACAGTTACTGTTAGGAATGATGAATCACATAAGTTCGGACTTATATACCTTTACTCTTTCTTCTGTACATGTTGCAAACTCCTACAGGTGTCAGGTAACAGTAAATCGATGTGTATGAAAACAGGAAGTTGAAGAAGTTGGCAAGAGTGGCATTTAAGAAACAAACCAAAAAGCAAAGGGAAAAAAAGAGAGAGGCAAACCAAGAAACAGACTCTTGACTACAGAGAATAAACTGATGGTTACCAGAGGGGAGGTGGATGGGGGATGGCTTAAATAGGTGAAGGGGATTAAGGAGGGCACTTGTACTGATGAGCACTGGGTCATGTATGGAAATGCTGAATCACTATATTGTACACCTGAAATATTACACTGTACGTTAACTAACTGGCATTTAAATAAAAACTTAAAAGAAAAAATAAAGAGTGCATGCTCGATCCATAAAGACAAACAATGCTTAAATTCAGTTCATTGTTGCCTGGAAGTACTGCAGGCACAGAGTTATAGGATTTTCCATTTTAAGTCAGATTATAGATTTTTAAATATTCTATCTTCATTTGTTAATGTTGTAGCGTATTCTGACAAGATGCAGTCTGATTATAAGTGGCCAGTTTAAATGTTACATTATTCCATATCCTTCTCACTAATTTAAATGAGAAGCTGATAATATTATTCCTTTTGGGAGGGGTGATGGGGGCCAATATTTTATTATGAAGGATCGAGGCCTTTTTATTTTTTTGAGTATGGCTGACACCCAGTGTTACATTAGCATAGGGGATATAGTTAATGGTGTTGTAATAGCGTTGTATGATAATATTCTTCTTAAAGCTGTCAGTTCCCAAATGACCATTATCATCGTAACTCATTAAATGCTATCATCTTGATCCTCCAGATAAGTGGTTTCCAAACTGAGCCCCACTCAACTTTAGGCTCCACAGAAGTGACTTAAGAATCACCAGAGGGAACGAGAAAAATGCTGAGCAGTCAGGGTTGGTGATTTCCTGACCTTATTTCAACCAATTTAAAAATATTCTTCTGATAAAAATTTGGAAAGTTAATGCCCAATGTCATGATTATCAGGACTCTACACTTAACAACACAGTGTTAATTCTAACTGAAATAAGCATTAAATTCATTGGTAACTTCACTTTCTGCTTTAACAATTGTCCTCATATGACTGTAATGAGTTTAATGAAAAATCTGGAAATATGTCTTTAGCCACTTTTCCTATACCACAATCTAATGGGGTCAGAACGTGTGGCATATACAGACTGCTTCATTCCTTTTATTGAGTTGATTTACCCTCTGTGTGAGGCAAGTGTGGAATTTTCCTATGAAAAATAACCTCTTCATGGGTGTTTCACTGTCCTATTAATTAAACTTGCTTTAGAACAGAGCGTTGGCCATGTGGCAAATTGTATTACTTGTCCTAATGTTTACATGCTTTCTATAAACAATTTGTATATCCTTGGTATCCTACTTTATGCCTTAGTTTTAAGACTCACAGCTGCTTTGTTTCTTATATAATGATGTAAAGTCCCCTTGCCTTGTCCATTTCTCCATAGCCGAAAAGTGTGTATTTTTTTCTTAGCTTGAAATACTATAGTTTCTCATTTTGCTTTATTTATACATTTAATAAGGTTAGCAATAATATTTGTAATTTCCTATTTACCCAAGAAAATCATTAGTCATTTCAATATCTAAGTAAACGTTAAAGGGTCATATTCTATAATTAAGCTGTTCTGTAAGACTGAGGTTGACAGTTTAGCTAGATGTCACAGAAATGTTATAAAAAGAGTCAGGTAAGTGAATGATTTGGAAAAAAGGTACTAAGGAAAACTTGACATAACAGAGAGAATGACAAGATAAAAAAGATTTTGAGAGGAGCATCATAAGAAAGACTCAAGAACGTTTACAATAGAGAGAAAGATGAGAGATTCTTCCCCTTTTGATTAAAAATGGAAATTACCTGATTTTGCCCACTATTCCTTTATTCTTTAAAACAAATTGATACCCTTATATCATAAGAGCCCCACTGGTTTTATACATTAATCTGACACTATGCCCAGGAACTGCCTAATCTACCTATTCCTTATCCGTTCTGCATTTAATTCAATTTTCACTAACAGTAGAAATCTTGTCTTTTGCATTTCCTATTTATATTCATCTTCTCACCCCCTCCTTTTAGTCTTCTATTATATTTTAATGTATTCTTGCTAATGCTGCATATCTGCACTGTACAACTTCCTCGTTTAAAGAAAACTCGACCCTCATCTGGGCATTATGGAACTCAAACCCAACCCTTCAACCTTTTGTTCCACAGCCCTTCTGAGTTACCCTCAATCTTCCAGATGAGGGGCATATTTAAATAACCTGCAGCCAATCTATTATTTTGCCCTACCTGACAAGAGGAAAGTGGTAACAACTCTTTATCCACTGGACTAGAAATGTGACAAGTGAAATGGAAATACAGGTTTCTGAAGATTGGTCTCTACTTTTGGAAGCCATGATCAAAATTGAGGTTAAATTGAACTTCTTGTCATCTCTATATACAACCTTTCTCTATTCTCTAGGAAAGAAAATAAAAAAAGATAACCCTCTAAAATATTTAGTCTTTTCCAGGTGTTATAAGCTGTTATTTTGTGGAAAAACATCAGAAATTATATTTCTAGAATTTTGTTTGACTAGGCTGCCAGCAAGTTTAAAAGCCCTACTGAGAAAATAGCAGGATTCTTCAGGGGAGATTATAATAGATTATAACAGATTACCCCTTTCTCCATCCCCTGCTTTATTTTTCCCTATAGCATATATGAACACTCCATACTCCATACAATATCTACATAAATTTCATTCCTGCTCCCAGCACCATCACACTTGAATACACTCTCATGGAGGCAGAATCTTGTCTATTTTATTCACTGCAGTCTCCTTAGCATCTAGAACAGTTTCTGCTACAGAGTTGGCACTGAGAAAATTTTTACAGAATGGATGAATGAATTCCTGGAACTTGTTCGGATATGACAAATAGTTCTGGTTATAGGGATATAGTGAAGACGGACGTTGGACTCCAGCTCTAACATCAACTCTCCCGGTAATCTCAAGCTGGCTGGCCTGCTCTGTGAATTTTGGACTTGCCAGCCCCCACAATCCCCTGAAGCCAATTCCTAAAAATAAATCTCTCTCTCTTTCCCTCCACAAAACATGTTCGCTTGCGTGCGCACATGCACACACACACACACACACACACACACACACACACACAGTCAGTTCTGTTTCTGTTTTTCCAGAGAAGCCTAGCTTATGGAGATTTTGGCTAAGATACTCTGTTTTTTGTTTTGTTTTGTTTTGTGTTTTTATTAATCCACGATGTAGTGACTGCATGCTTCTGTTCCTCATTACTGTTAGACTAGTAGAATTTCGCTCATGGGAATTCAGCTTCAAAATCATCAGAGCCATTATTGAGAACCTTGAGACTTCCAATTAAGAAAGAACTAGTTGGGTCCTATTTTGAAACCAGCCTAACCCCCTCCCCTGAAGAAATAAAAAGAAAAACAATAACAAAGTCCGGCCACTCTATACACTGGATCTTCATTGGCAATATGTGGCAATGATTGTTTCATGAACAATTTGTGATTAAACCATCTGGATGGTGACTCAGTGAGAGGAGCTTATATTCAATGACAAGACAACAAATATCAGTCAAAAAACTTCCCCCATGTGAAACCATACATCAAGAATGAATCTTTGCTGCTTTTCAAGAGCCTAACCCACAGAACTCATGACCTGTTTATCTGTCTTAATTCTAGTGTGTTATAATACTACTACACTTTTCCCTGATACGTGCTCAAACACAAAGATCAGCAGTCCTCATAAGATGACTCTAGCACATATGATATCCAATGACCCTCTGACTACTTAAGCATGTTGTTCATACCAGAAGTCAGTTACATGGTGGGACCAGACCAATTTACATCAATGTCTGATTTAATATGGGGTAACTTTACTTAATGAGAGCCCAGTATCTCATTTCCTTAAAATCTGAATACCCAAGCTGGAGACAACATAAGCAAAGGGGAAATCTCAGACTTATCAACTGGTAAGGTTTTTTATGCTTTTTATGATGTAGGGACCACAAAATGAGGACCATTGAACAAATGTCTTTTCATTCAAGTAGAATGTCAATTCAAGAACATAGAGAGTACATCACACTTGAAAACATATAGGTGTTTTTAGTCACAACTGAAGACAAGATGTAGCCAAAATAAAAAAAAAAAATACACAGATCAGCCCTTGGGTTAAGAATGGGCTTATTCATAGCCTGTTACATATAGGTATGACACTGATTTACAAGAGCTATACATTTTCCGTGACTGCATTTCTGAGGTCATCATAATATATTAAAAATGTTAAATGTGCTTCACAATGCCTCTAATGACTCTGCATATGAAATTATTTATATAAGTCATGACTTACATGTGCCCTAGACATAGATAGCTTCAAAAGTTACCATTCACTGACATCCTGAGTGCTCTATGACTTCTCACAGTGAAATTTATAATCAACCTAACCTCACTCATAATTTCCATTAGGTTGTGTCCTGTTTAGAAGTATCCCCATCATTTCTTTGGTTCACCTCAGCAAATTTTTCTCTTTTTATCAAAGAAGTTTTCTGTTTCTAAAAACTATTTTATCAACACTCAATGTAGGTTGTCCTATGATATTGAAAAATATTATTCAAGACTCTCCCTCTCTGTAGCTGCCTATCCATTAACCATTACTCATAGTCCAGTTGCTATATAGAAATATCAAGTGGACCTTGGGAAAATGTCTACACTATTACAACTCTATTAGAATGAAACTGAAAACTACCAACCCCATACCTTCCTGGCCATGACAATTTTTTTCTATAGCATTTCACTGCATATACTTTTACTTTTAAAACATCACCCTGCAATAAATGTACCTTCTATCCTGCCACTTTGCAACAAGATTGCAAGAAAACATCAATGTTAAATCCGTACCCAGATGATACTGAGTGAGAATGGGAAACACAAAGTGCAATAGGATACCTTACAATATGTCAAGAAAGTTACCTATTATATGTTGATAGAAATTGAATTCTCAGAGATAAAATGTGATTTCTAAATGCCACCTGGCCTTCCATCTGACACATTCATACTACAAGCTTCTTCTTTTTTTTTTTTAAAGATTTTATTTATTTGACAGAGAGAGACACAACGAGAGAGGAAACACAAGCAGGGGAAGTGGGAGAGGGAGAAGCAGGCTTCCCGCAGAGCAGGGAGCCCCATGCGGGGGTTGATCCCAGAACCCTGGGACCATGACCTGAGCTGAAGGCAGATGCTTAATGACTGAGCCACCCAGGCGCCCCCATACTACAAGCTTCTGATGAAAATTGAAAGATTGTTTGCTAGGGCTGGTCAAAAATCATTAAGTTAATCAAATCCACTGCCTCCTAACTTCAATTGCCTTGAAATACAAATCCTTTCCATCTTTCTTGATTCTATGCTGCTCTAAACTCCCCTAGAGCCTGTGCTGCGATCTGTTTTAATCTGCCAAATTCTAATATTGACACAGTAATTGACCCTAGAAGTTTAACCATAAAGATCTACTGATGTTGAATTTTTCAAGGATGCCCCACCCCTGCCCTTATTTCAACTTTTTACCTTCATCTTTCTTTCTTTTTTTTTTTTTTCTTTTGAGCTAATTTTCAAATGCTTGGCTCTATGACTCTGACAATAATCTCACATTTAGTGATTTGGAATTGCTTGCAGTAGTTCTCACTAGTATCTGAATTTTGATTTGGCCTAATTGATTCTGACTTCCCTTATGGATCTTCTCTAGGTTTAAAAAAAAAACATAATATATTGGAGCGCCTGGGTAGCTTATTTGGTTAAGTTTCTGACTCTTGATTTCAGCTCAGGTCATGATCTTAGGTTGTAAGATCGAGCCCCATTGGGCTCCACGCTGGGCGTGGAGCTTCCTTAAAATTCTTTCTCTCCTTCTGCCCCCCTCCAAAAACAAACAGACAAAAAAAGCAAAACAACAACAAAGAACCCCCTGATATATACCTGTTTTTCTGACCCTTATTTGGAGAAGAAAAGAGAACCAATATCATAAAAGATTGAGGCATTCATGGACTGCAGCAAGAGTAAATATGAATTTTACCAGTGAGGCCTTGGGAAGACAGCCTCTAATTGGTACTGTCCCTCCAGCCATGTGTTTGAGTTACAGACAAAAGATTCTATTCGTGGTGTATCTAGGAATGTAATATATAATTTCCATATTTTGAATAGTGTTTTATTAAGTTTTTATCTTAACTTCAAAACTGCCTGTATTTTTCAGCTATTTGCAGGAGTGCTTGAGTGGGAAGGGTATTTGGGAAACATGCTAGCAATGGCAATCTTCTGTGATTGCCTGAGGAGTTATGGAAAGAGCTTTGATAAAGATTTTGATATTGAAAGTAATCAATTAGTCTTCTGGGGCAGATGAAGTAAGGAGAATTAGAACACTATGTTCAGCCAACTTGTGCTCTTATCTACAGAGACTAGACTTGACATTGAAGAGATCAAATTAATTAGAATGTAATATCAGTATATCAGTTTATATGTTTTACAGACACAAGCATTCTTGTTTGTACCCAAGGAACATGGATGATGATTATCAACTATTTGTAGAATAACTGATATTATGACAATATAGGGACATTACCAGTCTATTTCTATATCTATTTTTTCCCTAGGAATTCCTGAGGCAACTGACCATATAAACAAATTTGTAAAGATCTGATGAAAACTAATTTGCTAATTACTTGAACCTCTCAGGGTGTGAAAGCAGGCTTATCTTCTTTTTCTTCTAAGTTTTAAAACTGATTAAATTAAATAGTTCTCAAAGAGTAGCTTTACTTAAATAATTAATGCAATTATTTTCAAAGTATTTACCTCCAGGTTAATGCATGCCCCAAAATCTTAGGGATTCCTATGTCTTATTTTGTAGATAAATGTTTAGAGCAGAAATCCATTAAGACTAATCAAACCTGAGGCATTGTTGCAGGACATTAATTTACCTGAACCTATTAATTCCTGTCTGTTTTCAAACCATATTTACTTAAACAAGGGTCTGGAAACTGAGATAAAACCATTGCAAAATGCATATAAAATGGCAAATACCATCATATATATGTGTATACATATATATGGATATACCTATGTATATATGTGTGTGTGTAATATATATGTAACACAAATATTAGGAATTCAACTGAAATATAACATAGATTTACCTGCAAATAATTGTTAAAAATATTTTGTTATGATCTCAGGAATTAATAGTACTTTTTGTAATCTTTTAAGTGTACATCTGACCCAAATATAAAATTAGGATTTAGCCAGTTGCTTCATATGGTAACGATGTAAGTGCAACCTAAAAAGAAAGTGTTCTACTAATATCTGGCAATTCTCTGTAGCATCCAGTTGCATAGTAAATATGTAATCTAAAAGCCAGTATTTCCCAGATAACTTAATAGCAAAGATGGACCTGCAAATGATTCATGGATTTTAATTTACTTTCCAATGTAGAAAATATTAACCGTTGGTATACTAAGAAGACCCGCTGGGTCTAATTTTAGTTTTTGACTTTCTTTCTTTGAGCACTTATGTCTCTTTGTAAGGATTGTTGTTTTGCAGTTTTTATTCTTTCTTAGAGATTTTCCAAAAAAAAAAAAAACCCAAAACAAAAGGAGGAACAAATCTTTAACTAGAATATAAAACTTATTATTCATTACAATTACTAAATGGCTGCATTGGATAATTTTGGAAATCTAAGATACAAGATTTTTATGATATTAGTTTCCTATGTACTGAAAAATTTTATATTTAATCACAATAGGAATTATCTCTTTATTGCTCAGCAATTATATCAACTATGCAAAAAAAAGACTAAAATAATATGAAAAGGGAAGAATGATGGAATTGCTCAGATGATGATGTTGAAATAAATCATTACTTTTTCATCATCCTTGACTTTTCTTATTGTGTTGCCAAAATTTTGCATCAGCTTTCAAAAAAGTTCGAAAAGAACCCTGGATATATTATTTCTAGTGTTATTTATTTATTTGGTTTCACTGAACATGGGTTGGAATTCAGAATTTTCAGTTTCTGCCTTAAGAGCAATGAGAGGAAAATTGACAGAGGAAGATTTATCATAGTTATCTGACAAATTGGAAGGTGGATGCAAAAGGACCTAGTCTCTAATAATGATAGTGAAATGGATCATATTAGCACAATCTCAGAGTATGAGACTGTATATGATATTATCTTAATTGATTTTTTTACATACAGTAATTAATAAATGAACAAAGCATTTCTAAAAAAAAATCTCATCAAGTTAGTTGTACAATAGTTAGAGCTTCAGATTTGTAAAATAAATCTGGGTCATTCTCTCATGACAAAAACACATGTGACAAAATGTATCTTTTGTGATGACCAAAAGATGCTACTGTTCATAGTCGACAAATGCTAAAGGTGGTTATGTACACAAAAATGATTAGAAGTAAATGGATGATATAGAAGTGAAAAAAATAATGGATTGATAATTAAAATTGTTTTTTATTAATCCAAAATAAAATTTTCTGTGAAGTTACAGAACACAAAGCCATTCTCTTTTTTTTAATTCTATCAAAACATTCATTTTTCTTATTTTTGATATTCTACTCTGCTTTCTTTTTATTTTTCAAGGTCTCATTTAAATTTCAGTTAGTTAACAGGCAATGTAGTATTAGTATCAGGTGTAGAATTTAGTGATTCATCACTTATATACAACACCCAGTGCTCATCACAAGTGTACTTCTTAACACTCATCACCTACTTAACCCATCCACCTACCCACTTCCCCTCCAACAACCCTCAGTTTGTCCTCTGTAGTTAAGACTCTGTTTCTTAGTATGCCGCTTTCTCTCTCTTCCCCTCCCCCATGTTCATCTGTTCGTTTTCTTAAATTCCACCTATGAGTGAAATCATGGTATTTGTCTTTCTTTTACTTACTTCATTTAGCATAATACTCTCTAGCTCCGTAGATGTCAATGCAAATGGCAAGATTTCATTCTTTTTTATGGCTGAGGAATATTCTATTGTATACATATACCACATCTTCTTTATCCATTCAATAGTTGATGGACCTCTGGGCTGTAACCATAGTTTGGCTATTGTTGATAATGCTGCTATAAACATTAGGGTGCATGTATCCCTTCCTATCAGTATTTTTGTATCCTTTGGGTAAATACCTAGTAGTGCAATTGCTAGGTCGTAAGGTAGTTCTATCTTTAGCTTTTGGAGGAACCTCCATGCTGTTTTTCCATAGTGGCTACAGTTTGCATTCCCACAAATAGTGTAAGAGGGTTCCCCTTTCTCTGCATCCTTGCCACCATCTATTGTTTCCTGTGTTATTAATTGTAATCATTCTTACAGCTGTGAGGTGATATCTCATTGTAGTTTTGATTTTTATTTCCTGATGATGAGTGATAGTGAGCATCTTTTTATGTGACTGTTAGCCATCTGTATGTCTTCTTTGGAAAAATGCCCATTTTTTAGCTGGATTATTTGTTTTTTGGATGTTGAATTAGAAAAGTTCCTTATAGATTTTGGATACTAACTCTTTATCAGACAAGCCATCTCTCTTCAACATATTATGTGCCTTTAAAATATTTAATAGAATTTCATGTTTATGGTGTGAGTGCAAGGAGAACCAAAGTAAAGATAAAGATTAGCTGGAGCATATTAGATCTGTATTAAAAATCTGGAATCAGTATTTATAAGATGGCTACATTACAGGTTTATAGATAAGAGTTAATGAGAAGTGAGTTGTACTCAAGGAATGTTGCCCATTTTAGGTATTTATACTTTCAAACTCAAGAAATTGTGAAATATAATTTATGTTTAATATGTTTAAATTCTTTTTAAAATTTCTAATAAATTTGCTTGTCATTATTGTTTTATTCCTATCTTATACATTATTTGTAAAATGACTATTGTTAATCTAATCCTTTTATAATGTATATAGTAACCTCTACCATAGAGAACCAAATAACTATAAGTTTTCAATAACTATGAAACTTAGAAAAAAACTATAATTTAGGAGAAAGAATCAAATAACAGAAAACAAAGTTAATAGCTGAGATTTACTTTAAATTATGTTTAAATTTTTATTTCATGTTGGTTATACCTTCTTAGCTTATATAAATACTTTACAGTGACAAGAGGGGATTAAAGTGATAATTTGAGCAACCATACAAGCCAGAGTAATTCAAATAAATCTCAAATCATATAACCCCATGTTCCAGAGTCTAGTAAAACTGATACTTTATTGACATAAGAAGAGATGGTATACATCCAGGGCAAAACAAGTGGAAGAAAATGTTTAGGGCAATGTTCTCTTTCCTCAACATAATAACCCACCACAGCTTTATATCTGATTTAATGATTCCTTAAACAATACTTAGCTCTAAACTGCATTACATATGGACCATTAATTGTCTTATACAATTATGCATGTTTTTCAGATAGTTTGCCCAAATCCATCCGTCCTTCTTTAAATCATTCTAAACACAGTCTTTCAGTGAAATTTTTGTGAATCATGTGAGGAAACAAATTAACAGTATTTTATATTCACATCCATTTTTATAAATTCACTTTATTTTTAATAAGGTAGGTATAACCCATGATTAATTAACCTTAAGGCATGATACTTGTTGTTCTGCTTTTATATCAAGACTGTTCTTTCAAATGTATATCTGTACCTGTTTTTTTTTAAGTGTTTAAATCTTGAAAAGAACCAATGTTGAATTTCTCTATGAAAAGATATATAGCCAACACTTTGATCAGAATCAGCAATCACTTTGAAGACCAATATCTGAAAAAATCTGTTAATCAGATTACATATAAAGGTTATCCATTATGGAAAAGGCTGAGAAAAATAATTATATTTGTCAATATCTTCAATTCTATGTAATAAGAAAATTCTTTGGTTTTTTGTTAATTTAACAAACATATTTTAAGTGTCAACAGTGTTGGTATATTCAGGGGTGCAAGATGATCCAGGGGGATCTGGTTCTGACCTGAGGGAACTACATTCAGAAACATTAAATCAATTTTCTATTTGTGTTAACCCATGTAGATATTATGCATGCTATCAAGATTCTAATATCTGAAATGTGATTTTATGGATCCAAAGCACTGCTCTTCTACTTGCTAATTTGAACAACTTATTGTCTTTATTGAAACATTTAAAAATAAAAAGTAATTTTTACTGTACTTACCTGGCAGGGGGGGAGGTGAGGTTTAGAGGTCACAGGCTTATTATGTGTGTAACATGGATCTAATTGATCTAATTACACAAATGTCTCCCCACCTCTGTGTGGAGAAACTCAAACTTGCCAATTAAGGTCTCAACTCTTTCTGTCATATAGTTTCTTTTGAGTTACCACACATACTTTCAAGGAAATTCTCAATCTTTTAGAGTTCCATCCCTTTCTACCACATCCCATTTCCCTCAGAACGACAGTTCAGTTCATGGTGGAGTACAGTATCTTTATACTGATGGGACAGAAGGCCTCTCATCTGTGTCCAAGACTTTGTGATACTTTCTGTTACTGACTCATCTGGGCAGCCAAGAAGTCTTGGTCTGATTGCGTCTGATTCTTCTTGCCCTGCTGAGCTTGCCTGGAGAGGGTTCTAACAAATGAAGGCTAGTCAGAGATAAGTTATGTCCCTGCCTCCTCGGCACACCTCAGTTCCCACCAACACTCTGTGTCCCCAGAAGTCTGGCTACACCTCCTGTTGACCACCTCCCCTCCTTGATAAGCCCAACTAATTACTTACTTTTCTCCTGTCATTACAATCCCTCTGTAAGCTGTTATTGCTGGATTAAATAATGAATGAATTAATAAATATTTTTGGCCAGCACAGTCTATGACAATATGCACAACTCCACAGGGCCTGTGTGAATATTTGGAGCCACATGGGAATCAAAAACAATTCTAGGTGGATTAATAAGGATTTTCCTCTGCTTATCTGCTTAACCACACCAAGGCATTGATTATACTTTCAAGCAGCCATTTCACACTGTGTTGAATTTGAAGTTACCCTAATCCTGAAGAAGAGTCACTTCAAAGTCCCAAGTAAGAACTAAGGAAAAGGTCTTTTGCCTTGGTCTTTGCCTCTTTAGAATTTCAACCTAGGCTTAGGGATGTGGGTGATGATATAACCTGTGATTCATCTCCTGCCTTACCTACAACTATCTCTCTTTTCCTCCTACTAGTCTATCAGGGTGAAGAATGGGCTTCATGCTGTCTTTCACCACTTTGTAGGGACCTCTCCGTTTTTTAGTCCCCTCTCTGAAATGGCCTTGACCTTTCTCTTTTCTATGAGGCAACAAGGCCGGGAGGACCATAGGGAAGGGATCTCTCACATAATTTTCTCTGTATATTCAGATATTTTATTTTTTAACTGATATAATCATCTTTATATATTTCAAGCCACTACTCTGTTGGGTATTCAGAGTTTGCAGCATGCATGAGTGTGTGTGTGTGTGTGTGTGTGTGTGTGTGTGTGTGTGTGTTTTGGGGGAGGGCTTACGATTTAAAGTTTAGATTATTACAATAGTTTATTTTGTATAATTGCTACAGTCCTTTTGGAGTTAATGCTCAAATCATGCATACATAAAACACAATCAACCATCAAGTCAGTTGGATGGATTATGTTGTCAGTCAATGGAAAGGAAAACTAGAGGAGAACTATATTTGATGAAGAGATGAGGAGTTCAGTTTGGTGCATGCATGGTTTGAAATACCTTTTGGCATTCAAGTGAAGAGGTCAGTAGACAAGAGAGTTTATGATTCTGGACTAAGTATAGAGATAGAAGTTGGAAATACAAAAATATTCGTATATTCATAATATGCAATATTGTTCAATAAAATAAATGCATTAGACATTCCAACAATTGACTTCAGGAGTTTTTCTTTTCTTTTTTTTTTAAAGATTTTATTTATTTATTTGACAGAGAGAGACACAGCGAGAGAGGGAACACAAGCAGGAGAGTGGGAGATGGAGAAGCAGGCTTCTGGCAGAGCAGGGAGCCTGATGTGGGGCTTGATCCCAGGACGCAGGGATCATGACCTGAGCTGAAGGCAGACGCTTAACAACTGAGCCACCCAGGCGCTCCATTTTTGGGAGTTTTTCATACAGTATTATTAAATAAGAAAAATGAGATGCAAAATAATATGTTCATTTTGAAAACAATGGTCATGAAAATAAACCCCTGTGCACATATATTTATAAATATAGATATATCACATTAAAATGATTGATTATTTGTATAATTATATATGTAAAAACATAAATATGGGATGATATATACTGTATTGCTCATGTAGATTATTTACAGGGAGAGTATGGGAGTATAGAGGCTATATGCGGGTGGAAGAAGGGGAGAGTGGTAGGCAAAGCAAATCAATGATAGGACTTATAAGCTGTTCAGATGTCATGGTGTGATGGAGGGCTCTATGGGTGGGGAGGAATTTTAAAACATCAAATATGGCCACTCCTTTTGGACATTTTTTTCTAAAAGAGAATAAAGAGATTAAGTGGTATCTACAGATGAAAGACAAGTCAAAAGACTGATTTTTGTTTAATAACAGTGGAGTAGACATGAGCATATTTAAATGTTGGAGGATGTGTCCAAAGAAGAGGGAAAAATTTAATATATAGCAGATGGGATTTACTGATTCTGTAATGCTTTTGAGATGGCAAAAGAGAATGGTATCCAAGACAGAAATAGAAATGTTTAGATTTAAGAAAGAACTTTTACTTTTAGCTTTTTCTTGTTGTTTTATTTTATTCAAATAAAATTTCTAAAGTGACAGTTAAGTGACTTGTCAATTTGGCAAATTATAGTAATGGAAACTATGATTATGTGACCACAGATAATTATAACACACATAGATTAAAACTCTTCCAATACGAATTCCTCTAGAATTCTCCTAATATTAATAAGTATAGAAGTATAACTACCTCAAAAATAAATATGTACTTAGCATTGCCACATATCACTTATAACACATCTTACAAAATTAAAATTAAACTTCATCATAACTTAATAAGTAGACAGAATTTTGTCTCCCATGCAGATGACAAAACTGATGTTCAAGAATATTAAACTATTTTCATAATTTTATCCACCTGGTAAATATCTGAGTCAGGCTTTAAATTCAAATGATATGATCCAAGAGCCTACTGCAGTGAGATGTCTCAAAAAAAAAAGAATATAGATAAGTTACTTATATATATTTTCTCTTAACAAATAATTTTACTTATTTTTAATAATCTCTAGTACATAGGTGAAAGATGCTGTTCTTACTTGGCATCAAGTAAGAAGAAATCAAGAAATCAAGTGCATTCCTTCAAGGTTTCCTAGAAGAACAAATAGTGGCACATTTCCAGGACTCTAATAATGTAGGGAAATCTTCCCTAGGGATACCTTCCATGAGGAATTGACCATTGAATTGAAAATCATTTTTACAAAAATATGATACAGCTTATATAAATCACTTTGAGACTGTTCCTAAATTTGTAAAGAATCCATCATGGAAATTGATGCAAATACCAGTATGTAGTATTTCTCAAACTAATTCGTGACTTAAAGAAAATAAAAGAATCATATAACAAAATTCAGAAGCTGTGTATACCAGAAGTTTCCAATTTAGCAGATGTGAAAATAATAATTGAATTAATCTAATGTTTAATATTTGTTATCACTATTGGTATATGACTCTTATATGTATATGTATGTGTATTATGTATCTTGCTACTTTTAGTATAATTTATTACATTATTCTTTTATTTATATATCTCTTAGTCAAACAATTATTATTCTGGTCTTATGGATGAGTGATATCGAGAGACAATGTTCCATGAATATTTAGACATTTTTGCAAAGTTGGGCACTTTTGAACAAAGAGCATGGCATCAAATTTATGAGGAGTGAGTGAAACTAAAAAAAAAAAATCCAACTTTTAGCAAAATGCAAGTACAAATTACTTCAGGTGAAAAAAGAATAAACTAATTTGAGAACCAGAAAGATAACTGACATGGCTGAAGAGTAATGATCAGTAAGAAGGGTGATGGGATAGAGTCGGGGGTAGGCAGAGCATGGATGGCTCAGAGACATGACAACAGGATGAAACTGTGTGTGTGCATTGGGAACTCATTTGATGTGTTACAGAAGGAAGAAATAGGGTTTGATTTTTGTTTTATTAAGAGCTCCCTGGGCACTGTGTAGATGTGGTTGGAAGATGGCAAAGTAAAATCAGAAAAAAGAAAAAAAAGAAATTCAGAAAAAAGGAAAAAAAAACAAAAGAAAAAACAGTTAGCAGGCTCTTTGCAATAGTCCAGTTTAGAAGTTTTTAAATTGTCCTATTTGTTCTGCTAGTCACGTAATTTTTATGAGCAAATATATACTTGCTAAAATTGTTTAAATAAAAAAATAGTTCTACATGTTTTTCTACAAGAAAACTTAAGTATAAGATAGACATAGTTTTGAGGAGAAAATTTTATTTGATTAAATGTACTTAAATTGCAACTTCATCTTTTTATCTCTTTTCATGTATGTGTATATGTGTATTTTCCCTTATACTCTTAAAAACATGAATATCAATTTTTTTACTCATCTTTTTCACAAATGGCTTACCTTTTTAAACTTTTATTTTTGAATTAGAATTAAGTTTTATATACAAAAAATATGAGATCCTCATTGCCTGAATGACCTCAAGGTAGATAGTAAAAGGAAAAGGAAAGCAAAGCCTTTTTTTTTCCCCTTTATCTTCTTTGCCTTTGCTTTTACACCGTTTCATGGATTAATCACTTCAAGGTCAATTGTGCAGTCATTACTCCTCCTAGCAAAACTTCTAACTGAAGTCAATTAATGAATCAGCTGAGAAAGCAGTACCTTTACTACTTCTTACAGGGTTTAATCAGAAGAAAATCTGCTTTAATTTTATTTCATCTGGTAGGGGGTCAGAATCCAAGCAAATACCCAGTCTCTGACCAGTCTGAATCAAATAACTATTAAGTTGAATAATAAAATATTTAAATCAGAGACAAGTATTAACTAGAAAAATAGACAAAATTGCTTTAGTAATAGGTTTCACAGTTGAAAAAACTATCCTTCCTAAAGCTGGTCTGAAGGCAGGGAATTCTCTTTTAAGTGTCTGTTATATACCGGCCCCTGGGCTAAACACTATAATTTTTCTCTTTAAATTCCCTAACTTTCCCTTAAAGAGAAAACTGAGAATCCTGATGAGAAGTGAAGTAGATTAAAAGCAAACAAGAAAATCCTGACATTTTTAGTATCTGAAATACATCTTAAAGGAAGCTTACATTATTTATGAGCTAGTTAATAATTATGTAATAGGGGGCACCTGGGTGGCTCAGTCATTGGGCGTCCGCCTTTGGCTCGGGTCATGATCCTGGGGTCCTGGGATCAAGTCCCACGTTGGGCTCCCTGCTCGGCGGGAGGCCTGCTTCTCCCTCTCCCCCTGCTTGTGTTCCCTCTCTCATTGTGTCCCTCTCTGTCAAATGGATAAATAAAATCTTTAAAAAAATAATAATAATAATTATGTAATAGGCTATGCTTTCTGGAAATCACATGTCCAAACACTGCTAATTAAATAAGTTCAAATATCACCTCCTCTATATCAATTACTTAAAGGTATAATAAGCCACCCCAAAAGTTAGAGGTTTAAAATATCAACCATTAATTTATCTCACATCCTAATATTTAGCTCTTTAGCTCAGTTAGCTGATTGGCTTCACTATTCCGAATCACACTTGGCTGATACCGACTGGTCCCTTTGTGTGTCCACAGTCAGCTGTACGAGAGCAAAACTGTGCTGTGCTAGTATAGTTGGCTGACTGAATCTAGGTGTAGAATTTAGGGTTAGGATGGAGCCTCTCATTATCTGCCAGACTAGCCAGATTTGTTCAGAGTAGGTTGTCTTGGAACCAAGAGAGAGTATGAAAGTATACAGGATATTTTGAGACCTATACTCAAGATCAGAAGCTACATTTGATTGACCCAACCAAATCCCAACTAGAGTGGACTCAAGGGGTAGAGGAAGGAGGTGTTGCAAAATCACATGTAACAAAAGGGCATGCATATAAGAGGAATTAGGATTTGTAACTATCTTTACAGTCTATTATAACCTCCTTAAAGTTTTGATAATTCCCAAGATTTATTATCTTCTCCCTATGAAATTCCATGTCATTATAACTTGTATGACACTTTCTACAAATAAAAACATAAAGGATGAAAAACATTAAGATGTTACAATATTTTGTATTATGAACAAGTATATACTTGCTAAAATTGTTTAAATAAAAAAACAAATAACTCTACATGATTTTTCTACAAGAAAACTTAAATATAGGATAGAAATATTTTTGGAGAGACAACTTAGTCTCCAACTTCAATGAAAATGTGAACCATGGTATATCAAAAAGCGTTGCCATATGCAATGAAGTTTAAACCAGGGTGGCAAAAAAATGTCTGGAGAAGTCATAGGTCCTGAAGATCTTAAGCAAAGCCAGTAAAGTTCAGTTCTCCAAAGCAGACGCCACACATAGTAGGTGAAAAGTAACAATTCCTTATTTGGAGTCACAGGTGTACAAATTGGGTTCACGATTTTCTTGGACCCTGTTACTAATGAATAAAAGGGGAAGATAACCAAAAGAGGAAAAGATTGCAAGAAGCAATGTATCAGTGAGATTGGGTAAAGGAAAAAGAGGAAGAGTGAAAGTCAGAGAGAGAGAGAGAAAGATTACATTTTAAGTAACCTGCCAACTACTGATCTCTGTTGACTGAGGAGTAAAAGCAAACACACACACACACACACACACACACACACACACACACACACACACACACACACAGGTCTGTGTGTTCAGGAGATTAAATGAGAACAGGCAGAATTTTTCTAGCAAACAAAATGTTGACATTTTGTTTACCTTAGACATTCAACATTGCATAGATTGCCAAGAAAAAATAATAGCCTTATTCAATCCAAATCAAGGTAAATAAGAATAAAAGGGTACAACAGGAGATCTATACACAAACACCACATAAAACAAGGAGAAAAGATAACAGTAAAATGGCAAATTATTATCACTCGTTGAAAAAATAATGCTGCCCCTGAGTAGATAAAACTTATGACCCAACATACCAATGTGAAATTGGAAATAAATGAATAGGCAAAATGATTCTAGCCTGCCGGCTTCCACAACAGTGTGACAATTTCTTGAGACATACAAAAAGAATGTATTTTAAGTATATGTACGTATTAGGTTCAAATTCTGTTCTATTACTGATAAGTGACCTTGATTAAGTAATTTGCTAAACAGCAACATATGAGGTTTCTGTACAATATTTTCCTAATTATATATAGTTATGTTTTTCCTAATTCAAGCATAATTAGCATACAGTGTTATATTAGTTATAAGTATACAATATAATGATTCAACAATTCTATACATTACTCAGTGTTCATCAGGATAAGTGTACTTCCTAATACCCATCACCTTTTTCACCCATTTCCTCACCCACCTCCCCTCTGGTAACCATCTGTTTGTTCTCTATAGTTAAGAGTCTGTTTTTTTTTTGTTTTATTTCTTTTTTCTTTGTTTCTTAAAGTCCACATATGAGTGAAATTATTAGGTATTTTTGTTTCTCTGATTTAGTTTGCTTAGCATTATACCCTCTAGATCCATCCATGTTGTTGCAAAGGAAAAGATTTTCTTCTTTTCTATGGCTAACTAAAATTCCACTGTATATATACACCATGTCTTCTTCTTGTTTTTTTTTTTTTTTTTAAGATTTTATTTATTTATTTGACAGAGAGAAAGGGAACACAAGCAGGGGCAGTGGGAAAGGGAAAAGCAGGCTTCCCGCTGAGCAAGGAGCCCGATGCGGGGCTCGATCCCAGGACGCTGAGATCATGACCTGAGCCGAAGGCAGTCACTTAACCAACTGAGCCACCCAGGTGCCCCTACACCATATCTTCTTTATCCATGCATCTATCAATCTATCTTGAGTTGCTTCCATATCTTGGCTATTGTAAATAACACTACAGTTAACATAGGAATGTATATATCTTTTTGAATTAATGTTTTCATTTTCTTTGGATAAATATCCAGCACTAGAATTATGAATAATATGGTAAATCTTTTCTTATTTTTTTGAGGAAACTCCGTACTTGTTTCCGCCGGGGCCGTATCAGCTTGCATCCCCAGCAACAGTGCATGAGCATTTCTTTTCCTTTCCTTTTTTTTTTAAGATTTTATTTCTTTATTTAACAGAGAGAGAGAGAGCATAAGTAGGCAGAACGGCAGGCAGAGGGAGAAGAATCAGGCTCCACACTGAGCAGGGAGCCCGACGCGGGGCTAGATCCCAAGACCCTGGGGTCATGACCTGAGCAGAAGACAGCCATGGACTGAGCCATTCCTGAGGGGCCCCTGAGCATTCCTTTTTCTTAGGAAGGATTTTTTTTCTTTTGCCTCAGGTTTTATTTGAACCATTTTGTTTTATAATATGTTTGTTTGTCTTCATAAATACTTAAAGAAACAAAATGGGAATAGCAAGAAGCATAGAAAGGAAAAAATGATAGAAGGGAGGCAGGGAGAGAGAAAAGAGAGGAAGAGAAGTTAATCTGTGTACATTTATTTTTTGCTTGGTTTCTGGAACTTCATGCTAACCTGCTACGTCTCTATATGTCACTATTCACCATGATAATTTCCTAATTTTAAAAATAGCACAATGTAAATGGAAACCAAATAACTTCTTATAGGAAACTTCTGGATTCCTTTACATTTTGGGAAGGGAGAATGGTCTAATAATGATGACCCAAAATCTTGAAGCAATGAAAAGATCAATAAATTTGAGTGCATTAAAAATGTTTTGGGAGGTCATATATATTGTGTATTTAAGTATGTATGTATTTACCTTTGCAAATTATATCAGTCAAAAGTCTGATAGACACAGTGTTGAATGCTCTAAAAGTCGATAAAAAAGAACAACAAACTTATAGAACAAATTTTGGACAGTTCACAGGAAAAGAAATGAATGATTACATGTCTCTTAAGCTTATGAAAAATACTCAATCTCATTCATATAAATTTAAAATATTATTTAAAATTAAACTGAGATCTCATTTTTGGTTTAGTTTTATGAACTAAAGATTTGTAAAAATCCTAAACTTTGACAACATATGCCATTTTTGAGGCTGTGAGGATTCATGCACTCCCAGGCTTGAGGCAATGCAAACGTGAACAACTGTAATGAAGACAAAAATAGCGATATCTAACAAAACTACATATGAACTAAAACAGTGACTCCCAATTCTCTTCTAGGACTCTATCCTAATTATGAACCAGCAGTATGTAAAGCAACACAGGCATAAAAGTTTATTCTTAATTGCAAATGACTGGAAAGAACTGAAATGTCCTAATAGCGTGCATTGGTTGAATAAACTATGAAATACATAATGAAATACTAATGCAGGCATAAAAACTCACACAAAGGTTTACATTGTGAACCATAATTTATGTGATTTTTCTGTATATTAGAAGTTGATCCTTGTTATGGGAATAGCCATTCCAAAAGTGCATATGCCACTTTTTTTTGGCTGCACTATTTTTAGATAAATTACAGATCATGTAATGGAAGCTTTTGTGGGGAGGACCTAGACGTTGAGCTGAATAATTAGGAATGATAGTATTTGGGAAAGTGAAAAATAAAGAGGCAAGTTCTTATAGGTGGAAAGGTGCTAGTCATTCTTAGAGGAGAGAAAGGTAATTAATTTCTAAATGATCATTTCATCCAAACCTTTGGGGAGTTGGGGGACAGACAATCATATACTGAGTTCTAGAGAATCTGTTAAAAATAAAATAACCACTAGCAAATTAAATTGTACTGGGCACAAAGTATATTCAATTGCCTTCATTGCAATCACTTTAAAATCTTTCACTCTATTTTTATAGCAATATTTATTCCCAAATTGCATTTGTGAAGTAAAATTGATATGAAATCAAAGCCTACTCTGGTCATGACTGACAGTGGCTTAGCACACTACTAGCTTTTGCAGTTAAGGCTACATTTTGAACTATTTTATTTGCTGGGGGAAATAGTGAAATCAATAAAATACTGTCAAGGTCTATAAATGACTTATTGTGAATGACAAGAATGAAGTTAGAGTTTCTTTCTCTGCACAGCTTCAAAAGAAATGCAAAATAAACTAAACAAACCAAAACAGCATCTATAGATCCAGTATTTATAACATCAGTGTTGAAAAATAGAAAACTAATGCCAACATGCTTTTATGTCACTCTGAATGAAATATATTTCTTTGTGACATGTTTTGTATTTTAATCCACATTACTCTATGGAGATCTATAGAATTCATTTAAGAAGTTATGTCAGAATTTTTACAGGAATTGTAAAATAGTGAAGATAAAAAGCTTCGGATGGAGCACCTAAATTCTTTAAAAGTCAGTTATGGTCTCCCAGTTAGCAGTGTTTGCATGGAATTTTCTAGGTTTTCAAAAAATTGACCAGAGAGAGTATACTCATAGATAAGTTCTCATGTAATCTTTCAGCCATGTTCAGTACCGAAAGTTTAAACTCCTGGGCTCTATTTGTATATTTATCTTATGGCAAATTGTAGATAATTGCTGTGATAGTTATTTTTATGTGTCAACTCAACTGGGCTAAGGATGCCCAAATAGTTGGTAAAACATGATTTTTGGGTGTGTCTGTGAAAGTGTCTCCAGAATAGAATAAAAGAGAGAAAGTGATTAAGATAAGAGAAAAACTTACATCAACTATATTTAGACTTCACAATTATATATAGGCTTTTATTTAAACAAAACATTGATTTAGGAATTCACTCAATAATGCTATTTTCTTGTCTATTATGTTCTAGATTCTTCTTTAAGTTCTGGAGCTACAAGAAAAATGTGTTCTTACTTTAATGTAGTTTATAATGAATCAATAAAAAAACTGAATCATTGAAAATCATTGGGGACAGTTTTGATTCCCATGGTATTAACAAATTATATTTTTATAACTAAAAGAAAGCAGTGAGCCAATAGTAATTGACCTACCATTTTTCTTTTCTAACGAGGTATTAGGGGAAAGTGAGCTCCATGGTTCTTATGTCACATGTTTGGAGAAAATGACTCCTGAGGAGCTGGTCTGCTATAAGGAAAGTACTGTAAGAGTTCAGCCTTGGTATATTACTAAATGGTTGGCTCAAAGTAGGTTCAGGTCCCCCATGGCCAGGCCTTGTACAGGTTAAAAGTCAAGTACACTGCTTTTGTTTTTTGGGGGGTAAATACCCAGTAGTAAAACTATTGGATGGTATGATATTTCCATTTTTAATATTTTTGAGGAGATGCCATACTGTTTTCCACAGTGGCTGCATCAATATACATTCTTTTTTTAAAAAATATTTTATTTATTTATTTGACTGGGGGAGGAGAGGAGAGAGAGAACAAGCAGGCAGCAGGCAGAGGGAGAATCAGACTCCCTGCTGAGCAGGGAGCCCAACATGGGACTCCAGCCCAGGGTCCTGGGATCATGACCTGAGTCGAAGGCAGATGCTTAACCGACTGAGCCACCCAGGTGCCCCAAATATACATTCTCATCAACAGTGCATGAGGGTTCTCTTCTCCCCACATCCTTGCCAACGTTTGTTATTTCTTGGTTTTTGGATACTAGCCATTCTGACTGGTGTGAGGTGATATCTTATTGTGGTTTTGATTTGCATTTCCCTGATGATTAGTGACATTGAGGATCTTTTCATGTGTCTGTTAGCCATCTATATGTCTTCTTTGGAAAAATACCTACTCAGATCATTTGTACATTGGTTTGGTTTAGTTTGGTATTGAGTTGTAAAAGTTTTCTTATATATTTTGGATATTTACCCCTTATCAGACATATCACTTGCAAATATTTTCTCCCATTCACCAGGTTGCTTTTTGTTTTGTTATGGTTTCTTTTACTGGCAAAAACTTTGGATTTTGTTGTAGTCCCAATAGTTTATTTTTGCTTTTGTTTCTTTTGTCAGGTATTTACTCAAATAAAGTGAAAACACTAATTTGAAAAGATATATGCATCCTTATGTTTATTGCAGCATTATTTACAATATCCAAGATATGGAAGCAACCCAAGTGTTCATCCATAGAGGAATGGATGAAGAAGATACACACATACACACACACTAGAATATTGCTCAGCCATAATAAAGAATGAAATCTGTCCATTTGTGACAACATAGACTGACCTAGAGGGCATGATGCTAAGTGAAATAAGTCAGACAGAGAAAGACAAATTCCATATGATCTCACTTATAGGTGGAATCTAAAAAACAAAACAAACTCTTAAATATAGAGAAGAAACTTGTGGTTGCCAGAGGGTGTGAGGATGGCAAAATAGATAAAAGGAATTAAGAGGGTTATAAAATAAATAAGTCACGGTGATGAAAAGCACGCCATAGATATGGTGACAGATGGTGACAATGGTTACTTTAGTGAGCACTGAGTAATGCATAGTATTGTTAAATCAATATATTGTACACCAAAAACTAATGTAACATTGTATATCTATTATACTTCAATAAAAAAAGGACAAGTACGCTACAATTTTAAAGGGGGGACTTTTATGACATATTTAGTCCATGTAGAAGAATGTCACAAGCCTGAAAGTATTCTATCCCAAAAGCAGAGATTAAAAAAATGAATTGAGGAAATTAGTTTCTGCCGATGCTTAATCTGTTCATTATAAGCATTTACTATATTGTATTGTATAGTGTGAAGAATCTTCTCCAATTTGAAACATGCTTTAAAGGCTGATGGAAATTTTAATAAGCTAGTCCAAAGGTCATTTGAAACAGTTTATCACAAGGGGCAGGGAAGTGAGATGATACTGAAGGAAATAAATTCTGTTTTGTAACAGAGAATTAGCTCATGTGTTAAGTAAGAGATTGTCAGTGATAAAAAGTAAAGGAAAACAGATTGTCTCCCTAGGACCCAGCAATAGAAATAGAAACTAAAAATAGGCAGTAGCCCCCATAAGCCATAGGAAATCCAGTGTGAAAAAGGGGAGGGAGGACAAAATGAAGGTAGAGGCAAGAGTGTTTCTGGCTTTCAGATCATTTACACTAACTGAAATATTCATCACAAAACTTAGAAACATTTTTTTCTTTTTCATTTCTCAAAATTAACAATTGGTTCACTTATTCAATTTAAGAAACTGCAATATTAGTGATGAAATTTATCAAAATGCAAGAGTTTTAAATGAAGAAACTAATCACCGCACATACTGTGTTATAAAATTCATGGTCAGGAAGTGACATTGCATTTTTTCCTTATTAAAGAAGAAATTATCTTGTAATTGACAAAATGACTTTTTAGAGATTTTAATATATGCTAGATAGTGAAATTACCAAACTTCAGCTTCAACTCATTATGAATTTATTCCTTGATCAAATATATGGTTTGTTCAAATATTGCTACTGCCAAAATGCAATCATCTATGAATTGTTTTTAACTTAGTGAAATGTCTAAAGTAATTTAAAACTGAAAAGTTTAAGGCTAACAATAAAAGCAAAACTAATTAACAACTAGTTTTTCTTAGTTTAGAACATAATTTCTCTATGGAAGCATACATATGAAAATTACATTTCTATATACTGAAACTTTAAAATTAGTTCCACTACAATGTCAGGAGGAAAAAGAAGACTCTGAGATTAAAAGACTCATTCCACAATAGTCTTTTGCTTTCTTAAATAAGTTCATAATTTAAATTTTGATAATTCTAATTTTAAATTGCAATTTAGTAATGCATTTTTAGATGTGAGTTTTATGACTTAAGTTTGTTCAGCAACAGTTTATTCAGAAAGTAAACATGCCTACTTAATTTTAATAGATATTATATTAAAAATAATAACAATTTGTGTAAGTTATACTGAATCTTTGAGTTGATGTCTTTTTGGCATTTCTTCCCCTTTGTAATTGAACCTTTTTTTAGACCTAGGAAAACTTCCCACTAAAAATGTGAAATTATGTGATAAGCATTTTATGTATTTATATTTAATAAAGAGTGATCTGGATTTGACTTTCACATCTTAATAAAATATATGAATAGACATATGATTCTTTGTTTTAAACAATAAACCCATTTTTAAAAAAAGGCGTCATTGTTTTGCTGAGTTACAAGGAATTGCATTCATCAATTTGTCCTGATATATGAGAGACAAGTTTAGGTTCTCCTTTTGTTTTCTCTTTCAAATACCTTTAACAGCCACAGATTTCTCTCCCCAGAACCACAACCACAGTCTAAAGAGGCAGGCTTACAGTCTTTCAGTTTAAACTACACTAGTAATTCATATCCACTCCTACTTTATCCACAATCTGTTGTTGAAGAAACAGCTTAGCAGTTCTATTTGGTAAGTGACTGTATTGGTTAACATATAAATCATCTCTGTAGTCACAGACGAGTAGATTATAAGATGGATTATCAGTCAATAAGGAACTAGAAGGAAAAACAAATCTTACCAAAGAATGTCAGTAATTATTTGGGCCAAATCATATTCTTTATTGTGAATAAAGGAACTGACACTAAAAGATATACATACAGAAAAGGCAATGAGCAAATGTCATAGTCCATACAAGCCATGATAAACACAATTACATGTCACCAAAAGCCATGAATAATAAGTAGACATAAGGAAGTAAAATGGAATCAAGGATGAAGTTGTGTGAGGTGAAATTACAGGAGCAAACATGGATAGGGCCTGAGGTATCAGGTTGGAAATCCAAGAATTCCAACTGTCCAGACACCAGTGAGATGATCTGCTGTATATAACATGTTGAAAACATATGTGTGTTTGGGAAAGAACTCCTTTCAGAAACTTAAAAACATTTCAGAAATATGGCTTAAAGATTAAAATCTTATGTATTTTATCAGATTGTCTCCAAGGAGTATGAATAAAACTGGGAAGCCAGATTGAATTTCTAATTAATTAAAGACAGAATTTTATTAAGCACTGAGTATATTCTATATACTTGACATTGACATTTTCAATACAAAAAAGAAAAGTGAATTTTCTACATAACCATACTGGAAATTAAAACAAAACAAAACAAAACAAAAAAACAGTCTTTACTGTGATTTTATTTATTAGATTAATTTAGCTGAGTAGATCTCAATATTTGGTGCATATCAGAAGAATGGAGGAAATTGTTATATTAAATCAAGGCTATGACTGGCTTATATCACTTATTAATGTCATCCAGGTTCATCGATGTTGTCACAAATGGCAGAGTTTCCTTCTTTTTTTAAGGCTGAATATATTCCAATGTACGTGTATTCTACATTTTCTTTATCCATTCACTTGCCAGTCGCCATCTGGCTTGTTTTAATATCTTGACTATTGTAAATAATGTTGCAATGCACATGGAGGTGCATATATATCCTTGAAATCCTAATTTCAATTCTTTTGGATATATACCTATTGATCCCACTTATTTGAAATATCTAAAATAGTAAAACACATGGAAGCAGACAATACTATACAACCGGTTGCTAGGGGTTGGGGTTTAGAGGAAATGGAGAGTTGTCTCATGGGTATAAAGCTTCAGTTATGCTAGATAAATGAGGCCTAGAGATCTACTGTATGTCTATAGTTAGCAATACGATATCATACACTTCAAAATTTGTTGAAAGGGTAAATCTTATGTTAAGTGTACCCAAAAACAAATAAACAAAAAGTAAAGGACATAGAAGACTTTGGGAGGTGTTGGATAAATCTATTATCTTGATTCTGGTTATGGCACCATGGGTGTCTACAAATGTCCAAATTCATAAGATTGTACACATGAAATATTTACAGTTCTTTGCAAAACAATTATACCTTAATAAAGCTGTTAAAAGTAAAATATGGCTGTGCTTTACCCCAGAACCACTGAACCACAGTCTAAAGAGGCAGGCTTACAGTCTCTCAGTTTAAACTACACTAGTAATTCATATCCACTAGTAACCTAAATTAAAGATGATCTCATTAATCTTTCTTTATGATTTAAATTAATAAAACTGTTATGTATGTTTATTTATAAACAGAGAAATAAAAATTTCTGTTTATAAATATGGCATGATGTGAGTTAAATTTCTTTAATATTAGTACCTATATATTACTCATAGATAAAAATATTTATTTAAATTATATATTTACTCATCTATTAGAAATTATACATATGGAAGGAACGATGTCTCATCCTGAAGTTTGTTAAAAATATTAAATACAACCAGTTCTGGATGATTTAAGTTTGGACCCCTTGCAAATGAAGAAATTGGGAAAATGTAATTTACCAAGATTTCAATGCAGTACTATGACTCTTTGGACACCAACATGAGCCTGGTGGTAGAGTGTAGTTAATAACATGGATTTGAAGCTTATAAAGTCTTCTGAATTTTGGTTCCTATAATTTGATAACTTTATGATCTCGGGTAAGTTACACAACTTCTCTGTGCCTTGATTTCATCATCTGCCAAATGGGAACTTCAATAGCACATTTCCTAGAATTGTGAAAATTGAGGGAGATAATCCACCAAGTGTTCTTGGAATAGTGCCTAGCACATAGTAAACACTCAATAGATACTGCATCTTGATAACAAAGGTTAATTTGAAAATGTATACTTTACTAAAAGTTCATTAATTTCAAATAAGACTGGAAATTATCATTTTACTTTCATTTTAACATTTATATAATGAACAGTATCACCTCCCATGAATAAACTGGCAAATGTAATCCAAATAAAGTTCTTAATTACAATTGACACTTCTGGGCTCAGAGTGAGAGCAAAAGTGACACCAGCCATATAAGAGCTCAATGCAAGAGACTGTAAGACAGTTACCAATCTGCTTTAATTCAATATTAGGCTTAATAGGATGAGAACTTAAAACTTTATCATCCCATCTTTCAGTAGAAATGATATAGTACTGGATGTATGTATTTTAATATATCATAATGCTTTCATCATATAAAAATAAATTATATACAGAGATCATATTAACTAAAATATTACTCTTTCCTTTAAGAAAACTGATATCACTATTAAAATTGTTGGGATACTTAAGCTTGAAACAAAAATGTAGTTTGAGTTGGTATGCTGACTGAGGATTACAAATTTATCAAAAAAAAAAGATTTTAAACCATGATAATTCTTCTTGGAGTCTTCTATTTTGTATCTTTTTCTACCTTGATAATCAGGTTATATAGATTCATTATCTCTATCAGTTTTCTTCTGAGAGAAATACTATGCAATGCTTTAAACTAATCTATACATCTTGAGGGTTTGTTTTTTGTTTTGTTTTGTTTTGTTTTGTTTTTGTAGTACCAGGACACCAAATCAAAATACTACTACTGTTATATTTTGTATAAGACTTATCACAATGATACACTGAAGGACGTCCTTGGGACATTCCTTTTCCATTTGCCAACAAGTAAAAGAATGGTCATTAATAGACAGGCATGGTTAATAGTCCATATATGGTTTAGGATCTTCTAACAGCATAAGAATGCAATCAATTGGCAACCAAACAGAATATATTGTAAACTGGATGATATATAGCATTGATGAGAAATTTTTGCATTTTTGATCAGAGGTCAATTCTTTCCAGTTTGAAACAAACAAAAAATGTCATTGGATTAAAAGGACCAAAAACAGGCAGAAAAAGAGGTAAAAAATTTTCCCCCATGTGTGTAAATAACCATGATTCTAGTCCCTATGTTAGACACCCATTAATATTTTGGATCTCAAATATGTGCATACCTTGTAAACACTGTTAGAGTTGTTTATAGGTAGAAATTTGAGAACCCCACTATTCAGCAGGTCTTGACTGAGGACAAGATATCTAATGTGTTTAGGAGCTGCATAGGGATTTGATCCTGACTAACCACACATTTAAATGCAGGCAATATCACTAGGAAATAGATGATACAGAAAATAAGCCTGATAAATTCCAAAAGTATCCCAGGAAAAGAAGAACACTACCTATAATAAGAAGCTCTTCTTTTTTTTTTAAAGAAAATTTTTATTTATTTATTTGACAGAGAAAGACACAGTGAGAGAGGGAACACAAGCAGGGGGAGTGGGAGAGGGAGAAGCAGGCTTCCTGCCGAGCAGGGAGCCCGATGCGGGGCTCAATCCCAGGACCCTGGGATCATGACCTGAGCCGAAGGCAGGCAGACACTTAACGACTGATCCACCCAGGCACCCCAAGAAGCCCTTCTTGTCTAGAAACATGTTCATTATGGAGCCTTGCTATTCCAAACGGCATCAACTCAGAAAACCTGTAGCATCAGCTAGCAAGGCAGCCTTTTGGAAATGCAGAATCTCAAGCTTCACACCCATCTTACTGAACTCTAATCTTAATGTTAATAAGATCTTCAGGTAACCCATTAAGGTTAAAGAAATACCAAAATAAAAGAAACAGAAGAACTCATTTGCTTTGTCTTTTCTACTTTTTTTTTTTAAGATTTCATTTACTTATTTGACAGAAAGAGAGAGACAGCAAGAGTGGGAACACAAGCAGGGGGAGTGGGAGAGGGAGAAGCAAGCTTCCCGCGGAGCAGAGAGCCTGACACCTGACACGGGGCTTGATCCCAAGACCTTGGGGTCAGGACCCATGCGGAAGGCAGACACCCAACAACTGAGCCACCCAGGCGTCCATCTTTTCTACTTTTGATCTGCAACACATGTGGTTTTATAAGGTGATTTCTGCAGAGAAATAAGGCCTACCATTATATGTGTGTCATCTTGGTTTTTGCTTATTTGTTTGTTTCGTGGCAACATATTTCATTTCTGAAACCTTAACATTGATTAATGCGAATACCTTGGAAAAACTAATCCATATTTATCTTTAGGTGAAAAAATAAAATATATCTATCGGTAAAAGGACAATCTATCAACATTTGTAAGACCTGGGGGAAAAACAACAAAGCCGCTGCTCCATTCATATTAGCTTTTCATTTCATGACTCAATTGACTAAATGGTAAAAATCCATTGATTTTTAAATCTATCAGATTTCAGTTAGAACTCATGCAGCATTCATATGCAGACCAGAAAGGTGGTAGACTGACTATAGTTTGGAAGCAGAGACCTAGAAATAGTAACAGATTGTTCCTTTGGATTTTTTAGGCCTCCAGCGACATAATTCCACTCATGGAAAGATTAACTTCCTAAAAAATTCTATCTTGTTACAAAATGCCATTAACTCTTGATAGTCATAAACACATTAAATAACAATCATCATGTTGCTTTGACAGCTCTAAAGAATTTGCATGCAGTTTTAATGATGGAGAACCTCACTCATCATAATTTCTTAGTGTCGAATTGATCCTTGGAAGAGAGGCTGATAATGTGATTGTTCTATAATGTGCTACTGCATAATTTCAGAAAGAGAAATCATTTTATGAAGAAACTAATTACATGCAAATGAGTCACTTCACAAGATGCTAATAAAATTAGAAATACTTTTTAAAAAATGAAGAAAAAATAGTATAAAATAAAAAGCCGAGAAGAGGTAGATGATTAAAAAATACCATGGAGATATTACCCTGCAAAAATTCATGAAGGACTCTATGTCAAGGAGAGGAAACTACTGTTGTTTCATTTTTTACTATAGCAAGAATATCCTCTGTCCTATATTTAACCTTCTAAAACTTAAATGATAATATGAATTGTGAAAATTCCAATTCATATTGGCGTTAAAGTGGTTTACATGGAAGGAATATTATAAAAGTCTCTCCAAAGAGAAAAGCAATTCATATCTTCCTTATAAGAAATCAGTGAAGGGGCACCTGGGTGGCTCAGTTGTTTAAACTTTCCACTTCAGCTCAGATCATGATCTCAGGGTCCTGGGATCAAGCCCCATGTCAGGTTCCATGCTCAGTGGGGAATCTGCTTGAGATTCTCTCCCTCTCCTACTGCCCCTCCCCCTGGTGGTGCACTCTCTTTTTCTCTCTCTCTCTCTCTAAAATAGATAAATGAATCTTAAAAAAAAAAAATCAATGAAATGTACATATTCATCTTACAGTGTATGTTTCTATCTTTTTAAAAAACATCATCACAAATAATATATTTTAGAATTTTAGACACTCCTTTAAAGAAGAATATAAGTCTGGTTTGATTTAACTGTAATGAAATTTAATAAAATTTAAATGTAATAAAATATTTTATCCTAATTGTCATTGCTTCTTTTTTCTTCCACTTGATCTATTTCCTTCTCTCTCTGAATTACTTAAGTCTTTGAATAAAGGAGTTGAGCTGAGCTGAAGTAATCCAGGTTTGCAGTTCTCTAAACTATGTTGTCCTGATATTTATCTCAGACATCTAAATACTGTCATGTGAATGTGTAAAGACATGGTGAAAATCAAAGCAAACCAAAAAAGTATGTGCTTGGGAATCCTTACTCCGTAACTAAAAGCATATATATTTTTATTAATTAATTACTTTATTCTTAGCTTTCTGATTAACAAAATAGAGTTCTTTCTTATAAACTACAATGATTTTGCTCTCAGTGGTTTCCATGTTCATTTCCCATCGATTTTCACAAACTGTCCTTTCTTGACTTTTTGTACTCTCATGCTGTTTTTTTCTTTTTTTTTTAAATTCAAGTTATTAAGCCTCCAGACATATTTTAGGGACCCCCGCAAAATGCCTGATTTATAGAAAATATTCAATAAGTATAGTTTTAAATTAACTAAGCTCAGTGCAAGGCCAATTTTCTCTTAACTTCTTTCTTCTTTCACAGATTTAGGTGCCCATCTTTTTTTATCTTTCAGGAATAATTTTCTGCCCACCCCATCCCCCCATCACACAACTTTCTTTTGTCTATTAGTGTATTTTAAAATGGTAGTTTCTGAAGTATGTTCATATGATGATATGAATGATACAAAGGAAAAAAAAACATGAAGCCAGAAAACAGGAGAAATTTGCAGGTTTAGAAGATAGTGGAAGTGGTCTGATTAAATAAAATTGACAGGTTGACTTCAGCTAAATGTGGAGAAGAATTCATTTACTGAACAGAAAACCTTGTATATGGGTACAAGTACAAGTATTTGATGGTGGAGAGAAAAATGCTTTTTATTGACCAATTTATTTGCTCAACAAAATATAATTTAGTAACTTCAACTAAGATTGAGGAGAAAAAAATGGGAAAATAAATTACTAGAGAAAATACTATTAATACTATTGTGGGACAGTTTGGATGCAGGATAGGAGTAGGCAGAGCCTTGGAATTAATAAGGTTTGAAGTTTTCCAGATGGTCTCACTGAGAAAGACAAAAGAAAGGGAATTAAACTTGTAAGCTGGTTTATCATTATCAACAAAATGATCTAAGTGTGGTAAAGAAAGAGAGACATGACAGAATTGATAGATAACATAAAAATTCATGGTGTCGGCATGGTAGATACTTGGGAGTCAAAGGATATTTGGAGTGGAAGTCCTAAAATGAACAACATGGAAGGATTCAGGATGCTAGTCATAAGAGTGGATAGTTTGAAATATTATGAAGGAGATATGATTTTGGTAATACAAATGCTAGTTAAATCTGTTAACATTGATGCTTTAAATACTTCATTGGCTTCCAAGAAGGCTTTGGATAAAACTACACTCTTTATCATTGTCTACAACTTCTTATTTTGGTCTGACAAATCCTACATTTCCAATCCTGTTCAAATGGAGAAAGAAATTATTCTACAGGCTTTCCTTATGAAAGCCTACTTTTGGCTTACTTTCTAGCAGTTTTCAGCTTTAAGATTAAATGTATCTGACATACAATAATTAACCAGACAACCAGATAGCAGGTTAGGTTTCCTTGTTCTATGTCCTCTCTGTGACCTATTTTTACCTTAAAATACCATATATCACCTAACATTTGAATTCTCTCTCTACATGTCTTTGTGCTTTTGGGTCTCCTTCACTATAGTATAACTGTACTTGAAGTATCAAGCATGGTGTGGAGAATATAATATTTTACAGATTTTTTTTAAGGAAAATATACTTAAATTTTAACTTGCTGAATGACAGGCATCTATTTTTTCCTTGACCTAATTTGTAGCATAGATTTGTACACTGAGTAATCACAACTGTCATTGGTGAAACTAAATTTGAGAGAGACTTGGATCCTCTTATCTTCATTCAAATAGGAGTGATATTTATAAGACACAATTATTGTTTCACTCTTATAAAATAGGATATATTTGTTCTTAACCTAAGAGACACAGTTAAATAGTTGGCAAGGGTACTGTTGAAGGTATTCTTTTAATTTAATAAATCACCAACTTGCCCTCTCAGGATTTGTGGCCTTCTCTCAAATAAAATATATATTTTAGGGAAGTTTCATACAATCTAAGTATTTGTATCACTCTTTCCCAATATACAAACAAGCTAGGATCTTAAATGATTATTTGCATGCATTATTTCTATATTTTAATGGTATGGTAAAACTGAAAAAAAATAGACTTTCAAACAACTTTTAATAAGTGTGGAGAATTTTTCAGGAAGAGTGTGACTGAACTTTTCTAGGCCATTTTCAATCTGGATAGATACAATATTGTAATCTTATTGATTTAGCATATTTAAGTAAAGTCATCCACTCATTTATCAGATAGATAACAATTTAAGCCATGTCCATGTAAAGAAATTAAACAATGATTACTTATATTAAAGGGATGGTAAAACTTCAGGAAAGGCAATAGGGAAGAACCAAAACAACGGTTATACTATTCCATTCTTCCATTCTTTATTACATTGTGCATGGTATCTTATTTGTTGAGAAACATTCAGGTTGATATGAACAAAATAGAAAAATAAAATTTGTGAATAATCTATTTTTGCTATTGAAATTTGTTTTAAAATCACCAAAAAATATCCTAGTACATACAAGTGAAGAAGTCAGATACCCTTGTGTTTTCAGGATCTTCTTTATGCCAATAAATGTTTAAATAAGGTCTCATGAAGATGTGACTATAAAAGATATAAAGAAATTCAACTCCAGGAAAAAATGTAAATACATAAAAATATAAGTAGGCAAACAAGGCATCACATGCTAGATAACAAATGAATTAGTTGTTATGCTTCATGAGTCCTGGATTCTACCAGTCTCCATTTCTGTTTCCAGGACTTTTTTGTATTTAATATCTTTTGCATTTAACTCCCTTCTTCACAAAACTGTCAGATCTTCTATTTTGTTTTACATTTCATCTGGCTCACTGTTGTATCTATAGAGACTAATCAAATGCATTGATTGAACAATCAATGTGTAAGGAGACATCAATTTAGGAGTGACAGTTGGGAAAGTTAGAACAAATATTAGAGGCACAACAGTTTATTTATTTCAAAAAGAAGGGGGTGGAAGAGCAGAGATGGCAGAGTAATAGGAGGACCCCTGGCTTGCTTTTTCCCTCAAGCACAGCTAGATAAATATCAAATCATTCCAAATACCCCAAAAATCAATCTGAGGACTGACAGAACAAACTGCACAACTAGAGGGAGAGAAGAGGCCACATTGTGGAAGGTAGGAGGTGTGTAAATGTGGTTTGGGAGAGAAACGTGTTGGGGGTGTTATGGAGGGGAGGGAGTCCTGGTCACCGAAAAAGAGAGAGATTGGAGCACACAGGGGATCACACAAGGGAAACACGTCCCCCAAGCCATTGACTGGGAAAATGAAAGGGCTAATTTTCATGAATTTTTACAACCAGGGGCTCAAAGACCAGAGTTTTAGAGGTCCATGATGTGGCCAGTGCGAAGCCCTCAGTGTACTGAAGTACTCCTGGGGAGAAAGAGGGCAAACAGCTCAGGAGCAGAAGGGACTAACTAAGGATCCCCTGGGACACACTGGGAGAGATGATTCTCTCTTCTTGGAGTGCATCTGGGAGAGGTGGCATTGCCTATTCAGGGATAAAAGAGCCAGCAGACACCATTAGCCTCCCCTGTCCCTCATCACAGGTACAGAGATACCTGCTGAGGATGGCTAACCTGGACACTGGATCCTTGCTGTGCTTTACTCCAAAACCTATGTCCCTATGCTTTGGTGCTATGGAACAAACCTACATCATTCTGAACACAGCAAGACACTCCCCCAGAGGACTAGTGTGGGTCCCTGCCACACCAGATCCCTAAAGTTTGGAGTTTTAAAACCCAACTTGGCCTACCTGGAATAGAACATGGGTACACTGGGCCACCAGGTGGGCAGACAGCCTGGACACAGAGAGGGTGAAGGCAGGGATCTGAGGTAAGCCTGGGACAGAAGAAGGGAGATTGTTTGCTCTTCTGGGAGGGCTTCCTGGACAGCAGCAGGCACAAACTCCCCACTCTGAGGATGAGGGAAGGGGCTGGCACATTTCTCTCCCCTGCCCATCAGCATTAACAAACTTCAGTAAACAGCAGAGCACCGACAGTGGTGGCCTAAGCAGCTTACACCAAGCCCTATTCCCCTGTGCTGTACTGCTTTTCTCAGGCACACATGCCTAAAAACCAGAGCAGCAGACTCCTCCCCCCAAAGACCATCACAAACCCCCCATATGCACTGAGTCTCTTGACCATTGAATTCTGCAGAGCTTTAACTCTAGTTGAAATAGCATTAGGTATCTTTTAACAAGCAGACCAGGGCAAACCTACTTAAAACTCACCATACTCTGGCCAAGGTCCGAACACTCCCAACTGCAGACAAGGGGAAACTCTGCAGAGGACTGACCTGAGGGAAGAAGCAGCCAAAACACAGCAGCAGAGTGCCTGCAGAATATGCTAGAGAGACTTCCTGAAGCACCAGGCCCTGGACAGTATATGACCTCTTCTTCGTAAAGCCATTACACTCAGGAGCAGGAAACATAGCAGGCTTTGCTAATACACAGAAGAAGACAGAGATCTAGACAAAATGCCAAGATGGAAGAATTCATCCCAAAAGAAAGAACAAGAAAAGGTCACGGCCAGGGATCTAATTCAAACAGATATAAGTGATATGCCTGATCCAGAATTTAAAACAAGAATCATATGTATACTAGCTGGGCATGAGAAAAGCATAGAATACATCACAGAGTCCCTACTGCAGAGATAAAAGACCTAAAAACTAGTCAGGCTGAAATGAAAAATACAATAACTAAGATTTGAAACTGACTGCATGTAATGACAAGAATGGAAGACACAGAGGAATAAATAAGTGATACTGAAGATAAAATTATGGAAAATAATGGAGCTGAAAAAAGAAGGAAAGAAAAGTACTGTATGTAATGACAAGGATGGAAGACACAGAGGAATGAATAAGGGATACTGAAGATAAAATTATGGAAAATAATGAAGCTGAAAAGAAGAAGGAAAGAAAGGTATTGGATCACAAATGTAGACTTAGGGAACTCAGTGACTCCATAAAGGGTAACAACATTCCTATCGAAGGAGTCCCAGAAGAAGAGAGAGAAAAGGGGATGGAGGTTTATTTGAGAAAATTATAGTTGAAAACTTCTCTAATCTGGGGAAGGAAACAGACAACCAATTCTAGGAGGGACAGAGAACTCCCATCAAAATCAACAGAAGCAGGCTAACACAAAGACATATTTTAGTTAAATTTGCAAAATATAGAGACAAAGAAAAAAATCCAAAAAGCAGCAAATCAAAAGAAATCCCTAACTTGAAAGGGAAGAAAAATAAGGTCGGCAGCAGCTCTTTCCACAGAAATTTGGCAGGCAAGAAGTGTGAGTGGCATAATATATTCAATGTGCTGAAAGGGAAAAATATGCAGGCAAGAATACTTTATCTAGCAAGGCTATCAGTCAGAATAGAAGAGATGAAGATTTTCCTAGATAAGCAAAAACTAAAGGAGTTCATGACTACTAAACCATCCCTACAAGAAATATTAAAGGGGACTCTTTGAGTGTGAAAATAAGACCAAAAGTGACAAAGACTAGAAAGGGACAGAGAAAATCTCCAAAAACAATGAAAAAATGAGTAATAAAATGACACTAAATTCATATCTATCAATAATTACTCTGGATGTAAATGGACTAAATGCTCCAGTCAGGGGCGCCTGGGTGGCTCAGTTGGTTAAAACGACTGCCTTCGGCTCAGGTCATGATCCTAGAGTCCTGGGATTGAGTCCCACGTCGGGCTCCCTGCTCAGCAGGGAGTCTGCTTCTCCCTCTGACCCTCTTCCCTCTCGTGCTCTCTATCTCTCATTCTCTCTCTCAAATAAATAAATAAAATCTTTAAAAAAAATAAAAAAAATAAATGCTCCAGTCAAAAGTCATAGGGTGTATGGATAAAAAAAGAAAAAAAAAATCTATCTATACACTGCCTATAAGAGACTCATTTTAGACCTAAAGACACCTGTAGATTGAAAGTGAGGGGATGGAGAAATATTTATCATGGAAAAGGATGTCAGAAGAAAGCCAGAATAGCAATACTTACACCAGACAAACTAGATTTTAAACCAAAAACTGTAAAAAAGAGATGAAGACAGGCACTACATCATAATAAAGGAGTCTATCCAATCAGAAAATCTAACACTTGTAAATATTTATGCCCCCAACTTGGGACCACCAAATTTATAAAACAATTAATAACAAACATAAAGGAACTCATGGATAATAATACAATAAAGATTTTTTCACTCCACTTACATCAATGGACAGATCATCTAAGCAGAAAATCAACAAGGAAACAATGGCTTTGAATGACACACTGGACCAAATGGACTTAACATATATATTCAGAACATTTCACCCTAAATCAGCAGAATACACATTCTTTTCACATGCAAATGGGACAATCTCCATAATATATCATGTTCTAGGTCACAAATCAGGCCTCAACAAGCACAAAAAGATTGATCATACCATGCATATTTTCAGATCACAACACTGTGAAACTTGAAGTCAACCACAAGAAAAAATATTGGAAAACATGAAAGTTAAAGAACATCCTACTAAAGTACAAATGGGTCAACCAGGAAATTAAAAAAGAGATGAAAAAAAATTCATGGAAACAAATGAAAATGAAAACACGAGAGTCCAAAACTTTTGGGATGCAGCAAAAGCAGTCATAAGAGGGAAGTATATAGGAATACAGGCTTACCTCAAGAAGTAAGAAAAAAACTCAAATATGCCACCTAACCTTAAGTTTAAAGGAGCTAGAAAAAAAACAAGTGAAGCCTAAAGCCAGCAGAAGAAGAGAAATAATAAAGATTAGAGCAGAAATAAATGATATAGAAACAACAACAACAGGGGCACCTGGGTGACAGTCGGTTAAGCATCTGCCTTTGGCTCAGGTTATGATCCCAGGGATCTGGGATGGAGCCCTGCATTGGGCTCTCTGCTCAGCAACGAGTCTGGTTCTTCCTCCCTCTGCACCTCCCCTTCCCATCCGTGCTCTCTCTCTCTCTCTCTCTCCCTCTCTCAAATAAATAAATAAATAAATAAATATCTTAAAAAAAAAAGAAAGAAAGAAACAACAATAACGACAACAACAAGAAAATAGAACAGATCAATGAAACCAGGACCTGGTTCCTTGAAAGAATAAAATTGATAAAACCCTGGCCAGACTTATCAAAATGAAAGGAGAAAAGACCCAAATACATAAACGTCACTCATCTCAGGGAAATACAAATCAAAACTACAAGAAGATATCATGTCACTCTGGTCAGAGTGGCTAAAATTAACACAGGAAACAACAGGTGTTGGTGAGGATGTAGAGAAAGGGGAACCCTCTTACACTGTTGGTGGGAATGCAAACTTGTGCAGTCCCTCTGGAAAACAGTCTGGAGGTTCCTCAAAAAGTTAAAAATAGAGCTACCCTATGATCCAGCAATGGCACTACTAGGTATATACCCAAAAGATAGATATATACTGATTTGAAGGGACACATGCACCCCTATGTTTATAGCAGCATTATCAACAATAGCCAAATTATGGAACGAGCCCAAATGTCCGTTGACTGATGAATGAATAAAGAAGAGGTGGTGTACGTGGAATACAATGGAATATTACTCAGGTGTCAAAAAGAATGAAATCTTGCCATTTGCAATGACGTAGATGTAGCTAGAGGGTATTATGGTAAGCAAAAGAAGTCAGTCAGAGAAAGACAAATACCATATGCTTTCACTTATATGTGGAGTTTCAGAAAGCAAATATATGTACATACAGAGGAATAAAAAGAGAGAGAGACCAACCAGGAAACAGAGTCATACCTAGAGAGAACACTGAAGGTTGCTGGAGGGAAGTTGGGCGGGGGATGGGTTAAATGGGTGATGAACACTGGGTGTTATATGTAAGTGATGAATCACTAAATTCTACTCTTGAAAACTAATGTTATGCTGTATGTTAACTATTTAACTAGTTAACTTGAAACTTGAAACTAAAAACAAAAACAAAAAACAAAAGGCATATGGAACACATTAGAGCCCCCCTGAAGTATCCGTGTGGAGACTGGGATGACATGTGGAGGAATAGCAAATAGACCAGATGGGTTAATGGTGAGATTCACATGGGGATTACCAGGAGATAAACCAGAAATGACTTATAAACCAATACAGGTCACTGTGAATGCATGCTTTGGGGTTTGGATCAGATCCAGCAATAGTAAAAATACGAATAGGAAAAATGTATCTGAGACAAAAATTACACTATTTCCAACATTTTGAAATGTCCTAATAAAGATAGCTTTTTAATAAAAGTATTTAAATTTGAATTATATTCTAAGTAAACAAATTGAGAGTGCACTGATTTATTATGACTGAGTTTATGATAGAGCTAGTTTTTGTAAACTTTCTGTTTTTGTTTTTTAAATCTAACATCCTCGCTAAGTATCCTATTTAGATTTGCTTATACAGCTAACTAGCACTGTGCCTAACTTCTCGAATAGGGAATTAGCCTGGCTAATTTAACCACCAGGATTCCAGTTTAATCCTGTTGCTGTATTCCTGATAATTAACAATCTGTAAGCAGCTGCATTGTCCGATATCCAATATACAGCACAAGGAAAATGATCATTTGTACATTGTTAGTTTGGTGGACTAAATGAAAGAGCACTTTTTTTTTATTAATAGCTGCACTTTTCATAAATTTTATGAGTTAATAGGGTTCAATTAATGTTGCCAAGTGGTATGCTTCATACATACATCTCTGGGGTTTTGTGAAGTTGGGAAGAATGTATAATGAATGGTTGAGCAGTTATATTGGTACCCTAGTAATTAGAGAACGAGTAATTAATGTGCATCTGTGTTAGGCTCCTGGGTACTGTCAACGACCCTGTAGTGTGCAAAAAAGAGAAATTATGAGCTTGGCAGGGGAATACAGCTTTTCTCTTTTTCTTAAATTTTAGATCTGCATCTGTGTTTTAATTAGATGAAGAAATGAATTCCCATTAACACCATTAGGCAACATGCTATGATTGGTTAAAGCCTACATGGACTGTGAAACTGATCTAGAAAGCTCAGGAGATTACAATGGGATTTTTTAATCTCAGAAGGACTTTATTTTTGAATAAAATTAAGATGCTGAATAGTCCACACCTGGCTGTCTGTAGAATACCTTCTGCTCTTCACTTTTGGCCACTTTCTAAAATGATGAGTAATCTAAACAAAAATCTACTAAGTAAAAATGACTTACCACACCCACAACAGGATTTTTTTTTCCCCCCATAAGGGGTGAGATGCAATCCCATCACTTTGTGATAGTCTCTGTATGCAAAAAATGTCACAAATATTAATGGTGGTATTACATAGTTTGCTGAAAGATAATAGTCATGGAGGTTACAGATGACTAGCTATGCTGATGCTTTAGTTTCCAGAGAGATTCAAATTAAATTGCTTTTATCTCCTGAAGCGGAGTAACATTTCATATTCCACATGATAATGAAATGTATCCTTAGGGCAACTAGGATGTCTGTACTTTTAAAATGAAACAGGCATGATTTAATTAGTATGCAAGAACATAGGCCTAGATTTTAAGAGAAAGATGACTCTCCTGAGTGTTCTTGTTCAGTGGCCCTCTAAAATTTTGCTTTATGGGAGCGCTACTGAATGGCTGTATTTGTAATTAAACATTGCCTTTACTTAAAGTTTTAGTAGTATTCTGCCAAATATTCCATTGAGATATTAATTGAAATGACAATATTCATTCGTTCATATACAATTATGGTAGAAACTTGTTATGCACTATTGGCTATAAAGTTGGAATTTTGAGAGAATAAGTTCAGTATTCGACATCAACAAACAAATTATAGAAGCAGGTTAATGATAGTAGATAATTTCACCCACAGGAATGTTCAGTATTTGCATTTAGATGTTAGCTTTAAAGCAGGACACTAAATTGTTACTTTCTATTTAAAAATATAATGTTCAAGGAATAGCTGTCATAAATTTTAATCATTTCCCCAATTTTTTATTAAAGTAAAATAATATACTATAATCAAATGTACAGTACAAATTGTTAAGATAATTTAAAATCCTAATCTATTTTCTTCTTGCTCTAATATTTGATTAGTGACTTAAGATTTGAGAAGGATTCCTTTTAAAAAGTTGAAATATTGAAATGATAATTTCATTTTAGTTTTCTGTATTATGTCAGTATTGCACTTAGAAATTGTCCCTCTGCTTACTATGTAATATGACTTTGATTAAATCACTTAGGCTCTATCCTTTTCCTTTCTTATCTTGAAAGAGTGAAAATAATAATGTTTCTATCACAATGGTCATCCACTGTGAAATGAGAATAAATATGCATGATGAAGGTGATGATGATAATGAAGAAAATGATGACAGCTAGAGCTGGTAAAGTTTATTACATGGTAGATATCTCAAGAAGTAGAGGGGGCGCCTGGGTGGCTCAGTCGGTTAAGTGTCTGCCTTCAGCTCAGGTCGTGATCCCAGGGTCCTAATGATGTAGGAGAGCTAGGCTCTGGTCTCACAGATTTGAAGAATGAATCTCATGGACGAGAGAGAGTAAAGTGATAGAAGTTTATTAAGCAAGGATACAGAACAAAAGCTCTCAGGAATTAGAGGGGCCCCAACAGGGTTGCCACTGAGAGCTTTCAGGGATGGTCTTTTATAGAAAACTAACCAGGGAACTTAACTCTTTTTAACATCTCTATTGATAGCACCATTGAGTAAGGACTAGTGTAACACCTTCAATGGCTTACTTCCTTTTTAGGGTTCGGTAATTCTTGGTTGGTCACAAGTAGCTGTTATAACAAGACCCCAGCTCTGACACCTAGAACAGGATGGCCTGGTTTCTTCCCTTATCTCTGGTTTCCTTTTCTCTCCCACATTTTTTTAATTTTGTGAGCCTGATCCCATTTCCCCCTACTTACCTCTCCCTACCTAGCCCCACCTGTCCCTCACTCACTGAGATAGAGCCCCACATCAGGCTCTCTGCTCATCGGGGAGTCGGCCTCTGCCTCTCCCTCTGAGCCTCCTCCCTGCTTGTGCTCTCTCTTTCTCTATTTCTGTCTCAAATAAATAAAATCTTTAAGAAAAATAAAGTGAAGTAGACTGGAGATGGCCTTCAATTCTTTGCTACCCTTCCTTTTGCCAGTTGGAATTGAATTCACTACTGCTTAGATGTGTCCTGGCCTTTGTAACTTCTCTGACCAATGAAATACAACAAAAGTGGAGTTCTGGGACTACTGAGGTCAGACCCTAATAAGCTTACAGCCTCCATAAAGCATCTTGGAAGGACACCCACTCTCAAGATGTTCCCTCCTGAAGTCCATCTGCCTTTCCCATGCTCCATGGAGAAGCTATACATAGTAACTCTGTTCAAAAGTCCCAAATATGCCTCAATGAGCAGCCATCTGTCCACCTTGTATGTGGCCATTTTAACGTCCAGCCCAGCTAAGCTTTTACACAACTGCAGCCCCAAGTAATATTTGACTATCCCCACATAAGTGACTCTACTTGAAACCTTCCAATTGAGCCTCTTCACATATAGGACAGCAAGAGATAGGAATGAATTGTCATTTTAAGATTTATACAGCAAGGGCTAACTGGAACAACAAAAATATTATTAGTTAAGCATTTGATTACACCATTTGCTTATTATGAAATCTAGGGTTCATCAAGTCCAGTAACTTGCCTCAGGTTACACAGTAAAAAGAATATAACAACAATGCAACAACAACAATAATAATAATTGTTAGCATTTAATATATGTCAGACAGTGTTCAATGCATTTCACATATTTTTTATTGGAATATTTTGCCACACAATGTTACCTTAGTTTCAGGTTACAACATAGTGCTTTGACAACTCATTATATTATGCTATGCTCACCGCAAGTGTAGCTACTGTCTCTCACCAGGCAACCCTATCACAATACCGCTGACCATATTCTCTATGCTGTGTCTTTTACCCCTGTGACTTATTCATTCCCTAATTGAAAGACTGTATCTCCCACTCCTCTTCACCCTTGCATTTTGCATATTTTAACTCACTCAATCCCCATATGGTCAGCTTTCTTGCTATTATCAACTGCTTCATTTTCTAAATAAGGAAATTGAGATGCAGAAAAATTAAGTAATTTGGCCAGGAAATGATAGAACTGGAATATTAGATTAGTGTGAAAAGCTCTCCACCACTATAGTATTGTGTCCCTTCGTTTTTTTCATAGTATTTTATCTTAAATAGTTGATCTTGGATTTAAACCCGTATGTGCTTGATCTTAAACCCCAATAAACACTATGTTTCTATCTCGGTTTCCCTATGTCTCATACACCTTGTAGGACTATAGTCCAAGTCAGCTAATCTGGCTGAACCTGTATAGGTCTGACACTTCAGTTTGAACCACTATCTGGGTTTTGTTCATTTTATGTTTTCTCCATGAAGTTGTAAGATCCGCAAACATAAAAACTCTCTCTCACTTGCTCACCTTTAAATCTCCAATGCCTAACAAACCGCCTGGAACAAACAAGGTTTTGTTTTCAACAAGAATTTTTGGAATAAATGACAACAGAGAGAGCTTGGCTACCTTAGGAAATGTTGAAAATATGAATATTGAGCTATCCTTTTCAGGGTCGACCCTAGAGCCAGATCAGCTTTCCCAGTCTCTACCCTGAAAACCTTCTATTCCTCCTTTTCTCCTTCTCCACAGCAGTTCTAAATGAGAAAGCACAGAGAAAGCAAGCATTACTGTATTATTATTATCTAATAAAACAATCAATTCTCATAATAATAATATACTAAAATTTTTACTTGAAGATGACAATGATCCATGGCTATCAGAGGCAGTTCGAGTTATTTTTTGTATACTGATAAAATTAATAATGAACCACAATTGCTGCACAAATGGCTCAAGGAGACAAGTCTTCATCAGGTCAGTTACAAGCAATATTGACACTGTCTTTCTAAAAAGAAATTTTGGATATATGCATTTTGTATTGAAAACAGGGGTTGCTTTACCATCAATTAACAATCCTCCTCATTATCAGACTATCATAATTATAATCATCATAACTTTCTTCATTCCTTTCCATCTAAGATATTTAAAGCTATATAAGTTGAAAGAGGAACTACTCCCACCAAACAAAACAAAGGTAAAATGTTCTAAGCAAACATGAAATTGTAGGCTGGTTTTGAGTTGGTGAAGTCAGACCCCCAGCAGCCAAGGACTGCCAATTCAATGTTGTTCTCTTGAGTCCATGGAAAGTGTCTTCTTGCTCTGTTTTAACTCTAAAATTATGACACAAAATTTTAAAAGGCCCAGACAAATTATAATTCAAAAATTATAATCAAATAAAATAAGTTAACAATAAAATTAATAATTCTGTGCACTTGCTTCGTATCATGGGATGTATAAGTTAATGATAAAATAATAAAATAAAATAATAAGATCATTATAACTGCATTATTCTGAAATTTAGTGTAATAAAGTCCAGCATGTTAATGACATTTCAAATTTTCTTTCTTTTTTTTTTTTTGACAATACTTTTTGGATGAGAAAAGTCGTCACAAGCTCTGAATCTGCTTTGCTATTGCTAGGGCAAAATTTGTGAATTTTACAAAAGTCAATGTGTGTGTGTGTGTGTGTGTGTGTGTGTGTGTGTGTGTGTGTGTGTGGTAAATCAGGAGTGTAAAACACAGTGAACAGTTCTAAAAGAACTTAATTGTGCCAAAAGATCCTTATTAAAATGCCTAACCAGAATGACATAGAAGCAAAAGTAATTCATGAAGTATATCTTCACAGAAAACTCCATAACTATTGAAAGGATATATGCTTTTGTTAATATATTATTGTATTTCCATTTTAGAACAAATTAGTTACCATATTTTACATGTTTATTTAAAAATAGTTGCTTCTCTCAGGAATATATTTTATTTTTATTCACAAGGAAGTTTTTCTTCATTATTTCAAATAACGTGAAGGACCTCAACTAGATTTTATATTCATTAAAGAGAGCATAGGTTTTAAAAGTCTGAGATAGACCAATTTGAAAAAATTAACTACAAGGGAAATGTCATGCCAGCTATCACATTTTAAGTTAGTACTTGGCTATGTTGTCAGAAATAATGTAATCAAAGAGAAATGTCTAATTAAGGCAATAGGAAGTCAAAAAAGGCTTCCACTGAATTAGTTTGGGTTTTCTGTGCAGTGTCTGTCAGTGGCTTAGTAAAGAAACAAAATTTCAACTATATCAGAAGGCTTGAGATCTTTCCACATACCTTACTATAACCCCGTGTGTCCAAAATCTTTGTCATACATTCTACTTTTAACAATTTAGGATTTTTCATTTTCTTCTACCACGTTGTTATTCTTAAAATAGAGAAGGGAGTTTTTAAAATAATTTCTTGCATTTACCTATCTTCATATTGCCTTGTCAAAGCTGTGAGCTATTTAGTCTCAGATCACTACATACCTAGGGCAAAGAAGTACTGTTCAACCACTAAAGAGAAATTCTCAATAAGATGTAAGTTCATTTACATTGTGAAAGCAAAAAAAAAAGAAAAGCTACTAACAACAATCTTAAAATCCTTTTACTCTCCCGTTTACTTCTCCTGATCCCACAGATATCTTAAAGTCTTTTAATTTCTCAACTCCCGAAGTCCCACACTATTCAAAATACTTGTCTTTTTTATTTCTCCCTTTTTCTTCTTGACTATCCACTTATATATCTTTATCTACCTCCTCTGGATCCACCAAGGTGCAAAGAAGCAGTCTGAAAGATGTGAGAAGGAGATGAAGAAACTAAACGAACAAATCTAGAGTCTATTTACTGGAAAGAAGAGATAAGGACACATGTCCTCCTAAATTGTAAGGTGCTTGTATTTATCTCCTAGATTCAAGTGCAATGAGTCCCTTCAAATTATCACTGAAGTATGTTTATGTAGATAACTTAAAATCTGAAACATGTCATATGACTCTAAAGACTTGAATTGTAATACATTCAGTTATTATAAAGAGGAAAAGCACATCAAAAGCATTTTGAGGCTACTGATCTTCTCTGCCCCAAATGATCTTCTGCCTAAGAAAAATGAAAAACAATCTTGAGTACTTATAGATAAATTTCACTAATGTAACCTGATTAACACATACCTATTAATCTATTACATATATTTCCTTATATCTGGTTTTTATTTTGTTTTGTTTTTCAAAGTACAGATTATTGGTTATGAGGTAAAATAATCAAACTTTTATAACAACTTTTTTTTTAATTTTGGTTGATATTTTCTCCATGAATTCAGTCAGAATTGAGATCTTTGCAAATCTTCATTAACTTGTCAATCACTAAATGTTTTCCCTCAGGGAAATGAATATGTTTATAATTTGTATAAGAATTAGTAACTAAAGACAAAAGTCACTGAATCATGACATTCAGGTTATTTTTGTTTAAATGGTAAAGAATCACCTAGGGAAAATTCTAGCTACCATTAAGAAAAAAAGAACTAAACATCTCTCTCTCCCCTGTCCCTTATAAAAAGTCAGAGAGTCAAAATAAAATCTCACTTCTCAGTATGTTAAAATTCATTAATTTGCTAAGATAAAACTGTATTTGATATTAAATCACAAGAAATATGATTTATATACCACCTACTATGTTTTCAACATTCTTAGGTGTTTTATGAACATGCTGTTTTATGAAAATTCAAATTTAGAGTTAGGAACTGCATCTTTATTTTAAAGAGAAAATTAATAAAATTCAGAAAGTTTAAATTAAATTTCCATGATCACACAACTCTTAGGGTAGAAGATGAGATAAAGATTTAAATTTCAACTTTTTAAAAAAAATCACACATTTTCCAATGAGTTAGTATGCATATTTATTGCAAAATCACTGCCAAAATAAGAATAGTTAACACATATATCAATTCTCGTTTTGTTGAGCACAAGCATTTAAGATTTCTCCCAGCAACTTTCAAGCATAAAATACAATATTTTAACTATAGGCACCATGCTGTGCATAAGATTCCTAAACCTTAATCTTATAACTGGAATTTTGTACACTTTGACCAAACTCTCCCCTTTTCCTCCACTCCAGCCTCTGACAACCAACATTCTACTCTCTGTTTCTATGAGTTCAGCATTTTTAGATTTCACATATAAGTGAGATCATACAATATTTGTTTTTCTCTATTTAACTTATTTCACTTAGCATAATTTCTTCAAAGTCCATTCATGTTACCACAATTGGTAGGATTTTCTTCTTTCTCAGGGATGAATAATGTACTATTGTGTATACAGCACAAATATTAATCCACAGATAGACACTTAAGTTCCATGTCTTGGCTACTGTGAATAATGCTGCAATGAGTATGAGGGTACAGATATCTCTTTAAGGTAGTGATTTTATTCCTTTGGATATATACCCAGAGGTGGAATTGCTGGATCCATATGGTAGTTCTATTTTTAATTTCTGAAGGAACCTCCATACCGTTTTCTCTGGTGGCTGTACCAATTTGCATTCCCACCAATTCATAAGGGTTACCTTTTAAACATACTCTCACCAACACTTATTATCTCTTGTGTTATTTATAATGGCCATTCAACAGCCTATTGTATGAAGTGATATTTCAATGTGGTTTTGATTTCCATTTCCTGATGATGAGTGCTGTTGAGCACCTTTTTATGTACCTGATGGTCATTTGTTTGCATTCATTGAAAAAAAAAAAAAAAAAAACGTCTATTCAAGGAGATTGAATCAGTAATCAAAAACTTCCCAGCAAAGAAAATACCGGGACCAAGTGGTTTCATTGGTGAATTTTATCAAACTTTTAAAGAACAATGAATGCCAATCCTACTCAAACTCTTCTAAAAATATAGGAGGAGAAAATACCCCTAAACTCACTTTACGTAGCGAGCATTACCTTGATACCAAAGCCAGATGAGGACATTACAAGAAAACCACAGGCCAATATCCCTGATGAATATAGATGCAAAGATTCTAAACAAAATACTAACAAACAAAATTCAACAGTACATTAAAAGAACTATGCTCCATAATTAAGTAGGAATATCACTAGGATGCCAGGCTGTTTCAATATCAGCAAATCAAGAAATGTAATACACCACATTAACAAAATGAAGGATAAATATAGGATAGGATCATTAGATGCTGAAAAAGCATTTGATAAAGTTAAACATTTTTTCATAATAAAAAAATCTAAAAACAAAATCTCAAAAAGTTGGGTATAGAAGAAACTTACCTCAACATAATAAAAGCTATATATGACATCATATTTAACATTGTATTTAACATCATATTTAAAAGTGAAAAGCTAGAAGCTTTTCCTCTAAGATCAGAAATAAGACAAGGGTGTCCACTCTCACCACTCCAATTTCAACATAGTCCCAGAAGTCCTAGCCAGAGCAATCAGGTAAGAAAAATTAATTTAAAAAATCTAAATTGGAAAGGAAGAAGAAAAATTGTCTCTATTTGCAAATGATATGATCTTGTATGTAGAAAATCCTAAAGACTCCATCAAAAAACAGTTAGAGCTAATTAACAAATTCAGTAAAGTTGCAGGATACAAATACATTTACCAAAATTGGTTGTGTTTCTATGCACTAACAACAAACTATCTGAAAAATAATAAAGAAAATAATCCCATTTACAATAGTATCAAAAATAATAAAATACTTAGGATTAAATTCAGTCAAGGGGGTGAAAGAGTTGCAGACTGAAAACTTTAAGAGATTGATGAAAGAAATTGAAGAAGACAAATAAATAGAAAGATACTCCATGTTCATGGATCAGGAGAATTAATATCGTAAAAATGTCCATACTACCCAAAGGCATCTATAGATTCAGTGCAATTCCTAGGAAAATTCCAATGGCATTTATTTCACAAAATAGAAAAAGCAATCCTAAAATTCATGTGGAACAAAAGAAGAGCCCAGAAAGGCAAAGCAATCGTGAGAAGGAGGAATAAATCTAGAGGTGTCAGAGTTCTGGTTTCAGACTATATTATAAAGCTACAGTAATCAAAACAGTATGTTACTGGAATTAAAATGGACACATAGACCAGTGGAACAGAATCAAGAGCCAAGAAATAAACCATCACACACACAGCCAATTAACAGTTGACAAGGCAGCCATGAATACTCAATAAAGAAAGTATAGTTTCTTCAATAAATGGTGTTAGGAAAACTGGATATGCATATACAAAAGGCTAAAATTGGACTTCTATCTAACATCACTCATAAAGATTAACTTGAAATTGATTAAAGACTTAAACGTAAGACCTGAAACTATAAAACTCCTAGAAGAAATTAGGGAAAAAACTCTTTGACATTGATCTTGGGGCAATGATTTTTTTGGATATGACACTAAAAGCACAAGCAAAAAATCAAAATAAACAAGTGACACTACATTAAACAAAACAGCTTCTTCACAGAAAAGAAGCACAACAAAATGAAAAGGCAGGGGCACCTGGGTGGCTCAGTCATTAAGCGTCTGCCTTCGGCTCGGGTCATGACCCCGGGGTCCTGGGATTGAGCCCCACATCGGGCTCCCCACTCCACGGGAAGCCTGTTCCTCCCTCTCCCACTCCCCCTGCTTGTGTTAGCTCTCTCACTGTGTCTCTCTGTCAAATAAATACAAAATCTTTAAAAAAAAAATGAAAAGGCAATCTCTAGAATGGGAGAAAATCCTTGTAAATCATATATCTGATAAGGAGTTAATATTCAAAATATGTAAAGAACTCATACCTCTCAACATCAAAAACAAACAAATAATGTAATTTAAAAAGGGACAGAAGACCTGAAGTAAGTACTTTCGAATAAGGTAATATTTGAGTAGGGACCTTAAGAAGGGCAAGTAATCAGCCAAGAAGAATGGAAGAGGAAGCATGAACCAGGAAAAGAGAGAAACAAATGCAAAGGACCTGAGAAAAGATCATGACTTACTACTGTTCTTGAGGTCAGGAAGCATGCCATATTGGTTTAAGAGGAGTGAACGAGGGCACAGTATAATAATTTGAAGCTAGAACCATAGTTTAAAAATTGCTGGGCAGGACTTAATCAAATATGATAAGGGATTGTCCTTTTATTCTAAGTGAAAAAGAGAGTTACTAGTGGAATTTAATCTGAGCAATCACATAATCAGACCTATTTTAAAGGATCAGTGAGGCTGCTGTGTTGGAAAACGACCGGGAGGTGTAAAGGGAGAAACAGCTAGACTAAGCAGAAGTCTACTGCAACATCTTGGGTGTGAAATGATGGTGTCTTGGACAGTAACTCTTGACCATGAGAAGATTAATGTCTGGATTCCAAAAGTACAGCTGAAAAGATTTCTTGATGAATTAGGCACATAGTAAGTGAGAAACAGAGACATCAAAGATGACTCCAAGTCTTATCGACTGAACAAACAAGAGAATGTAGTTGCCTTTTACTGAGATGGGGTAACATTATAAGAAGGAACTTCAAAATTTGCCTTTAGATATGTCAAGTGTGACAAGTTTGGTAGTTGCTAAGTGGAGATAGCAGTGATACCTGTTCGATATCATTCTGGAGTTCACAGAAGTTGTTGAAACAGGAGATAAAGATGTTGGAGTCATTAGAATGAAAACAGTATTTAAAACCATAGGAATGGATAAAATCATCTCAGACGTGAGTAAGAAAAGATATGCTGATCCTGAGCCCTGGGCCTGTCTATTATTTTAAGATGAGGAAGATCGCACAAACAAGAGTGAGCATGGGAGGCAGTGAGGAAAGAGAAGAACCAAAATAAAGAGAAATCTAGTGGCTCTTGGTTAGAGGAGGAGGAGGAAGAGAGGCAGGAAGAAGAGGAGAGGGAGCAGTAAGAGGGCAAAGAGAAAACAGGAAAGAGAAATCAAATGTTTCTGATGGGTTAAATAAGATAAAGATTGGTAAGTGAACATTGCATTAGTAAATTACAAAGTGGCAGTTATTCGTAAGAATTTCTATAGAATTTTTCCGTGAAATATGGAGCTAAACTCTCAGGATAAAATATGGAAGGAGAAAGTGGTGTTTATGGTTTGAGAGGGGAATACAGTGAAACGATCCTTTCGAAACTAAGAGTGTGAATTGAGCAACTCAACATAGCAAAACTGGGGGGCAGTTTTCCTCGCTGCTCTCAGCGGGACTGAACCCTTCCTTCTAAGGTACTCTGCGCATGCTTTCATGAACATACTTAGCATTTTTATTAAGGTTATTCTCTTCTCTGCCTCCTATGCTAGACTATAAACTTCAGAAAATCACCAAGTTTTAGATTTCTAACAGGCACATTTTTCATAGAAACCACATTAAAGAATGGTAAACAAATGAAAACAGGAGGTCCGGGGTTAAGCGGCAGTATAGGGTAGGCAAATGCCAAAGCAGACCATGAATTTTAGCATCCCCAAATCACAACTACATTGAGAGGCGCCATCAAACTTTGCAGAATTTATGCATAGATATCAGGCAGCACAAAGCCAAAGATCCTAAGTGCAACTGGGGCAACAAAACATAGGAATTCATAATAATGTATATAGGAGAACAACAGTTCTAAAGGGCTATAAATCAGGCTTGAGATATAAGCCGTATGAAATATATTTTATACTGAGTTCACTACCTTGTATAGGATTTTCATCTCATTTTTGCCTAATTTGAGAATTTTTCCAAGAGTGTGAACTGTCTTAGAGTAGAGGCAAATAAGGTCATCTGGTTAAGGTGATTCTGGTATTTGTTGCCACATGAAGCTGACCACTCTTGAATAATGTTTTCATTGTTATCTAAACAAAAGTGACAGGGTACTCCAAGAAATATTGAAAAAAACTTGACATAATTAATATAAATATCTAAATATAAACGTGTTCAAGATAATTAAATGTACTGTAGCCAGCCCAGGGCTAAAGATGCGGAATTATGAGAATGAGAGTGGAAATTTTTAGTTGATGAAATGTACTGGATCTTCTCTAAGTAGTTCTCTGGATTTATTTGGCAATGGTTTTCTGCTCAATGCTACTGATGATCTACCAGGATGACTGCCTGGACTTGAAGAATGTTTACAGGCTCCAGATAGAATGTTTTGAGCTTCATCATCAATACCTGATGGTGTTCTTAACAGTTGTGGCAGTGTCTTGTAGTCCTCTACAGCACCTGATACCTTTCCTTCAAATCACTTATAGAAACAAGTGGCCATGCCTTGGAATGTGCTTTCTGCCTCTGTTGTCACTGAAGGGGGAGACTCTGGAGTGTTCACTCACTGCATGTTTCAGCAAACTGATCCCTCATCCACTTCCCCAATGTGGCCTGCGAGACTAAAAGACAGAGCAAGGGGGTGAGTGTTCCTGGCACAAGCCTCAGAGACATGCCACTGCTGTCTTGAGAGGTGGTTTCCGTGGCAACTACCCAAAAAAGCAGAATGCCTGGAAGTGCATAGATTGACACCCTGTGGGGTAAACTTTGACCAATGGGAGATGAAAGCAAATAGATAATTATACTTCTCTACTCTGAACACACTATTCCACAAAACAGTAAGTGATATGAAAAGACATCCTGTGAAACAGAATAATCAGCTGCACTTGTTATGATTTCAGAGCAGTGTGTATCCTTATATTTGCTTCTCTTTTTCATTTGTCTCACCAAGACTGCACTCCACAATGAAGGGTACATCCATAAATTCTATTTAGATTCTATTTTCCCTGGAACCTAGTATAAGTTCAGATTTCTTTACATGTGCATTTAAATAATTCTCAGGATAAGGTCTATTTGTTAATGTCTACCCTGGCTGTATGGGGAATATAGGCAAATCTTGTTGCAGTTTGTCTTCATTTAGTCAAAATAAATCTTTTTTAGAGTGAGGGCTTTTCTTAAAAGTTAAGTGGAGGAAATACTTTAGGAGACACATAATTCCCAGAGTAAGGAAAAAAAAAAAAAGAACATGGTCTCTTGATAATCCTTGTCTTTTCCATGAAATCAGAGCACCAGAGCACTTCAAATTTAATTCAGAGAATCTATTCTCATTGCCCCAAAATGATTCATGCACTTGCTCATTTATTTATTCATTCAATGGACAGACATTTTTTGAATGACTACTATGTGTCAGGTACCATATCAGGTGTTTGCAACACATTAGTGATCAAAAAAGAAAAGTATCTGCTCTCTTGGAGCTAACATTCCCTTGGATGGAGTTATGCAATAAACATAATTAATAAGCAAATTAGATACTATGTTATAAGTTTGTAAATTCTACTGGGGGAAAGGTAAGGGAGAGGAAGGCGGCTCATGTATATGAGCAGAACTGGAAGCAGGTTGCAGTATTAAACAGATTGACAGGGATAGGCCTTGCCGAGAAATTGAAATTTGAAGAGAGTCTTGAAAGTGAGCCAAGTAAATATTGGGAGAGAAATATTCCAAGTGGAGGTATCAGTCAATGCAAAGGCACTAAGGTTTTCTCCAGGAATAACCAGGAGGTTCCGTATGACCAGAGTTTATAGAATAAGAAGAAATTATTATATATCAGACCTGTGAGGCAAAGGGCAAGATGTGAGATCTCTGGGGCACTCTAAAGACATTGATTTTTACTCTGAGTAGAACAGGCAACCACTACAGTGCTTTGAAAGGCAGTATGATCTTAAAAGCACATTCTCTAGGCTGTGTCAGGCTGTAAACACAAGAGGGGAAACAGTTATGAAGCTAGTGAATTAATCTAAATCAATGATGGTGGTAACATAAACCAGGAAAATTGCAGTAGAGATGCTGAAAATGTTCAAATTTTGAAAGTAGGGCAAGTAGGATTTTCTTTTTTTTTAAGTTTATTTATATTAGTAATCTCTACATCCAGTGTGGGGCTCAAGCTCACAACCCCGAGATCAAGAGTCACAGGCTCTTCCGAATGAACCAGCCGAGCGCCCAGGACGAATAGGATTTTCTAAACGATTGGATATGGGATATGAGGGAAAGGGACGGACCTAGCACTCTAAGAACAACGGCAAAAATGTACTTGCTTTTCACTCAGGTGAGGAAGCTGACTGATTTTTCGAATGAAGTAAGGTGAAGAGATCAGGACGGCAGTCTCAAACACAGAGAGTTTAAAATCTCAATTAGGTATGCAAACGACGATGCTAAGTAAGCTGTTGAATATCTAAGTCTGCTTTTCAGAAGAGCAATTTGGACTGGAAAGATTATACGGGAGATCTGAGCACATACTTGGCATTTAATATCATAAGCCCAGAGGACAAGAAGAGGAGACTAGGTGTAAGTAACAGCGTAATGATTTTGCTACAGATGAAAGATGTAAGGTTGGAGGAGAGAAAATATCAGGGAAGACTGGAAAGGAGTATTTGGTGAGGGAGGAGAAAAACCAAGGGTATATGGAATCCTAAGCCTATTTTAAAAATGTTTCAGGGAAACTAACAATCTACCATATCAAATACTTCTACAAAATCAATAAAATTAGGAATTAAATGTTACCTTTGAATTTAGCAGCGTGTAGGTAATAGGTGACTTTGGTGGGGGGGGGCAATTTCACTGAAGTATTGAGTGTAATCAAATTAGAATGGGTTTCAAAGGAAATGAGGGGGAGATATTAGAGACAGTGAGTAAAGATAAAAATTTCAAGAAGTTTTATTGTAAAAAGGAGGAAATAAATGGTTTGAGAGCTGGTAAAGGAAATAGATACAGAAAATTTTTGAAAGAAGAGTATAGATTCTAGTGGGTGGGTAAATGTGATGTTTGTGATTGGTAACAAATAAATTCTAACAGTCCACAAATATAACCGCTGTCTAGGATCTATGGCCTTGTATAATCCTCCCCAATAAATGTAGGCACAACTTGTGATTTACTTTTAATCAATAGAATGCAGCAAAGATAATGGGCTGTCACGTCCATGATTGCATTCCTTAAGATTGTTAACTTCTGTCTTGCTAGTAAACAACTGATTCTCTCCCTTACTGGTTTTGATGACATCAGCCATCATATATATAGTGAGGCCCAGTTGAAAAGTTGAAGGCGGCCTCAGATTGACAGCTAGCAAGGAGCTGAGACCCTCAAGCTGAGAATCCTTGAGAAACTGAACCCTGTCAACAACCATGTGAGCTTGGAGGCGGATATCTCCCAAAAAAAGCCTTAGATGATACCCGAGCCCTGGCTGACAGTGAGAGCATAGCCTTGTAAGAGACCCTGAAGCAGATCACACAGCTAAGCCATGCCCAGATTCCTGACCCACAGGACCTGTGAGACACTATGTTTGCTGCTTTAAGGCACTAAGTTTGTGGCAATTTATTACACAGCAAGAAGAAAACTAATACTTGGTCTTTGAAGATTCCCCTCTGATTCCTTCAATTGTTTTAGTAACTAAAAGAACATCACAACTGGAAGTGAGTATAGGGAAAGGGTGTTTAGAGTCTGAGGAAAAAAAGAGGTGCAAAATAGTCATCTAGGAAGTTGGAGAGAGGATGGTTTAAGACTATATACTATGACTGCCTAGCAGCATGAAGATTCCCCTTGAAGTTCTTGGCCATTGCATTTAATCTGAGAATATTCAGTTTGGTCACCTATTTTTCTCCAACCACACTCCAGTATAGGTTTGGAGTGGTGCCATACTAGAGACAATGAACTAGAAAGATAAGAGGTAGTGGTCTGAGAACAAAATGCCAGAAGTGGAGATTACAGTAATAACAAGGTCTAGATCATGATCATGGGAGCAAGAAGCTGAGATACCTAGAAGACAAAACTAATGGAAAAGAGACACTCAAGGGACTGAGAGACCTTAATTTTGAGGGAAATCATTCATCTAAGTATGGAAATAGCCAAAAACTAAAGCCGTAAATATTGTAAATAGTGACAGTGACCCAGGAAATAAAAATTTTGTAAGCAGAGGAGGATGGATTCAGGGCTTGGCAGTTAGTGGTAACAATGAGATATGGTGGATGTGATAATCATGTGGCTGGAGAGAAAAATGGAGGTGGGAAGAATTGTCTGCAAGTAACAATATGGAGCAATGAGACACCTTTTCAACTCTAGACTTACTCACATGAATACTGAGGAAGAAAGTCCAGTCACCATTTGAAGGAGCTGCAGAGGAAGTGGGACACTCAAGGGAAATTATGACTTTAAAATTTCCAGTTCAGCTACTACATGAAATGATGGTTCAGAGAAGACACCAAGGATCTAGCAAGTGTTGCCTCTGATGGACAATGCAGTTCAGAGGGCTCTGTCAATACATTTTGGGCAAAAACCACAAGGACACAGCTTGTTCAACAAAGTTGGGTTTGTTGACTTGTCAAAACTTGTTGAGTAAAATGCTACATTGGGTGTTCAGTGAGAAGATGTTAGAAAGGATTTATTATAGGATTTGGACTTTGTTAGATTATTGGTGCAGAATACAAAAAAAGGGCGGCTTTGTTCTAGATTGGATGCTGTAAAGAGATGGGGTAATTCTTTAACTGGTTATTTAAAAATTCCTATCTTGATCAGAAGAAAAGAGCAAAGCTAAATCTGATCAGTAAAGAAGCACCATTCACACCTATTAGCCAGCATAAAAAAAGATTTAGTCATTTTGGTGTTTGGGACAATGTTTCTGCCTTTATCTGTGTTCAGACGTAATTAATTATGAAGTTGTCTGGTTTTTGTTTACATCTATTCAGTCACAGAGTGTTGTTTGTCTGATGTTGTTTTGTGCAAATTTTTATGTATAAGGGGAGAACACGTTGACCTAGTTGTGAGTCCCAGGCCATCTGGTGCCTATCAGGGGACGCATCTCTTTTTCCTAGCTAGGGGGATGGTCTTACAAGTTGAGAAGGAGTGTGACAAGGGACAGATTGACATAAGTACATAGTCTTACAGGAATTAGAGTGTAAGAGATGGGGATTCTTGTAAGAGTCTGAGGCTTCTTGTGATGACTGATGTAAATAGGGTAAGGGACACCTGGCTAGGTCAGTCAGCAGAGCATGCGACTGTTCATCTTGGGGTTGTAGGTTCAAGCCCTACGTTAGGTGGAGAGATTACTTAAAGATAAAATCTTAAAAAGAAATGGGGTTGATTAAGGGGCATGATTAAGCATAGTATAGTATATTAACTCATTCAAAAGAATTTTTGTAACTTGATTATGATAACAATAAACATAACAATATTTTAGTAGCTATAATTTACTTAGTACTTATTTTCATCAGATTTTTACCATGTCTGTTAAGTTTAGTATAATAGTTTATCACAAGATAAATATTCTTATTCTTATTTTTCAATGAGAAACTCAAGACCCAGAAGTTTTAAGCCTCAAGATCATTATCTTTAATCCTGAATTCAAAGCTCTTAATTACCGTCATACTGTCAACCCTACTAATGATACAATATTCGATAAAAAATGCGGACTACAGAAATGCAGACTTGCCAAGGTTGAGGCAATAAATAATTATTATTTTACATGTATAAAGAAAGTAAAAGAAAGCTTGGAAAAAAATTTTTGATTGACTCTGCAGTGGAACCAGGGGATATTTATTTTTATTTTCCTTCTAATGTTACTATAATGTATTTTGTGTAACTAATAATGATGATAGTATGTTTACCCACCATTGACACAATGAAGATCATTTTAAATAAGATCTTCAATGCAACTTTTTTTTTTGAAGAGAAAGAGAGAGAGAGGAGGGGTTTGGGGGAGAGGCAGAGGGAGAGGGAGAGAGAATCTTAAGCAGGCTCTGAATCCAGTGAAGACCCTGATGGGGAGTTCGATCTCACAACGCTAAGATCATGATCTGAACTGAAATCAAGGGTCAGATGCTTATCCAACTGAGCCACCCAGGAAACCCTTCAATTGAATTTCTTAATTATCCCTTGAAATGATTGTATTTTCATATTATGAATAGAATTACATTAGAAGCTGTAAGACTTTTCTCCAAATTTTATTGGCTACTGTGAATCATTTCAGGTTAAATCAGGGAGATTATTTTACAAAATATTTAAATATTTTTATATTTAATAAATATACATTTATATTATTTATATATAAATATATATTTATATTTTATATTTATATATTTAATATAATATATTTATAATATATTTAATAAATATATATTTTACATTTAATGAATATTTCAATATTATTTAAATATCTATTGATAATTACATAGTAGAGAGTATAATGTATTTCTTTGTTTAAGAGACAACTTAATTGGAAAATGAGTAAATGCACATATACTTAAATTATTGCAATATATTACTCAATAGGGAATTTAAATCCAGCTGCTATGTTTTCAGTCATCCTTTTTCCCCCCCAAGTATGTTTCCTTCCTTCCTTTCTTTCTTTCTTTCTTTCTTTCTTTCTTTCTTTCTTTCTTTCTTTCTTTCTTTCTTTCTTTCTTTCTTTCTTTCTTTCTTTCTTTCTTCCTTCCTTCCTTCCTTCCTTCCTTCCTTCCTTCCTTCCTTCCTTCCTTCTTTCTTTCTTTCTTTATTTCTTAGTAACTAGAAGCCACAGATCTACATAAAAATATTCAAAGACAAAGTATAATTATTCCAATTGAAGAATAAATTCCAGACATTGAATCCCAATTCAAATATATTTTAAATAAAATACATATAATCACATGTATACATTAGGTATAGTTTAATTATACATGTCACAATAACTATATGTCTTGCTATATCAAAACCAAATATGATCAGTTGTAATTCATAGTAAACTTAGAGGAACAAGAGGTTGTGGTGAGAAATAACCTAGTTTCTTCATCAAATAAATTACAAGAAAAAGGAAAATGAGAAAGAGGAGGAAGCCGTGCATTACAAGAGACTAAAAGGAACCAAGAGGAATTTCAGATTTATTTTGACCCTGATTCAAATTTAAAAAATAATAAATTCAAAAACAGGAAAATATTTTATAAACACATTTACATATATATATATATGAGTACAAGATATTTTATGATATAAACATTTTATTACTTTTTAATTATGATGATGTTATTGTGGTAACTTTTTTAGGGTTCTTAACTTTTAGAAATATCTACTGAAATACTTATAAGTGAAACAATATGATACTAGAGGTTTAGTGGGCTGGGTATGCATAAAATTATATTAATCATGAGTTGATTATTATTAAAGCTTAGTAATAGAAACAGAAATTTATAATACTTATTGTCCTATTTTTATATTTGTTTTATCTATATCTTATATTCTTATATCTTCTATTTGTTATATTTTTTGAAATATTCCATCCTCAAAGTGAAGAAAAATAAAACTAAGTCATAACATATAAATAAACAATAACAGAAATATAGACTACACAGAAATCAGAGAGGGATATTTTTCAAGATAACTTCATAGATATTTATGTATTTTCTCTATGCCAATTATAAGACTTTGTTATATTTATTATATATTATTATTAAATTTATTATAAATGTATTGTCTTTGTCTATATTTTTATATTTGGCCCAAACTTTCTAGATGTCTAATTAGTTTAAAAATGCATGTTAACTCTAATCACGTAATTACTCAGCAGTAGGAGCTGATAAAAATTTGGATGTCAATATCAAAATATTTCAAAAAAAGCAATAAGACCAGAAATCACTTATTAAAGCAGCTGCTTTTCTTAAAGGAAAAATTGCTGTGGATAATATATCTTGTGCTCCCTTTAATTAGCAAATTTATTCAGTTAACCTGGATTTTTGTTGAAGATCAGTCAATGCATGTATGATGGCTGGCTATTAAGATGAAATCATAGTGGGATAGATGGATAGATTACTTAATGAATGCAAGAATGAATAAATAAGTGACTGTAGTCCAAGGGACTCTAAATTGATATTTAGTGTATAAAAATTACTTTATATGAGTAATATTTTTGAATGATGCATTTACTCTAGAAAATCAAAACCTAAGGACAGACACTTTATTTACCTGCAAATATTGAAGGTTTTCTACTTTAAAACTGAGAGTAGACATGTACTTTTTGCTTTAGATAGCAGATGGAAGCTGCTTGTATGAGATTTATAGGACCATAGTTGCTTCAACATAAGATGAAATTAAATATTTGGAGATGTCAAGCAATAAATATGCTGCTTCTTAAACTAGTATGCTACACTAAATTATTGAAAATAATTACTGCTGTCAAAGGTGCTATACACATAATTTATATACCTCTGCTGTGAAGCCTGATAAAGAGGAACTAGTTTCAGTTCAACTCTATGTTTCTATATTTTAAATTACTACAAAGGAAATTATGAAGTGTAAATATGTATTTACTCATTAAGGAAATGACTTAATATTGCTAAAACTAGGATTTGAGTACCATTTATTATATAGGTTGTCCTGGGAAATCAATGACAAAAAAAACATAGTAGTAATGATAGCACATTTAAAAAATCAATTGTCCTCCAAATGTTAATAAGGAATATTAATGTTTAGAACTGTAAGTTTCTATTGAAGTATAAGTGGAAAGCCCCTCATCCCAAGCATGAAGTACTGTTATTTTGCAGATCTCTTAAGTTATTGCATGGAGTCTAGTTTGCCAATATTCATATCAGATTGTCATTAATTAGACCAAATAATTTATGTCACATGCACTTTGACTTTTTTTTAAGTTTATTTACTTATTTATATTCAAATAATCTCCATACCCAATGTGGGGCTCAAACTCACGACCCTGAGAACAAGAGTCACATGCTCTTCTGACTGAGCCAGTCAGGTGTCCCCTGCACTTCAACATTTTATTGTTTGCTTTCAATGTGTTTATTTTTTAAACGTATATTAACATATCATTCATAGATCATGTAATTCATCAATTTTGAGTGTACATACAATGGCTTTTAGTGCATTCACAGAGTAGTGTCCTATCACTACAGTTTCAGAACATTTCATCACATCAGAAACTCTGTGCCCAATAGCAGTCACTCTGCCAATTCTGTAACCTCCCCCCTGTGTAAGCCCTAGGCAACCACTAATATGCATTCTGTCTCTGTAGATTTACTTGTACTGGGTATTTCAGATAAACGGAATCATAGAGATGTGGTCTTTTATGACTGGATTTTTTCACTTAGAATAAAGTTTCTAGGGTTCATCCTTATTGTTACATGTGCTGTATTAATATGCCACATTGTGTTTACCTATTCATCAGCTGAAGAACATTTTGGCTGTTTCCATTTTTGGCTATTATGAATAATGATGTTATGAATATTAATGCTTTTCATGTGGACATATTTTCGTTTCTCTTAGATTTGCCTAGGATTACAATTGCTGAGACACATTGTAACACCTTGTTACCATTTGAGGATCTGCCAAACTGTTTTCCATTTTACATTGCCACCACAAAATACAAGAGTTCAGATTTCTCCACGTTAATTAAATCAATTATAATTATGTCATGTTTTTTATCCATTTTATCAATCTCTGTTTTTATTTCAAATATCTAAAAAGTTAACATTTTGCTGAATATTTATTACCAAAGGCCAAAATTCTGGACACTGATAACATCAAAAGCTGCACCCAGAGGTTTATAGCAGCTTTATTCATAATTGCCAAACTTTGAAGCAGTCAAGATATTCTTCAGTAGGTGAATGGATAAATAAATTGTGGCATATCCAGATGATGGAATGTCACTCAGCATTAAAAAAAGGAGCTATCAAGTCATAAAAAGATATGGAAGAAACTTACATGTATATTCTAAGTGATAGAAGCCAATCTGAAGAGGCTACATACTGTATGATTCCAACTATATGACATTCTGGAAAAGACAAATTTATGGAGACAATAAAAAGATCAGTGGATGCCAGAGGTTGTTGGGTGGGAGGATGAATAAGCAGAACAAGAGGATTTTTAGCACAGTGAAACTCTGTATCATACTTTAATAATGGACACATGCCAGTGTACATATGTCCAAACCCATAGAACATACAACACCAAGAGTTAACCCTAATATAAATTATATACTTTGGGTGATTTTTATGTGTCAATGTAGATTCATCAGTTGTAACAAACGTTCCACTTTGATGGGGCACGTCCATAATAAAAAAAGCTATGCATGTGTGGGGACAGAGGGTACATTTGAAATCTTTACATCTTCTCAACTTCGTTAGGAATCTAAAACTGCTCTACAAAAGTTAAAGTTTTCAATAACTAATATTCAATACCGTTATCAATATGTTTAGATTTGGGTTTACCATTTTATTACTGTTTTTTCTCTCTCTGTTTTCTTCATTTGTTGCTCATATTCTATTTTTTAAGTATTTTACTATTGTTAGTATTTTATTTTAATTTATCTATTGATTGTTGCTGTTATCTCTTTGTATTAATTTTTAGTAATTGATTTAGGTATTACAACATACATATCTAACTTTTCAAAATTCTCAGTCTACTTAGGATCGATATTTTACCACTTCATGTAAGGTATAGAAATGTAATCAAATCATCTCTTCCCACTGCCTCCACTAAAATTCTTTAATAGTTTCCAAATATGTATTATCTAAATATATTGATAACCCCTCAGATGATGTTATAATTTTAATGAATAATCGTATATATCTTAAAGTACTTAAGAGAAAAACATAGCTTTTAGGATTCATTCAGTTATTTACCATTTCTGTTGCTCTTTTTTCATTTCTGAAGATCTACGTTCTCCTTTTTTATGATTTCCTTTAAATCTCAAAAATATCCCTTTGCCTTTACATGTGCTGATAACAATTTCTCTTCTCTTAGTTCTCTTTAAGTTTGTTAAAATCACCTTTATTCTTGAAGAATATTTTTACTGCATATGAAATTCTGGCTTTATGGGTATTGTTTTTGTTTCTTTCCATATCTTAAAAGTGTTTTTTTTCCTTCTTTAAATTTTTGTGTTGTTATGTTAATCACCATACATTACATCATTAGTTTTTGATGTAGTGTTCCATGATTCATTGTTTGTGCGTAACACCCAGTGCTCCACGCAGAACGTGCCCTCTTTAATACCCATCACCAGGCCAACCCATTCCCCCACCTTTTCTGGCCTCTGTGGAATCCTATGAGAAATCTGAAGTCCTTCAAGTTGTCATTTAACTGTGTGTTGCATTTTTTTTCCTCCTAGACATTTCCAAGATTGTTCTCTTTATGTTTGTTTTGTAGCAGTCTGAGTGCAATGTCTAAAAAACTCTATAAAACTCTAATTTTATAGATGTTAGATGTTTTGGTGTTGTCAATAGCCCCTTGGACTTTGTTAATTTTTCCTTTATCTCTTTTTATCCTCAACTACATTGACTCCTTTATCTGTTATCTCCATTCGGTTATTTGGCCCAACAAGTGAGTCTTTTTTTTTTTTTCAGGTTTTGCATTTTTTAGTTCTTAAATTTCCATTTCAATTAAAAAATAGTTTTGGGCACCTGGGTGGCTCAGTTGGTTGGGCTGCTGCTTTCGGCTCAAGTCATGATCCTGGAGTCCCTGGATCAAATCCCGCATTGGGCTCCCTGCTCAGTGGGGAGTCTGCTTCTCCCTCTGACCCTCCCCCCTCTCATGTGCTTTCTCTCTCTCAAATAAATAAATAAAAATACAATCTTAAAAAAATAGTTTTGGTTTCTTTTCATTCATTTCAAGTGTGTTTTTCATTACTTCATTGAAAATACAGCAACTGGTTTAAATTCTTTGCTGATAATTATAGCATTTGGGTCATCATGAGTTTGAGTCTTGTTGACTATTTCTTTGTTTCCTTGAGGATTGGTTGTATTTCCCTAGTTCTTTGTTATATAATTTTGGATAATATCCAGGATACTTTCATTATGTTGTGTAAGTACTGGGTATTAACATAATATTCTTGAAAATTATGTTGCTTTGATTTTAGCATTCTATATACTTCATGAACTTCTGACCATAAGCTTTGTGTTTTCTGTTGGCCATGGTTCTCATCTCAGTTCAGTCAGGCAGACCTTTGCCATACCGGTTTGGCTCCATTCCATACATGACTCTGAGACTTATGCAGGTGATTCAAATATCACTTCAGTTCTTTAAGCCTTTGCCATACTCTCTTTGGGTCTGTTCTGTGCCCAGGTGTCTCAGAGGTGAAGTTAAGATTTGTGTGGATCCATACACAAAACTGGAGAACCTTCTTCCCAAGGATTTTTCCCTCTGAGATTCTCCAAATACTCTTCAGGCCAATATGCCTTCTGTTCCTTATTCAGAAAGACAGATTTATATTTTAGTTTATATGTCTAGGCTGCCAACTCCCCCATGCTACTGAAATTGATACCTATCCTATCAGAAAAACAAGAAGTTTAAAATAAAATGGAAATATCTCTTCAAATCCTTTGCCTATTTGTTAATCAAGTTTCTGTTTGTTTGGTTTTTTACATTGCTAATAAGTTATAGGAGTCTTTGATACATTTTGGAAACTAACCCTTTGTCAAATATATAGCTTGCAAATATTTTCTCCCATTCTATAGGTTGCCTTTGCATTCTGTTGATTGTTTCCTTTGATATGTAGATGGTTTTTAGTTCAATGTAGTCCTACTTGTCTATTTTTACTTTTTGTTACTTGTGCTTTTGATGTCATACCCAAGAAATCATTGCCAAGACTAAGGTCAAGAATACTTTTCACTGTGTTTTCTTCTAGAAGTTTTACTTTCAGGTCTTACATTTAAGTCTTTAATCTATTTTGAGTTGGTTTTTATGCATGGTTTAAGGTATGGATCCATTTTTTTTCATTACTATTATTAATTTGCATGTGCATATTCAGTTTTTCCAGCATCATTTGTTGAAGAGAGTTTTCTTACCCTGTTGTGTATCCTTGGTACCCTTACCAAAGACCAGTTGATTGTATATGTATGGGTTTATGTCTGGGCTCTCAATTTCATTGTATTGGTTAATGTGTCTGTCTTTATGCCAGTATTATACTGTCTTAATTTCTGTAACTATAACTACATATTTTAAAATCAGAAAGTATGATGCCTCCAACTTTGTTCTTCTTGCTCAAGATCACCTTGACTGTTCTGGGATTTTGATGTTTCCATTTTAGTATTGTTGTTTCCTATTCTAGTAAAAAAATGCCATTAAGGCTTTGATAGGAATAGCATTAAATCTGTAAAATGTCGTGGGCAGTATAGGCTATATTAATTTTAACAATAGTAACTCTTTCAATCCATGAACATGGGGTATATATCCATTTACTTTGTCTCCTTAATTCCTTTCACCAATGTTTTTTAGTTTTCAGTGTATATTGTAGTTTTTAGTGTACAATATATTTCAAAAAAATATATACAAATGACAAATAAGTATATTACAAGATGCTCATCATCATTAATTATCAGGGAAATGCAAATCAAAACAATGATATCTCACTTCACATCTGTTTGGACAGCTATTATTAAAAGAACAAAATATAAGAAATGTTCACAAGATTGTGGAGAATTTGGCAACTTTGTACACTGTTGATGGGAATGTAAAATGGTACAGCAGTTATAAAAAACAAGAATGGATAGTCATTAAAAATTAAAAATAGAACTAACAGCAATCTCACTCCTGAGTATATATATTCAAAAGAATGGAAATCAGAATCTCAAAGAAATATCTGCATTCCCATGTTCACTGCAGCACTATTCACAATAGTCAAGATACAGAAATAACCCATATCTATCAACAGATAAATGGATAAAGATAATTTGGTATACACATATGATGGGATATGATTCAGCCTTAAAAAAAGGAGGAAATCCTGCCATTTGCAACAACATTGATGAACCTGGAGGACATTAGGCTAAGTGAAATAAACCAGACACAGAAAGACAGATACTGCATGATTCTTCTTATATGAGATACCTAAAGAAATCAAACTTTTAGAAGAAAAGGATATAATACTGGTTGCCACATGCAGGGGATGAGAGTAAGGCAGAGCTATTACTCAAATGGTATGAAGTTTTAGCTATGTAAGATGATCTGCTGAACAACATTGTGCCTATAGTTGACAATATGGTATTGCACACTTCAAAATCTAAGAGGATACATCTCAAATTAAGTATTCTTACCTAAAAACAAATAAACAAAAAAGTAAAACATACAGGAAACTATGGGAAGTGTTGTGTATGTTTATTATCTTGATTGTGGTGATAGTATTATGGTTATTTCATATGTCCGACTCATCATATTATACATACTAAATATGTGCACTTCTTTGTATATCAATTATACCTCAATAAATCTGTCTTTTAAAAATAGAACCATTAAAGAGCAGAGCCCATGATACATTAAAAAAAAAAAGAAAAACTTCCCATTGAGAATTACTTCTCCAAGTTAACATCCCTCCAAAATCTGCCAGCTTTGATTTATATTTGTCTTGTTTCTTTCATTTTGTCCTAACTTTTAGGTTGTAATTAGTTGGAAGAATGTGTTCTTTGAGTTTATATTACCATACTAGAACAAGAAAGAAGTCTGTTTCTTGCCTATGAATTCGTTTTCCATTGATGTATCAGGTTTGTTTGTCTACTCTTGTTTTGTTTTTGTTAATAGTATGTACTTGGAGAATATCAGAAGCTTGACCTTTAAGACACGTCTTTCTGACTTCCACTTATACTCTGCACCTTTCTGAAAACTTTCCTCTGTGTTGTCAGCCAGCAGAAGAATGTTGAGAAGTGAATCAAAGGGACACTCTCAGATTTGCCTTTACCTGTAATCATTGACTCCATATCCTGGGTAACTAGGATTTTGACTCACTCAGATGTAACCTACAATATGGCTCTGGTAGTATTAATTTTCTGTTCTGCAGTGGCTAGTGCACAATAATTTGTTCAGGGGGATGTGTCAGTGTCTGGAAAAAAAAAAGCTCAAATTCCTGCTTATTACCTTATTTGTCCCTCAAATCTGGAGACTGGCTCTTCTCAGCTCTGCCAGTTCCTTTCCTCATTGGGTCAAAATTCTTTCTATTTCTTCAGATATTTCTCACTGGTTTTACTGTAATTCTTCATAGTCTTTACATTTTCCTCTGACCTCTAGAACATCTCCATGGTAAGACTATGAGCTTGTGCTCGTTTTCCATCTTGTCAGCAATAAGCATATAAATACTTACTTTTCATTATGTGATAAAGATACCACAATAAATGTGGTAAAGTTATAACTGTAAAGCAAAATTAGTTTGTTGGAAAAATACTCAGGTGATCATTATATTTTAGCTCTAATGAGGTACTTTATTCTTTGAAACCTGATTGTTTTTACAGTTAGAAAACACCACAACACAACACTTTCACTTAATTACAAAGAATTTAATTTAAGAGATGAATATACAAAAAAAACAGAGTCTATAATTATTGTAATAAAATCTCCAGAGAATTTAAATGGGATATATTTTCTAGCCAAACTATTTCTCTTTAAATTAAAGTTTAAAAATCAATCTTTGATTCTGCAAGAGATGTCTGACTAGGCTTTTATGTAAATCCTTTAAAAATATTCTTGATAGAACAAAGTTAACTATGGGTTGTTAGATCTCTATGTCATTAGCAACAAAACGGGTAGTTAAATTCTGGCAACTCTTGAAATAGCTAGGCATAATTATGAACGCTAAAAACATCAGAAAAAAGCAACAAAGTAAATAATAATATAATTTCTTTTATAATATAATGTACTTGGAGATAAATACTTTCTATAAGTATAATTATATAAAGGAAAGCTTGAAATTATATTCAAATTATATCTTGTGAAATAAACTATGACCTTCAAAATCTCTTATATCAAAGTTCACATTTTGCATTTTTATTTAAAAGATGGCAGCCCATATTAAAATTATATAAACTACAATTCACTGAGAATCAGTTATAGTAAAATATTCTAGCATGAGTATATACATGTATATAAGATTTTGTGTGATTAGATCATATATCACTCTAGGAACTAACTGAATTGTTAGAGATTGCTTCCTATCAATGCTATGTATAAATCAACTTTAGATCTTCCTTAAAAATAATGTTTTGAAAAGACATGTCACACTAGCAATGTCATTTTCTTTATGATCTAAGCTTTTTCTTACTTTTTAAATTTATACTGTTAGCTTGTGTTGAGTGTCCAACTTACACTATTGGAAGCTGTGTGGACATATATTAGACATATCTTAGGTTTTAAATTTTACATTTTATTAAGTGATAAACAAATACAGAGCTCCCATACAGATGCATATATGTATAATGTGTATGTCTATGTCTATGTACGTATATACATAGAGTATGCAAACCATGAAAAAAAAATCCCTTTTCTTAACTCCACATTAAGCTTCCACATTAGTCTTTATCCCCACTTTTATCTCTAGCTGTACAGTTTAGTAGCAGAATGCCCAGGGTGCTCACTGTATTATTTTCAGTGCCCCCCCCAAAAAAAATTAGGACACTCTTTCAGAGCTTTTTCATTCAGCATTAGGTAAGTCCTCTGAACAGTTCAACCACAATAAATATACTTGTGCTAAAATATATCTAGATAAGCATAAGCATAATGTGTAATTTTTTTAAAGATTTTATTTATTTATTTGAGAGATAGAATGAGAGAGAGAGAGCACATGAGAGGGGGGGAGGGTCAGAGGGAGAAGCAGACTCCCTGCCGAGCAGGGTGCCCGATGCGGGACTCGATTCCGGGACTCCAGGATCATGACCTGAGCCGAAGGCAGTCGCTTAGCCAACTGAGCCACCCAGGTGCCCATAATGTGTAATTTCTTTATAGGATCTCAATTTCTAGTTGAGATATCTTTAATTATAGCAGATTAAATTGCCCTGGGTATTATTAACTATGTCCTTTAAATATCACTTTCCAAGGGGTGCCTGGGTGGCTCAGTTGATTGAGCATCGGCCTTTGGCTCGGGTCCTGATCCAAGCTCCTGTCTTAGGCTCCCTGCTCAGCGGGGAACCTGCTTCTCCCTCTCTCTCTGCCTCTCTTCCCTGCTCATGCTCTCTCTCTCTCTCTGTTTCTCTCTCTCTCTTTCTTGCTTGCTCTCTCTCTCAAATAAATAAATAAAATCTTTTCTCTCTAGCTATATAGTAGCTAAAAATATAAAATAAAATAAATGTCACTATCCAAGAAATGAATAAGAAAGCATTATCAATACAATATCTTAAAATGAACAAATACAGTAATTCCAGATCATATAAATTTTGCTTTTGTCATTATTAAGAAAAGTCACTTAAGGGCGCCTGGGTGGCTCAGTTGGTTAAGCTACTGCCTTTGGCTCAGGTCATGATCCTGGAGTCCAGGGATCGAGTCCCGCATCGGGCTCCCTGCTCAGCAGGGAGTCTGCTTCTTCCTCTGACCCTCCCCCCCCCTCATGCTCTCTCTCCCTATCTCATTCTCTCTCAAATAAATAAATAAAACCTTTAAAAAATAAAGAAAAGTCACTTAAAATATGACATAAGAAAAAGGTTAAATAGCATGTGCTTTCCATGCCATCCTGAGGAACTGTTTAACAAGCACTGTGAAGAAATATTTAATTCCGTACAACAATGTATTTTTGTTTGCTATTTACTATCCAATTAGGGCCAAGATACTATAAAGTTTACATGTTAGGTTGTGCATTCTATTTAGTAGAGTTTCAGGAATTTCTTTCCCATAGAAAAGATAACATCAAAGGATACATATTTTTTGGTGTCGTTCTCTTGTATTTCGGGTTCTTTGTTTGTTTTTAATTTCCCTGTACAATTGCAAATATTACAGAGGTTTGAATATTTGCAAGGGATCTTGGGACTTTATAGAACATTTTCAAGGTTTGTAATAAGAGGAAACAATATAAGACAGCAAAAGAAAGTAAGTAAGGCAAGCTTTGGAAAGGGTCCAAGAGCTATGAAGACCTACACTCCCTGAGGTCCTTTTTATTGCACAGAGATGTACATCTTTGGATGGAACTTTCAAGATTTCGACGATGAATCTTGGTTTCGGAGAGCTCCAGACAAATGTTCCCAGTAATGTACTTTATGTCCCTCTGGTCACTTAAGCAAGCCAAGTTGTTCAACTTCTTATGCAAGGTGAGAGTCATCCACAAACAAACTCTCTTTGCTACGAGAAGAGTTTCAGACTTTAAATGTACATCACAAATTATTAGTTAGTAAGATAGACCTTATTTTGGCCAAGAATCGAACAGACATTCAACCATCTCCAGAGGTAAGTACAGAGCTGCCCCCATCAAAGTATAAAATAACTCTATTTTGAATAAGAACATTGAAGAGTTTATAGCCAGCCAACCCAGTAATCTTATTTTAACAATTTCTTAGTGCCTATAAATACCAAGAAACTCAAAATGTTCTTTGCAACAGCTTTTTCAATTGTATAATTTCTTGATTAATATGTTGATAATCATTGACATGAATTTAACATGTGTATGCCATTTATTTTATTTTTAAAAAATTACATATGAAATTACATTTTACTTCATTCCAAAATCTTGTTCCTTTGACTGCTACTGCTTTTCCGTCTATGGCTGTTTTTGATTTGCTCTTTCATACTTTTGCTTTGTGTCTTTTCACTAAGAGAAGGAGGTTCCCAGACCATGTGATATGATTTAGGCTCTTAGATCCTATGAATGAATTTCCAAATTATTATCATGATCATTATTATTTTACATAATACAATTATAAGAGAGAACTCAGGTTATTGAGGTTATTTTCTGGTCCTTGTCTAGTTGTGCTTTCACAATATTGAGAGTATTTTCCTCTATACTCTATCTAGAAGCAAAGTTTCATAGAGATTACAAAAAACACAGTGACAAACTCTGTTGTGGTATTTCTATTTATAGTTGTTGCATTCATTTTCTCTCATTTGCTGTGTTAATCCATATGCTCTTCTAAACGAATGACTTAAAAACTGAGGCAACCAGAATCCTTTCTTTCCACTTTAGGTTACTGGCAAATGCTCAGATGGTTGCAATGAGAACGTCTTTAAACAAAATCTCTGGGATATTTACTTATTTATTTTTTGTTATTTTCCTACTAATAAGTAGATGAAATGTGGAAGTTATGCCCAATGCTTTAAAATGATAAGAAATACAATTGTTACATAAAATGGATTTGGTTTTAGACAATTAAAAATATAATCTGGGACACCTGGGTGGCACATTTGGTTAAGTGTCAGACTCTTGCTTTCGGCTCAGGTCCTGATCGCAGAGAATGTTTAACATGAGCAAAGAGGAGCAAGGTAGAAAGCACAACTAAGGTAGAGGAAGCAAGCAAAAGACTGGTAGGGAATTAGATCAGAAAGGCAGCAAAAAACCAAGCATGTAGCACTTCATAGGTCAATTTGAGAGATGGAAAGCCATTGGAAAGTGTAAAATAGGGATAACCTAATCTGATTTTAATTTTAAAGTAATTTCCTTGGCTAACATACAGAGAATGAACTAAAAAGATAAGGACAAGAGAAAAGAGACTAGTTTGGGTGTAACTCAAACAATAAGACAAATGGTAACTTGAACAAGAATGGTGTTGGTGTATTGGGGAAAAGTTGTTGGAATCAGAAAGAGCTAATATTTGCTGATAATGTGAGTGTAGGAGCTGAGACAAAAAGACCAGTCTAGCAAGATTAATTTAGAATTTTAGTTTTGAGTAATCCAAAAAGTTAAGCTGTCCTTTACTGAGATTGATAGGGAAAGTTTGGGTTGGGGGGGGGATAGGGATCAGACTTATGGTTTTGGATAAGTATTAATCTGATTAATACCTCAGGAATATATATTTTAATATTTTTTTAATTTTAATTTCTTTTTCTTCCAGAGTGAAAGAGAAAGGGCGGAGGAGAGGGGGTGGCAGGAGAACAAGAGGGAAGGAAAAAATGACTGAGAGAGTAAAAGAGAGAAAATTAAAGAAGAAATGTCATTGCTGAAATTAGGGATGCATAAGATAAATAACTAAAATTAGAAAGATGATTCAGGGCCAATCAAAGTTGTTTCCCAAGTCAATATTTATGGATAACCAGAGTCCAATATTCATGGGAAATTAGTTGATTTATTTGATTCATCAAGAGGCTTTATTTTTGTAGAACTGAATATATTTTGACAATGTTTGAAGAGGCAATATCTTTAGGATCCATTTGATTGCTCTAATTTAACAACACATGGCATGGATAAAAAGAAATTTAGAAAAATTCATTTGGCATTTACAGTGGTAATCTGGCTTTATCTCAGGTTTCATTTTGTAAGCTCATCTTTGTGTTGGATAAAACTCATTTTCAGGAGAGAAGTGGTGGTAGAGAGAAAATAATACATAAATATTTCCCGTAACGTCTGTGGATGTCTTTATTGTTATTGATGAAAACAGAGCTCTGATATTTGCGGTTATGAGTTTCTGAATTTATACGCCAGGAAACCAATCTCCAATGAACTACATTTTTACTAACATCCTTGCAAAAAGCTCACACACATTCACATAAAGGACTCCAGCTGCTTTGCTGAATTTTCACACATCAGCTAAAGTCAAGCACCCCACTAGTCACAGGTGACAAATAATGCTCCAACATCTGCTTGCTAACAATATAATCTGGCTCATTTACTATAATCAGTTTCCTGGTATTGTGCCCACAGGATATGTTCAATAAATACTGAATGAAATGCTTCTACCTGTTGAGAAGAATAAATAAACCTGTGGGGTGGGGGAGTAATGACGCCACAGCCTTTCTCTTTCTTTCAGAAGCAATAGTTGTAGGCCATGTGAAAACTTACAAAATACACTGGACATCACTGTGTTTTGACAGCATGGTCTGAGTTCAGAATGTAGTCCAGTGCAGTTTACCCAGGAAACCTAAAATAGGTCAATGCCCCTGAGAATGTTTCTTGGGTTTAGGAGAATGATAATTTCAATTTCTGCTCAGTTTGTTTCCAGAGCAAGCAGTGATCCAAATGATTAAACTTCTACCACTGGGGATAGTTAGAATTCAGAATTTCAGCTAGCTATGAATGAGTCAACAAATGTAAGTGGTTTGGTGTATTGCCCACAAGAGCAGTTAGTTTAAACATTCTTAGATAAGGCACTGAAAATTCAATAAAATAAGGCATATTACTGTTTTAAAGATATAACAAAATAGATTTTACATTCATTAAAATGTATAATCTTAAAGTGTTACAAGTTAGTTCTATTTCAAAACTTCATTTTACATTATGTAATATAAATGTTTACTTTAACCAAAATAAGATATTTTGATCATTTGTAATTTAATTTAAAATTGTAGATAGGAGCACCTAAGTGGCTCAGTAGGGTGAGTGTCCAACTCCTGATTTCACCTCAGGTCATGATCTCAGGGTCATGAGATTGAGCCCCACATCAGGCTCACACTCAGTGCAGAGTCTGCATGAGATTGTCTCTCCTTCTCCCTCTGCCCCCGCACCCCTGCTCTCTCTTTCTAAAAATAAATAAATAAAGATGTATATATATATATATATATATATATATATATATATCTTTAAAAAGAAAACCTAAAATATAATTGTAGATATAAATGATGGTAACACAGTATGCCCTTTCTTTTCCAACCTTATTCCATTGTACCTAACCTATATATTAACTTCTCTCAGGAAGTTATCTCACAGCTTTCCTTTCTCTAACATACCACGCACATACATACTCACTGGCTCTCTCTTTTCTTCTCTCTCTGATGATTATCTTGCTCCTTATTTCACTAAGAAAATAGAAGGTAACAGAAGTAAACTTTCACATTCTTCCATTACATTATCTAACAACCTGACTATGTCTGTACCCATAATCTTTGCTTTCCCTTCTTTCAAAGTCTGTGCTCCTTAGTGCAATGGCACATCCATCTCATCAATGACTTTGATTCAGCAATGATCCACTCTTTCATGCAACATCAGTAGTTTTCAATAAGAATAAGGGCAGGTTGTAAAATCTTGCCTTGAAAAATCCTTTCTGGATCCTTCCCACTACCCATCCCAACTACTACCCTGTTGTCTGTTCTTTAGAGTAAAACTCCCCTAAATATCTGCCTACATACATGCCTGATTTCTTGAGCATATTCCTATCAGATTATGCATTTATCACACCTTTGAAATTTTTTTTCTTTTGGGGATTACCAAAGACCTATAGTAGGATATCCAAGAGTCAGTTCTTGGTCTTCATTTTATTCAAATTTTCAGCAGAATTTGGCATAATTGGATTTTCTTTTCATCTTCAAATGTTCTATACACTGGAGTTCTGGGACTCAGAAATTTCTTTGTTTTCCATTTTCTTCACTGTTCTGTTTTGACCTGCACCTAGATATTGGAATAGATTTTGGAGAAATGACCTTATACAGGTAAAAACTTAAGGCTTAGAAAAATGAGATTGTTTAGTGATTATGGGTACATGATGAAAGGGCTCTGGAAATAAGTTTGGTAATAAAATTTAACTTAAAACAGGTTTGTGTTTGACTGAATAATTGGATATGATAGCCTAGCCAAGTTGACACATAGAAATGACCAGCATAGTGCACCCCTTGTGAGTTTGGCACCCATACAAACCTCCTTAAACCATACTAATTTCCAAATAAAGATAATGAAAATTATAATTCCACTTAGGATATTACAACTATCCTGCATACAACCAAAAACATGCTTTCTTTCTCCAGAGGATGATATAAAGTCCTTAAGGGATTTTTACTCCTCTACTTTATATCTTTTAACTTAAATACTGCAATGTAGAGTTTACTATTATTGATAATTTTTATGTTAGATGATGAAGAGATAAGAGGAAGAAGAAAACAAAATAGTTTATGCACACACACAGAAACATGTTCACAACAAAATAGAACTATTACAATCCTTATTTACAAATGATCATAATCATAGCAAGTTTCTAAGATTATTATGGTTCTTTGCTGGTAAGAGGAACCAAACCTCCATTCATGATGGGCCACTAACAGTCCTGCCTGAATTTGTTGTAGATTTCAGTTTACTTGAATCATATAAATCATACTACTTGAATTAGTAGTAATACTACTAAGGGACTCTTTAAAGTATCTCCTGTATCTGAGAAATTGCTTTCTTACTTCCAGTTTTCTAGTACCAGCTCAATTTCTTCTTGGTAATCAGGATCAATCATCCCAGACAGTAATGTAGCAACCTTTTGCCTTTGGATTCAGAGGCATGAGGAGCCCAGCATGGCAGGGTGGCATTTTTAATTTCCAGTTCAATAGAATCCTTGTTGTGTCTCCCAGTCAAGTATTCCTTTTTTTGGAACTAAAACTTCTACACCAACATAAAATAAGACCACAGGGACAGAAAGCAAAGTTTTTGCTAGATCACTAGGAATAGTAGTGAGAGGTGCCACTCCCATTTCTATCACTTGAATTTTTGGACATGTGAAAGCTGTCTGTTGGAAGAAACAGCACCATATATTGCTGACTGATTTAGAGCATATACAGTCTTCAGTAGGACACTGACTTAGCCCTATAAGCTTTGGCCAAATATCTGGCATTGTAACTGAGACTTCAAAAGGCCATTCCACCATTCAATCAAGCCAGCAGCATCAGGATAATGGGAAACATGGGAAAACTAATGAATTCCATGACTATGGTCACTTTATTTGCAGTAAAGTGAGATCGTTTATCAGAACCAATGCTGTGCAGAATACCAATATGGTGGATAAAACATTCTGTAAGTCCATAGATAGAGTTTTGAGATAAGCATTGCATGCAGGGAAAGTAATCCATATCCAGAGTAAGTGTCCATTCCAGTAAAAACAAAATGCTGCTTCTTTCATGATGGTCCAATGTGGTCCCCTTTCCACTAGGTACCTGGCTGATCAACCAGGAGCATGTGCCATATTATGGAATGTGTTGGTACCTGCTGCTGACAGATTGGTACTCAGGAGTGGCTATAGCCAGGTCATCCTTGGTGAGTAGACATTAATGTTGCTGTGCCTATGCATAAATCCCATTGCTGTCAACACGACTGCTTTGTTCATGAGCTCATTGGGCAATGACAAAAGTGGCTAGGGAAAAGATGTGCACAAAATGGGTCATCCTATCACTTGAGTATTAAAATGCTCCTCTGCTGAAATCAGTTTGGTAAACAATTAGATAGGACCCAAATATTTTCACATTATTTTCCCATTCAGAGAGATCTATCTATATACCTCTTCTTTAGAACCGCTTGTCACCAAATTTCCAGTCAAATTTCTGACCATCCAGCTAAATTTTTGGCTACAGCATATGAAAAGATATAAACTCATACCTCCAGTTATTTCTCCTTCTGAGCAAGATGACCAGTTTTACTGCTTGGTTTTGATGACTTGCAGGATTCTTCTTCACCACTGCCCTTCACGAATGTCTCATAAAGAGTCTGTAGCACTGCAGTACTGCCATTTCTTCTTCTTCAGGCAAACCTTAGTTCTGGTGTCAAATTCTTTCAATTGATTGGATCAGGCCCATCCAGATTATCCAATTTAATCTCCTTTACTTAAAGTCAATTGATTGTAGGTATTAATAACAAACACACATTTTTTTAAAAGATTTTATGCATTTGAGAGAGAGAGAGAAAGAGAGAGAAACTGAGAGCACACAAGCCAGGGAAGGGACAGAGAAGCAGACTCCCTACTGAGAAGGTAGCCCAGTGCGGGACTCGATCCCAAACCCCAGGATCATGACCTGAGCTGAAGACAGACGCTCAACTGACTGAGCCACCCAGGGACAAAACACAGAATTCTTTAACAACAGTTCCTGTACTAGTGTTGGTTAATAACTGGAAGTTATATCCTAGCCAATTACAGCAGATAAAGTCTAGAAAGATGTTCTTAGAAAAATATCTAAAATGTGAGGTGAAATGTAGAAAGAAAAATAGCTTAATTTTTGGAATGAGAAATGGTAATTAAAAGAAAATGGTAATAAATTATTTTTAAAAGTTGGTCAATTTATAAATGAATATGGAAATCTAGAAAGTGCATACCTGTTTGTTCTTATGTTCCTTGTGACAGAAATGAAGGTTATCTGTTGAATAAAAAATACATGAAAATGGAGAAAGCAACTCAAAGAGAGATAGATGTATGTTTTACATGTAGAATCTAATTTTTGAAATTAAAATAATTAGTTGGTGAACTCATCCTCAGTGCCATGAATAAACATGCACTGTTTAGAGTGTTGCTGGTAAATACCATCCTCTTTTTAAATGTCCCAATCTACTCCTTATTATACTGTTCAAAAATTAAATAATTTTGAATTATCTATAGTTTGATCTCATGCAAAGATGTCTTAGTTTTTAAAAGCAGTTTGGACAGAATAAAATTCAGGTGGTTGGAAGAGAGAATGGCATATTAAATATTTTCTTGGACTTTATTCTTTTTTCCTTAACAAAGATGCTCAAAAATCATAAGCTTACATTTTTCATTTTTTAAGATTTATTTATTTTATTTTATTTATCTTCAATTAGCATACATATAGTACATCATTAGTTTCAGATGTAATGTTCAATAATTCATCAGTTGCATATAACAACCAGTACTCATCACATCACATTCCCTCCTTAATGCCCATCACCCAATTACTCCAACCACCAATCCACCTCCCCTTCAGCAACCCTCAGTCTGTTTCCCAGAGTTAAGAGGCTCATGGTTTGTCTCCCTCTCTGATTTCTTTACATTCCATTTTCCCTCTCTTCCCTTATGATCCTCTGCACTATTTCTTATATTCCATATATGATAAAACCACATGATAACTGTTTTTCTCTGATTGGCTTATTTCACTTAGCATAATACCCTCCAGTTCCATGCACGTCAATGTAAGTGGTAGATATTCATTCTTTCTAAAGGCTGAGTAATATTCCATTGTATATATAAACCACATCTTCTTTATCCATTCATCTATTGAAGGACATCTCCACTCATTCCACAGTTTGGCCATTGTGGACACTGCTGCTATGAATATTGGGGCGCAGGTGCCCCTTTGTTTCACTACATCTGTATCTTTGGGGTAGATACCCAGTACTGCAATTGCTGGGTATTGCGTATCTCTATTTTTAACTTCTTGAGGAACCTCCATACTGTTTTCCAGAGTGGTTGCACCACCTTACATTCCCACCAACACCATCAGAAGGTTCCCCTTTCTCCACATCCTTGCCAACATTTGTTGTTTCTTGACATGTTAATTTTAGCCATTCTAAATGGTGTAAGGTGGTATCTCATTGTGGTTTTGATTTGTATTTTCCTGATGACAAGTGATATGGAGCATTTTTCATGTGTCTGTTGACCATTTGCCTATCTTCTTTGGAGAAGTGTCTGTTCATGTCTTCTGCCCATTTTTTGACTGGATTATTTGGTTTTTGGGTGTTAAGTTTGAGAAGTTCTTTGTAGATCTTGGATACCAGTCCTTTATCTGATATGTCACTTGCAAATATTTTCTCCCATTCTGTAGTTTGTCTTTTGGTTTTGTTGACTGTTTCCTTTGCTGTGCAAAAGATTTTTATCTTGATGAAGTCCCAATAGTTCATTTTTGCTTTTGTTTACCTTGTCTTTAGAGTTGTGTCTTGCAAGAAGTTGCTGTGGCCAAGGTCGAGGAGGTTGCTGCCTATGTTGACCTCTAGGATTTTGATGCATTCCTGTCTCACATTTAAGTCTCATCCATTTTGAGTTTATTTTTGTGTACGGTGTAAGAGAATGGTCCAGTTACATTCTTTTGCATGTGGATGTCCAATATTCCCACACCATTTATTGAAGAGACTCTTTTTTCTATTGGATATTCTTTCCTGCTTTGTCGAAGATTAGTTGACCATAGAGTTGAGAGTCCATTTCTGGCTTCCCTATTCTGTTCCATTGATCTATGTGTCTGTTTTTGTGTTAATACCATACTGCCTTGATGATTACAGCTTTGTAATATAGCTTAAAGTCAGGCATTGTGATGCCCCCAGCTTTGGTTTTCTTTTTTCAACATTGCTCTGGCTATTCGGGGTCTTTTCTGGTTCTAGACAAATTTTAGGATTATTTGTCTCAGCTCTGTGAAAGATGTTGATGTATTTTGATAGGGATTGCACTGAATGTGTAGATTGCTCTGGGTAGCATAGACATTTTAAAAATATTTATTCTTCCAATCCATGAGCATGGAATATTTTTCCGTCTCTTTGTGTCTTCCTCAATTTCTTTCATAAGTGTTCTGTAGTTTTTAGAGTACAGATCCTTTACCTCTTTGGTTAGGTTTATTCCTAGATATCTTATGGTTTTTTGGTGTAATTGTAAATGGGATCAATTCCTTAATTTCTCTTTCTTCAGACTCATTGTTAGTGTATAGTAATGTGACTGATTTCTGTGCATTGATCTTTTATCCTGCCACGTGGCTGAATTGCTATATGAGTTCTAGCAGTTTTGGGGTGGAGTCTTTTGGGTTTTCCATGTAAAATATCCTGTCATCTGTGAAGAGAGAGAGTTTGACTTCTTTGCCGATTTGAATGTCTTTTATTTCTTTTTGTTATCTGATTGCTGAGGCTAGGACTTCTAGTACTATGTTGAACAATAGTGGTGAGAATGGGCAACCTTGTTGTGTTCCTGACCTTAGGGGAAAAGCTCTCAGTTTTTCCCCATTGAGAATGATATTCACTGTGGGCTTTCTTTGTGGATTTCTTTTATGATATTGAGGTATGTTCCTCTTATCCTTACACTTTGAAGAGTATTAATCAAGAAAGAATGCTGTATTTTGTCAAATGCATTTTCTACATCAACTGAGAGGATCACATCGTTCTTGTCTTTCCTTTAATTAATGTAATCTATCATGTTGATTGATTTATGAGTGTTGAACCCCCCTGCATCCCAGGAATAAATCCCACTTGGTCATGGTGAATAATCCTTTTAATGTACTGTTGTATCTTATTGGCTAGGGGATCTTGGTGAGTATTTTGGCATCCATGTTCTTCAGGGATATTGGTCTGTAAGTCCTTTCTGATGGGGTGTTTGGTTTTGGGATCAAGGTAATGCTGGCCTTATTGAATGAGTTTGAAAGTTTTCTTTCCATTTCTATTTTTGAAAGAGTTTCAGTGGAATAGGTATTATCTCTTCTTAAATGGTAGAATTCCTCTGGGAAGCCATTTGGCCCTGAAATCTTGTTTTTTGGGAGATTTTTGATTACTGCTTCAATTTCCTTGCTGGTTATGGGTCTGTTCATATTTTCTATTACTTCCTGTTTCAGTTTTGGTAGTTTATAAATTTCTAGGAATGCATACATTTCACCCAGATTGCCTAATTTGTTGGCATATAGTTGCTCATAATATTTTCTTAAAATTGTTTGTATTTCCTTGGTGTTGGTAATGATCTCTCCTCTTTCACTCATGATTTTATGTTCTTTGCTCTTTGTTAACAGATGAGAACTCTCCAATAGAAACCTAAAAAAAAAAAAATTAGTAATGTATTTTAAAAGACAAGCACAACTTATGGTGTGTCCAAATTTTTGCCTTATTCAAAATGTTAATGTAATAATTTATTAATTTCTTAACAAGGAGGAAATATATTCATTTAAATCTTCCAACCACCCCCCCCCCCAGAAGGCCAACTGGAAGAACAGGTGCACAGCAAGTTTACAGATCCCACAAGACTGTAAAACTCCAACACTAAGGGAAAATATTATATAGAATTTGAGGTTTTTTTCATTTATCTTTCAGTTTAAAATTTTCCATTTCTTTTTTCCCTTTTCAACTAGTTTCTTATTTTATCAACTCTTTGTCTTTAAGTTGATTTTTAACTTTCATTTTTTACATCAACATTTTATAGATATAGTCTTCATTTTTAGCGTCCTTTCCCACTATTCAATTTTATCTTTGTGTGTATATATATATATATATACACACACTTATATATATATATAAGTTTTGCTTTCTTTGCAAATTTGGGATTTAGTGTCTTTTAACACACAGACAAAATACACTCAAGAACAAGTGGATCACTTTGATTTGCCCACCCTGTGAGATTATATTCTCTCCCCCGCCCGCCTTTTTTGTTGTTGTTGTTCCTTTCTATTTTGGTTTCTGACCTCTTTGGATTTGTCTAATGTGTATTTTGCTTGAGTTGTGGTTGATATTTTTTTATTCTGTTCACTCATTCATCCATTCTTCTTTGGGCAAAATGACTAAAAGAGGAATTCACAACAAAAGGAACAACCAGAGGTAATGCTCTCTGCCACAGATCTTCTAGTTCACATTGAAGTTTTTAGTACTCAAGTACACATACAAAATTCTTACACCAATTGGTTGAGCCAGAATTCGGATTAGTTTAGTATTTGGGTTAGTAGATATCTTATTAATTAAAGTATTTTTTCTTCTATTTTCTAATTCTAATACTGTTACTGGATTATCTCAGTTTGAATACATCTGAATAAGAGTATTCTAATAGCCAACATCAAACTATTAAAGAACGTGCTTAAAAAAAAAAAAATCAATCATTGTGAAGTAGTAATAATTATGAAGAATATATTTAAGTATATATTTTAAAAAGAAGGGTCTATCATATTTTAAAATAGGAAGGTCTTTTATTATTAAATTATTTAAGTTAGAAAACAAATATGTATTTTCTTACAAATAATCTGATTAAAATAATAGAACTTTGATTTTTATTTCTTTAAAACAAAACCATTCTTCTTTCTTAGAATTTGCCATATGTCGAAGATAATTTAAAACCAGTTAAAGCTATATTTCTTGAACTTTTATTTATAATAAATCAGGAATTCAATAAAAGCAAGCTAACAGTACTGATAAAATAAATGATTTTAATGTTTGTAAACTACAACATGCAGGGGCTAATTTTCAGAGGTGGTTAAAGAATGAGATTGTTCATAGCATTTCAGTTCCTTATATAATTTTTAAAAGAAAAAGAAATATGAAGGCTTTCCATACAAGAAGAAAGAACATGACATAACCAAATTTTCATTTAAAAAAAAACCTGTTATCTGAGTCCTAGCACGAACTGAAGTTGTGAAAGTTGTACATTAAATTGTACAAAAGTTTTGAATTATGGTGAATGGTTAGGAGGCCATTTACAAGTAGGAGATAACAAAGTTCTAAAATAAGAAAAACAAATTATAATTTTAAGTAAGTGTGTAATTCGGGAAAAATCTTTTTTTTTAAAATCAATTTGTTATTCTTATGCAAAGCCCTCACGTTTGCTAGTCTTCTAATAGGAAGAACCTCTGAAGACAAGGGATTGTCAAAGAGGTTTAAAAGGTGCAGACCATTGATCTTAAGTGCACTGAAAATCTACTTAAAGGTGGGAAGAATTTCGGGTTTTAGATCTGATTCAGCCTTTTTCACTGTTTATCCCAAGGGAAATTATATCCAGTATGTAGATTGTTATTACATGAAAGATAAAAATCTTGTTGTTTCTATATTTGGAGAAATGCTGGCCCAGTCCTAAAAACAAACCCAGAATTGTTCATAGGCTCAGTTGTGCTGTAACCTCTAAGTAGAAGAGCATAGTACAAATAGTTCTCATCACCATCCGCCATCTTAATTTTTGCTAAATTATTCCAGGGCCTGCTTCTTTCTGGATTGCAACAGGAAATCAGTGTCTTTGTTAGAAAGAAAGTAAACTGTAAAATGAAGCGAAGAAAGCTGAGTCAAAAGAAGTGCTTTAGAATCTCATGACGATTTGAATAACTAAGAAGAATATGAGAGAAAGTAAAAGGAAAAAATTACAGAGCTTAGTGTCTCCTTTAAGGAAATTCAAAGCTACTATATTTGGTTAGAAATATCTCTAGGGATAAAGGATTAGGTATATGGGTGGAATGATTAAAACACTGTACATTATCTTTCAAAACTGTATCGTATATGAAAAAAGGGAAAGAATATTTGTTGAATTGCTACTCTCTTTCAAAACTATGCAGAGTTGTTAAGTGTTCTCTCTCAAATAAAAAAGTGAGACAGATATATATATCTCAAGAGAACAAGACAGAAAGATACATATATAATACTAAATAATAAATATATTACATAAATAATATATATATATTTAAATCTATGTAGGACTATCTATAAGGAGGTACATAGTTGGGCTGAAATTCTTACACTAGACCTATCATCTATTCATGAATCTTATACATGAAATGTAAATGTCCACATTTTTATTTTATGCTTAATCAGAAGATCATTTTCAAATACACTACTATAATTTTAGCAATGACTTTAATGTCTTCAAATAATGTCCATTTTTATAGTTGCTATTTTTATTTATTTGAAGTTGTATTGATACCCTAGAGGGATTACTCTTATTAATTCCAATAAAGTCAATTACATCTAACAAAGAGATGAACAATGAATGGATACATTTCAAATATTTTTAATTCTTGAAGCTATTTCTGTAGTTCTCTATAATAAAATAGTAAATAGGAGAGGATGAAACTGTACAACTATTCAGTGAGTTACAACTGGGGTGTGCTTAGCTCCTGAAAATAATTTCTAAAATGGGTTCCGAATTTTAGCCATACTAAGCCTCCATACCTCTTCTCTCATCGAACCCTCATCCTAAGTCCTATACACTTTAGTTTTCTATTGTTAAATAACAGATTACCATAAATCTAACAGATGAAGCAACACCTCTTTATTATAATCTCATGGTTTCTGTCAAAGAAGTCCAGGCACAGCTGAACTGAGGTCTTTGTATTAGAACTAACAAACTTGAAATCAAGGTGTTGGCTGGCCTGCCTTTCTGGAGCTCAGCATCCTTTTTTATACTCATGTGGTTGTTCCTAGAATTGCACTCCAGGCTGCTGTAGAATTGAGGCCCTCTTTCTTTTTCAAGTGTCATCCAATGACTACTCTTAACGCATCCGGTATGATGCTCCCTAGGGCTCCTTGCCACATGGCCCCCTCCATAGGCCCTCTCATACTTCCATTCTCTGACTGTTCTAGAATTTCTTTAAAAAGGCACATCTGGTTAGGTCAGATATCCTCAGATAGTCTCCCTTTAGGTTAATTCAAAATTGACTGATTAGAATCTAATCATGTGAGTGATAGCCCATCGTATGTATTATACCGGGGGCTCGAATTTTGAAAGCCATCTGCTATTTTTTTTAATTTTTACCTCCATTATTGGCACATTTGTTCCATGATACACTACAGGGCATATTAACTTTAGCAACAACTGGGTATGGTGGAAAGAACTAAAATAGTCACATTAAAATCATTGTTTTGATCACATTAAATTTTTATTTGTTTTGAAGGGTTGATTTGTATAAACTGTCAAAAAAAAACATAAGATGAATGTGTTTAAAGCAGAACCACTACCTGTGTTTCCTTGAAGTGTCTAGTCTTTCAAGTGATTACTTGAAAAATCACCATTTTAATCATATGATTCTTTTTTTAAAGATTTATTTATTTATTTATTCATTCGAAACACAGAGATACAGAGAGAGAGAGAGAGAGAGAGCACAAGCAGGGGGCGAACATGACCTGAGCCAAAGGCAGACTCTTAACCATCTGAGCCACCCAGGTGCCCCTGTAATCATATGATTCTAATAAAAATCAAGTTAATAACAAAGAATGCTCTTAACTTTTACAACACTGGATGTTAATGTTTTAGTTTATAATATATTTATGTTCTTTTCTTAAAGGGATTTTTTTTAAGTCAGACAAACAAAAATACCTTAAAAGGTTATGAAAAAATAAGTTGGGTTCCTTCATTACATCTGTATGAGGGTTTCTAGAGAATTTTATATGTCAGAACAGATGTCATTTATCAAGCGGATGTCTGAAACTTAGATGTAATTCACCAGAGGTTCTTTGGAAATATTTCTGACTGCAGAGGGAAAGTCAATTGTTTGCGACAGGTTTTCCACCATAAGATCATGTTAGTCAGCAAATCATACATGAAAGGATACTAATGAAATTAATAAGAAGAATGTGTGCAAGCTTCCCACTGAGGAATATGCCTAGAAGAGTAAAAAAGGCACAATGCATGTGGACTTTCAAAGGAAGGAAAGGATAGTTACTATGTTTTGAATTGAAAGCAACTATTTTAAAGTAATCCTATGTTCCTACTTCTGCTTTTCCTCTAAAACCATACACCTTTTGCTTTTACACTCAAGAATTATTATTTACCCCCTAGAATTTTGCAACATTTGCATTAGCCTAAAGTGACATTTAATGAAAATGAAAATACTCATAATAATTTTCTGTTGGCCCATATTTGTGTCAGTAAATGAATTCCTTTTCTCAAAATACAAAGTGTGTTTATGAGAAAAACAGATTCAAGTGCTATCTTCTTCAGACTATATTTATTCTGACATATGGTACCAGCACAAAATTGTTATAAAAAACTAGAGTGTAGTGATAATTTTAATATTTGCAGTCCTTAATTTACATAGAATACTTCCAAGCATAATTTAGATAATTTCATAGAATCCTCTAGGTCCATTCCAAATTCAGAGATACAAAAAATGGATATTAAAGTACAACCTGCAGTGTGAATTATCCATGACATTTAGACATGTTTTTTGATCTCTAATCAAAAGTTCATCTGAATTTAAAAAAAAAATACATTTCTTACCAAAAGGATACTCACTAATAATAGTAATGTTGAAAAACGCAAATGAAATAGAAAAATAATTAATACTTCCATTTTAATCAATTAATAAATCTCAATTATTTCTTTAAATATAGAGGTTAATTTTACTATTCTTTATTTTTTTAAGATTTTTTTTTAAATTCATTTTTTTGACAGAGAGATAGTGAGAGCAGGAACACAAGCAGGGGGAGTGCGAGAGGGAGAAGCAGGCTTCCTGCAGACCAGGGAGCCCCATGAGGGGCTTGATCCCAGGATCATGATCTGAGCTGAAGGCAGAAGCTTAACGACTGAGCCACCCAGGCACCCCAGTTTTACTTTTCTTTAAAAAAGAATCTAGAAGTAACATAGGAAATTTAAAAGGCTGATGTTTCAAAAATAACAACATAAATATATTTCTATATTTTTGTCTATCATATCTATATATATGTAATTAATTATTTGTTGATTTTTATATATATAAGATACCTTTATAATGAATTTGGTGGCAATTCAAGTAAAAAACAATATTTGAGAATCATATCACTCTTTTAAAAAAATATACATATGTCATGTGACATAAATATTCTTTTTAAGATTTCCTGCACTAGGCACAAGATATCTACAGGTATAGCTCATAGAATTTATGATTATTTTTTGAGAGAATGTTTTTGTTCCAATTCTCAACTAATCATATGCATTCAATACTAAGGTTTCTACATGGCAGGCCAAGAGAGACTGCTAAATAAATCCAGTCCTTATCATGCTCTGACCACGTAACATCTGAGCCTACCATGGACCAAATATTTCCTGAATGTAAATTGCTTCCGAATGAAGGAAAGTACTAGTTTTTTCCTAGACTTTGGTTAACTGGGTTTCTGTTATCAGATACTTTTGCAAATAGAGTATAAAATCATAATTTAAATATCTAACAAAACCTGGAGATTGTTAGATCCAAAGTTGAGGACATAAATATTGACTTGTACAAAGTCCATTCTATTGGAAATATAAGTAAATATTAGAGTAAGTTTATTGTAAATAGAAAGTCTATAGAAAACGCCGCTGTCATTAACAGCAGATACCCTTTTAGGTAGTGTTTATTCTCTGCCAGTCCCCAAACAAAGTACTTAACACAGATTAACTCATGTATTCTTCGCAAGGTCTATGAGGTAAATTAAACTATTATAGTCCCATTTTGCAGATGAAGGAATTGATACACAAAAGGTGAAGTAATTCAGATAAAGACAGAGCTAGTTTTGTACTCAAACTCCACAGGCTCTCTGCTTAGTTTG